>NC_044563.1:108645599-108947099 GCF_007565055.1 Rhinopithecus roxellana
GGTATTTGGCAGTTACTAAATGTTACGGATTGGAACCAAACCCCTTATAATCACTGGGTCATTCAAACCTCACTGCATCTCGTAAGCACTATAATTATCCCCCTTTTAAAGACAAGAAAACAGAAGCTGAAGAGTTTACATAAACTACATCAGTATTCTAACCTAGGTCTTTCTGATACCCAATCCCATGCTGTTAATCTCCACATTCTAGTAAGTCCTGAACATGCACATCAGAATGCTGGATGCATTTGTAAATTAAAAAGAAGGCTAGGAAAAAAAAAAAAAAAAAAAAAAAAAAAAAAAAAAAAGAAGGCTAGGCTGTGACCTCCCTCAGGGTGCGAGCACCATAAGACTCCTCCGTATTCCCAGCCCCCAAAACAATGCCAATTGTGAACTGATGAGAATGTGGCTCTTGTCAAACAGACCTATTTACATGAAAGACATAAACTAACAACAAAAGAAAAAATCCCAAGACACAAAGCTGTACAGACTACAAAAGATGTGAGTGATCATAGCCAGAAAATGGGTTTTACTCTATAGCATAACAAGATGATGAGGAGTCTGAGCTAGCCCAGGCATCACAGACTCACATGCTTACTGAGCCTGACAGGTAATATACATCAATGAACTGGGTCAGGTGGAGGCTGTGGGAAACTGGAAAAGCACATGCTCCATCTAAGTTACAACCCAATTCCAGCTAGTCATTGTCATGGAGAAATGTGGATCCAGTAATGCCAGAACTTTTGAATTTTCACAAGGAGCTTAAACATCTGCTTTTTGATGTGACATTTTCTAATTTTTAAATGCTTGTCAGTAATTTATAAATTAAAAAACAACACCGTTTTATTAGCCAGACAAAATGCATCTTTAGGCCAGAATTGGCTGATGACCCATCAATTTGCAGTCTTCAAATCTGACTATTATTTCATAATTTTTTTTTACCATCAAGAACACCCATTTACCCTCATGAGCTTCAGAATCTGAAGACTTTGTCTAACCAAAAGTACTTTTGAGTATTTAATTAGTTTTATTAAATACATCAGTAACTGATGCACTAGGTCACCATGGGAGAAAAACAGTTAACATTAACTATAAGCAAAGAAACATACCATTTTTGTTACCAAATATAAACTTGTTGCAACTAAATATAAGATTTTCCATTGAAGTTTTTGAAATAATGAAAATGGCACACAGAATTCATTTCTATCTTCAGGGATCCAAGGGCCACGATTAGAAATTACTGCACTAAGCAAGTGGGCTGTAAGATCTGGTAGCCGTGAGGCATATTGGGAAAAATGTGGAATTTGGAAACAGATAGAAATGGGTTGAGTGCGAACCCTCAACTTCCAACTGTGTGACCTTCAACTAGCTGTGTGACCTTCAACAAATTATTAAGGTTCTTTTAGTTATTTTCAAAGTGAGAATAATCCCACCTACCTTGTATGGCTACCATGAACAGTAAATTAAATTAAGTATGCAAGCTACTTCGCATGGTGCCTGCTACATGGCAGGGGATTAAATAATAAAACTTTCTTAAACTCAATTCTAGAGTCTACACTCAAAGTTTGAATCCAAGTTAAACATTCTCTTTGGGCTACCCACAACCAAATCATTGAGTTTTAAATCCCCATTCCCCATCTAAGATTCCTTTAGGCCTTCAGTCTGCTATGCCCTGGGCAGGGCTCTCTTTCCCCAAAGGTCCCTCTATGTGATTCAGTGAATGTTATAACTGCAGCAGAGGGCTGTGAGCAGCCTTATGAACTAACTGTGGTTTTAGAAAGAAGACCCCCTAACCTTCTGATTAAAATTTCCACTGCAGCTGCCATTTGGGGCCAAGGACCATTAGGGGCCTACATCGTTACTGCTATAGGCACCATTTAGTGGGCATCTATTTGCTAGGCCCTATCCAAGGGGATCACATATCTGAACTATTATCTGCACTGCACGGATGAAACATTTGAAAAGTTCACAGAGGTTAAGTAATTTCCCAAGGTCATATCCATTAAAAAGTAGTTAATGTGGGATTTGATTTTTGAATCCATGTCTGTATAACTTCAAAGCCCATGGTCCTTCCTTTACATCAAGTTGCCTCTCTTCAAATAATACATCTTCAAATAATACATATATATATATATATATATATTTTTTTTTTTTTTTCCCCACAGAGAAAGAACATTATTCTCATATTTCCTCATTATCCCGCCACAGCACAGAGACATAATACAACCATGGAAAAGACAAAGAAAAAGAGCTGGCAGCACCTCCGACCTTTCCTCTCCTTACTTCTCCATCCTGGAACAGAGCAGTAGTACTGAGGATTATCTATTGCATACCTAACCTGTGACTGACAGAGGAAGGCCAGGGAAGGTGATCTTGTATGTTGACAAGTTTGGTCTTTTCTTTGTTCTTATCCACACCAAGTAAAGATGATCCTCAGTTAAATCACATTTGTGATCCACCTTTTTCTCTCACCATCACCATCTAACTAAAAGAAACACCAAGATAACAGCCCATTTAATACCACTATAATGATTAAAATAATTTCAGCTAAAAAACGAAAGGTCCTCTATCATGCCTGGAGGTCATATTGATACACACATTGATGAAGAAGCATGCACCCATTTGTTTCCATTACATCTTTCATTCAAGGAACTTCACATGCTTGATGACAGTCTGAGAGCCAGAGCACCAGAAACCTGTGTTCATGAATCTTGCCTAAAACCATGCCTTGACTTGGATGAGCAGATATCAGAGAATCTATCCCTTGGTACCTCATGCTAAATGTGAGACAAGCCAAAAATCAACCTTTGTTCCCATCTCTAACATAATTTGTTAATAACTGAACTCATTTGCACAGTGCTTTACTATTCACAAAGTCATTCAACACACATTTATTATGTGCCCCTCATAAGTATCCAGGGAGGCTGGTGAAGCACAAATCAACCTCATTTTTTGAATCAGGGAAGAGAGGCTCTAAGATGTTGGAGCTTATTCATGGTCACTGAATTAGTAAGGGATGAAACTAATAAATCTAGTGACTCCAAATTAATGGTTTTTCTCATATACCCCGGCCTGCCGAGGCCACAGCAAGTGAGAAATGGGCAAGAACTATGTGCTGGATGAACGATCACTACTCTGTTTATCTGCAAAATGCTAGGCATGCAAGAAGTAGAATTTATTTTGGAATGGACACTGAATGTGGGCATGCAGGAGCACTCTGTTGTCCAACTATGAAAAACTTCTGTTAACAAAGTCTCAACTGTCATCTTAGATTGTACACTGGTTTGTCTCTCTAGGGAAACAAAGCAGAGTATCATTCAATTTTGCCTACCTTTCCCAATTTACCCTTCTGCTCTACCCTGGCCTTGGGGAGGAAAAGCCCTATATAACCACATAAATTCCCGACCCTCAACACACGCATACTTTTTTACTGTAGCTGACTGGACTAGGTATGCCCACCTAACTCAAGCAGCTAATTAATAGTCAGATGAATTGGCTGGGCTTTCTTTTGAGACAGTGTTAAGGTAAGGGTAAATGTGCATCAGAGAACTGCAGAGCATGGGCCAAAGTGATGCCAGTGCAAGCTGAAATTACATAGGAAGAAGAGAGGCACAAGTAAAAAGAGGAGGCTGTTCTGGAAGGTAGAGACTGATGCAAAAAGGAGAAAGAGACAAAGAGAAGAAAGAAGATTGTGAGAGTAATCTCTGGTTGTAAGCAATTCCTACTCCTGTCTCCACCAGGCACAGAAATACTTGCTTTCATTGGGTTTTATGAAATGTACCATATCCTTTCCTAATCCCCGTGTTGACTGAACTAGTTTGGATGGATTTTGGTTTCTTACGATTAGTCTCCGACAAACACAGTAAGAAACAGGAGACATAGTTATACCAAAGAAGAACTGAAAGAGTAGGGGATGGTTAAAAAGACTAAATTTTGTTCTATCAGATTGCACAGAAAGAGCAGGAGAGAATGAATAAACGAATGAATGAGTGAAACATCAAGACTGAAAGGCCCCAAATTATGGCTGCCTCAGAACATGCCAAGTTTACTTCTTTTATACCCAAGATTTGCCTAGAACCAGAAGGATAAATGCTGGCAAAACCCTCTCCTTACAAAATAAAGCACGATGCTGGCAAAGGACTTAAATAGTGAGGGAATGCACACTTTCCCCTTAACCACAGTTCAAAAATTTCCTTGTAACTAATAGAGCTTACTATTAGGCTGTCCATTCTCTATCTGCCATCACTCCATTTACTGTTGTACAGCTCTTTTAAAGTCACTAGTCAGGATGAGTCAACATCTGTGAAATCTTCCTTAATTCCTAGGAAGAACTAGTCATATTTTACTCTGCCTCCCATAGCACTTAACACATTTCTCTATGTGGGTTCTCATACTGGTAGATTATAATTCTTTGTTCAGGGATTTCATTTCTCAACTAGACTATGATGCCTTGAAAGCAGGGCCCCTGGCTTATTCTTTTTCTCTGTTGTGCCTCATACAGTATCTGGTATGCATGTTTGTGGAATAAATCAAGGCCCATGAGCTGTGTCCTGAAAATAATTATTAAGATTTAAATTTTTTCTTTAATGAATCAACTGGGATTGCAACTATGCACACAAATGGCTTAACCATTTCAATTGAGTTGGCCTCTCATTTTAGAAACAAACAAAACAACAAAAAAAGTCTTTTGATATCATGTCAGAATTTATTAAGTACTTTCCAGCTGAAAAGTTTTATTACAAAACACTATTTGGGATATGGAATAGGGAAGGGTATGAGAAGGAGGTTTTAAAAAAAATATTAAGTACAACATTCATCTTCAGAGAGCTCATGCTGCATAATAAATTTCATACTGAAAAGACCATCTGAAATGGTTAAAATGCCAGGATATAATGCTGGATTGTTTCCTGGAAGCACAGTTTATGGGTCAAGCAGATACTGGTTGATGGCCACTCAGCTTTGTAAACTACTTCCTATGATGCAAGGTGCAAACAGTCTTCCTCTTTGATAATTGTACTCTCCTACTGGCAAAGCTGGGAAAGAGGGATAGGAAACCATTAACAACTGTGATGTGATGCTGAATGGGTTCTGCCAAAGGTCATGGTGTCACTTATTGACTAGATTCTCCAATTTCAAACAGGAAGAGCAGAAACTAAGCAGCTAAACTGTGATCAAGGTACTACTTTTGCTAATGGAGACCCAAGTAATAAAGTACAGTGCTGACTTACATGGACTGGTGTCAGAGGCTATAGCAGGTGTTTCACGCCACCTCTCCTACTAAATTAAAGTTATCTAAATTCCAGGGGAAAAGTGACCTGATAGAGAAGTTGAAAGAAAGACCTGTCTAGGTTTATCAGAGGCAATTCCATCCTTAATATAACAGAGAGCAGAAGGAAGGCCCACCCTGCCTGAACTAGGTGATCAAAGAAAGCAAAAGAAAAGAAGGATAAGACCATGTTGTCTTTTTGGAGCAGGGGTTGTTAACACATTAACTCTGTACAATAGAGAAGAGGGACCAAATGATTGCCAGACTAACCAATGAGACAAGTTGCTCCTCTTCCCATGAGAAGGAGCAACCAAGAGATAAAAGAGAGGAAGAAGCATGCCCTTGAGAAGAAAGAGTTGGCCAAAGTTTCTGATTCTGTGGATATGTGAGAATAGGGGAACAAAAAGTTTTTCTCCAAACAGACCTCCTGGCTGACATTTGTGAAGATGTTATCATACTGCAAAATATGCTAGTGGAAGCATATAAAGATGCCAAGATACCAAAGACGCTGGAAAGGCATTGTGCACAAGGCTGTATTAGTTCCACGACCTCCACGCCCTGTATCTTCCCAAGGATCCCACCTTGGAGATGAAGAATAAATTATATCTCCTTTCTGGATTTACAATCAAGCCAAGGAGAAAGCGAAGGCTATGAGCAAAGGCAAAAAGGAAAGGCACACAACCCGATAGAAGCAGACAAATGCAAAACTAGGTTTTTGAATATCCTTCTCTCCAAATTAATTTTCCCTCCCAACAGCACCACTCCCAGTAGTGTGTGGTCTTCTAGAACAAAGACTTTGGAGTTTTAGAGCCATAGAGGAAGAGAAATAGAGCTGGAAGGAACCTTAAGGGCCACATCAAACTCAGGACTCTCATTTTATAAATGTTCAAAACTCAAGGCCAGAGAGGTTCAATGACTTGAGTTCACACAACTAAGTAAACTTAGTAGCATAGCTAATTTTGAAAACTAGTGCTCTTAGTTTAGCTCCATCCTTCTTCCCTTATTCCTCAAATACAGACACTCACTAAGTCCTCTCCATTTCCCTGTATCCTTGTTCCCTCCACCTATTCTTTTCCCTCCTTTGCTACTGTTCTTATCCAAGTCTAGAATGTCAAGATCTTTCATCTGAATCACTGCAGTAATGTTCTAACCTAGTGGGCCTTCAGGACTCTCTCTCTCCCCATCTGAAGTCACTTCTCACTCTGCCCTAACAGTGATTTTCTGCTCTACTAGGGTGGATTGCATCGTTTTGCTATTGCCCTTTTCCCTTTGCCAGCATGTCCCACATAGGGGCTCACCTTTAGCTTCAGTCTTAGAATAAAGGAGAAGGGAACACAGCTAAAGCTCATCCACAGGGGACATGTAGTATGTGAGAAAAACAACCATTTGTTGTTATTGCGACTGAGATTCCACGGGTCATCTGTATATTCCACATACTTAAAACAGCGCCTTGCACAAAGAAGGCACTCAGATTTTTTTTAACTGAATGAATGGATCATCTTCTTTAAGCCTAACAGCAAACTGACTTTAGACACTATTTTCATCTCCATTTTGCAGATGAGAAAACTAAGGTCTAAGGAGTTTAAATAGTAGGGCTAAAGTTATATAGCTAGTAGGTGGTAAAGCTGGAATTCAAACCCAGAACCTCTAACCCCAAAGCCAAAATTGTTTAAACAGTACATCACACTGATTCGGAAAATGCTTACAACTGCTTGAGTTTGATATATGTATTATATATAATTATGTATAATCTTATTGTTGTCTGGTTATTTCACATATTATGATCTTGACTCTTCTACACCATTTCCCCATGTTTGTAAGCAACTTGAGGTCAAGGATTTCATCCTATCACAAGCCCAAGCACCTAGTCAAGGCTCAATAAAGACTTATTTCCTGACCGACTGTAGCTGGCTCAGGGCAAGAGTTCACTCTTACTTCCAGTCCTCAAGGAGTCAGAACTCTGGAGTGAGCACTCTTCACCATGACTCAGAGCTCCAGAGGCAAAGACTTAATTTTAAACAACTTTAAGTCTGACAGAGATACAACCTTTGAAGTAAAAGATCATTTCCTTCCTAGATGTGAGCCCTATCACTCAAAGACAGGAAGGAAAAGAAATGTCATCTAGAAAGATTGTTTTTAAAAAAGAAAGAGAAGGCCGGGTGCGGTGGCTCAAGCCTGTAATCCCAGCACTTTGGGAGGCCGAGATGGGCGGATTACGAGGTCAGAAGAGCAAGACCATCCTGGCTAACATGGTGAAACCCCGTCTCTACTAAAAAATACAAAAAACTAGCCAGGCGAGGTGGTGGGCGTCTGTAGTCCCAGCTACTTGGGAGGCTGAGGCAGGAGAATGGCGTAAACCCGGGAGGCGGAGCTTGCAGTGAGCTGAGATCTGGCCACTGTACTCCAGCCTGGGCGACACAGCAAGACTTCGTCTCAAAAAAGAAAAAAGGAGAGAAAATAGTCAGGTCTCAATTGGAAAAGCCAGGAGTCAGCACAAAAAGTCTGTTTATTTTGGGGAATGTCCCAGGACAATAAATTTGTATTCACACCCTGCTTTTCCAGAGAGCAGCCTGCACGGTCACTGTTCACCAGTCTCATCATGTACAAGGTACACGAGCCTGAAGCTGAAAGGGCAGCCACTGCCCATGAAAGCACCCTCTTAGCCTGTCACCTAGCAAGGAAAGGGAAAAGGGCACTGCCCAAATCTCTCCAGGTGCTCTTTTGCCATTGTATGCCTGAGAATAGTTTACTCCTTCCAAAGCTCTCCCTGCTGCATCCTTGCCTTTCTCAGAAGGCTCAGAGAGCAAACAGGGAAGGTAAGTCGCTTTAAACAAAAATAAATAACAGCCTTGAGAAGTTAGATTTAAAGCCATCTTTAAGAGTAGACACGCATAGGAGAAGTTTTATTCATTTCAGTGCAAGTCTACAATAGTGATTTGACTCTGCAGCCAGAAAGCTTTGGTTCAAATACTAGTCTACCATTTACTAGCTATGTGACCTTGGACAAATTATTTTATCTTTGAATGTTTAATTTTCCTCATTTGGAAAATGGGGATGATAACAGTATCTACTCTACCCCTATGGGGTTATTATAAGGATTACATGGAATTATGACAGGTAACACTCTTAACAGTGTCTGTCACATAGTAGGCCCTCAATCAGTATTAGCTATTATGGCTGTGATCATTATTATCTAAGGAATGGCCATGGGTTCATGAGTCCTAGTCAATCATTTTGCAAGTCTAGAACATGGCAAAGTATTGCATATATATAGAGAGAGAGCAAATAATACAACAGATCTGCTACAACAGACTTGTTATAGAGATAAAGAAAACTTGGGTACAGACACTGCCATTCGGGAGCTTGAAGGCTGATGGTATAACACAGCAGACAGATAATTATAAAATAGAGAAGAAAGTGGTAAGTCCAAAGATAAATTATAATCACAATAGCCAAGATGTGGAATCAAGAGACCATCAATGGATGAATGAATAAATAAAATGTAGTATATATACACAATAGAATACTAGTTGGCCATTAAAAAAAGGGACGTCCTGTCATTTGCAACAACACAGATGAACCTGAAGGACATTATATTAAGTGAAATAAGCCGGGCATGGAAAGACAAATAGTGTACAACCTTACTAATATGTGGAATCTAAAAAAGTTGATCTTACAGAAGTAGAGAGAAGAATGGTAGTTACCAGAGGCTGGGGCAGTTGAGGGAGGGGTTAGGGAAATGTTGGTCAAAGGATATAAAATTACAGCGGGGCAGAAGGAGTAAGTTTAATAGATTGATTGCATGGTGACTACACCATGGTGACTATAGATAATGATAAAATACTGCATTTTTGAAAAATGCTAAGAATGGATATTAAGTGCTCTCACTATAAAAAATGATAATAATGTGAGATAATGCATGTTAATTAGCTATATTTAACCATTCAGCAATGTATATGTACTTCAAAACACCAGGTTGTACTATATAAATACACAATTTTATCTGTCAATCTAAAAAATAAATTTAAAAAACACAAAAATAAACTGTAAAGATTGAAAGATCAAAGACAGATTCATGGAAGAAGAGGCAACTAAATGGGACCTGGAAAGAAAGGTAGGAGGTATACAGATAAAGAGGAGACAGGCAGTGAGTCTCCGTAACAGTCGGGCACTAGAGTGAGCAGCACGCAGCATGGACACTGGTTATCTGCTTTGTACTACATCCAGAATGTTCCCTGCATCCTGCAAGAAATCCGAGATGATTCCGTTTACTCACCTGAAAATTTTGCCAATAATTTCCCTTCAACTACAGTAATATTAATATTAGCATGCCTCTCTTTTATACAAC
Source organism: Rhinopithecus roxellana (assembly GCF_007565055.1). Classification (NCBI taxonomy): domain Eukaryota; kingdom Metazoa; phylum Chordata; class Mammalia; order Primates; family Cercopithecidae; genus Rhinopithecus; species Rhinopithecus roxellana. The sequence continues at coordinate 108,655,214 of NC_044563.1, forward strand.
CACTAAAAGAGTAGTAAAGATTACTAAAGAAAGAAAGATTATCTCTAACACAAAGTCTCAAGGCCCATGGTAATACTCACATGTAAAATGGTTAGCACTTACTAGTCACTTAGTAAGTATTCAATAAATTTCTTTTTTTCTTTTCTTTTTTAATTTTGAGACAGTCTCGCTTGGTCACCCACGCTGGAGTGCAGTGGTACAATCTCAGCTCACTGCAACCTTGGCCTCCTGGGTTCAAGGTCAGGAGTTCGAGACCAGCCTGAACAACATGGTGAAACCCTGTCTCTATTAAAAATACAAAAATTAGCCAGGCATGTTGGCACATGCCTGTAGTCCCAGTTACTTGGGAGGCTGAGGCAGGGGAATCGCTTGAGACTGGGAGGTGGAGGTTACAGTGAGCTGAGATCACGCCACTGTGCTGCAACCTGCTAAGTGACAGAGCAAGACTCCATCTCAAGAAAAAAAAAAAAAAAAAAATCCAATTTGGCAACTACATTCTCATTCCAAACAGCATTAGGATAGATCTGGTTTCAGTAATAACAGTGTTACTCATTTACTTAAGCATCATCTGCATGTTCTGGAAACAAAATAAGATTTAAAAGAAGCAAGAGAATATTTGCCTTTCATTAAGGTAGTCCTGCCTAAGAGAACTGCCCCTCGATAGTTTAATATTGGTTCCCAGCAAAAATTATGATCTATAGGCATTATTTCCCATAGTCTTTTGGAAACCATATGGCTTAGACAAGTTATTCTTTAGGCCAGGGTCTGAGGATGAATGAAGATCCTAGGCTTGGATTCTAAGTGTATAAATTCCCTACAAGCGCCGTCTTAGAGGGGGATTAGGCTCTGAGGCCCAAATACAGGCTTTCTCTTCCAAGTCTACACCTTACTGTTTTCAAAAGACTCACATACATTTGCTAATTTAACTCCCCTGCCCCATTATATCACTTTATTATCCCTGTTTTGTAAATAACAAAAGCAGACTCACAAATAACTGCCAAAGGCAAATGACCTGCACAAAGTGACAGACTGAGAATGTAATCCAGTGAATCTAAGGCTTTCCTATTCCAAACCAGGGTTTTCTTCACTTAGAAAACAGGGTTTGCAAAGCGATTTGTATATTCAAAAATAAATGCCTGTTATATTCTAGAGAATACAGTTGTGAAATGGACAAGTTTTTTACCCTTATTACATTTACGTTCTAGCGGAAAAGAAAGAAAATAAGTTAAATATATAATACACTTTCATGCAGTGGCAAGTTTATGCAGAAAACCAAAGCACAGTCAAGAATATTATTCTAAAGAAGTAGTATTTCAGCAGACACCTGGATGAAGCCAGAGAGAGAGCCATGTGAAGCTCTTGGGATGAGCATTCCTGCAGAGGGGAACGTGAGCACAAAGGCCCTGAGTAGGAAGGAACTTCACCTCTGAAGAAGAGGAAGAAAGCAATGTGGCTAAGGTGAGCAATGGGGCATGAGGATGGAGAGAGGTAGGTGGGAGCCTCATTTTGTGAGGCTTTATAGGCTCCTTTCCCCCAGTTTATTCTGACACAAATTCCAGACACAATATAATTAATATTGCAATGTTCTGACTGGGAGAATTACATGATCTTCTTTGTATCCTAAAAGTTCATGCTAGCTTCTATGTGAAGAATGGAATGGCAGTGGGGGTTGCGGGGAGGTCTGGCAGGAGGAAGAATGAGTAAAAGTGGCCAACAGGAAGAAGGCAGTAGGATTCTTAAAGGGAAGTATGTGGCATACACCAGGACGGTGAGGTAGAGGTGGTGAGAAGCCTCTATATTTGATGTATACGTAGGATAAATCTGACAGGATTTGCTGATTAACTGGATGTGGAATGCAAAGAAAAAAGAAAGATATTGGGGATAATTCCTTGGCTACTGGCCTGAGACAGAATAATGCCATTTACTAAGAAGGCAAAGGGCAGGAGAATTTGGAGGACAGAGTTATGTTTTGAACACAAGTAGCTAGGAGAGCAAAGCCATGGGATGTAGGACAGAAAGGCCTTACTCTAACTCCTGCCACTTCTAGTTTTAGCTGGGCAAACTTGGACAAGTCACTCATACTCATTCAATATCCACATCTATGTAATATAGAAATAGCAAAACCACCTCTCAGGATTGACAGAATATGGAAATAAGATGTCTGTGTACATCCTGTAAATTGTAAAGGTGCTGAATCAAGGTCAATTTTCTTGCTGCCTTTGTTATTTCCGGTAAATGTTTAAATGACTCATATTTAAGCCTCAGGTTGTGAATACAATTATGTCTTAACAGATATCATTATAAAAGACTTACCTTTATTTCATTCACTCTTATTTCACTTGTTTAGCACTTTACGCTTTTAAAGGGTGTAAGACACAATTTACACTTCTTATTTGTATTTCTTATATACTATCATTACTTGATTCTTAATACAGAGCAGGTACTACTGCTCCTATATGACTGATGAGAAAATTGAGACAGCGAGGTTCTAATGAAAGCCTGATATCCTGGTCTCACTGCCCTTTTCTCTTGGCCTTTAGTCAGAATACTGTGATCCTAGTGTATAATCCATTTGGCATTGCCTGGCCATATTAATTTCCCACACATTGAAAGTTAAAGCAATTCCATGATCATTGGTGAAAAAAAATTACTGTTCCTTAGATGCGGTACTTAAGGGTTTGCAAAATGTTTTCTTGGTTCTTCCCAATATATGATAAACATGTATTAGCTTTTAGATGTAAGATGCACTATCAAGACATAAAAGGATTGGCCCACTTTATGCAATGAGTTAAAACCGGAAAAATGTAATTGTTCTGCATTGCTTTATACTTAGTAATGTTACTTGTCACTGCCTGATTCATTCATTCATTTAACCAAGATTTGAGTGTCTACTCTGTGCTAGGCAATGTGCTGGATGCTTGTTTTACAGTGGTACCACTGCTTTGTTATTATTAAAAATAGGAAAAAAAATCAATTAAGATGAAAAGAAAGAACACAAAACTTATTTATGGTGGTATTTTTTATATGGAATTATGTACATCCAAGTTTAATGGCAATTTTTAAACAAATCTGAGCAGCCCTCTCTGGGCCTCCTTTTCCCAGGAATATGTATTACCTTCATTTTCTATACCCCTGATAGCTACACTTTTAATTGCCGTACAAATAGATTACATGAATAATAGCAGAGAAATGTTCTAGAAGTCCCAAAGTACAGTGAAGAGATGATTTCAACAAAGGAAATGACTCTACATTTTTTTATACCCTCTTTCTGCATGTCAGTCATTAGCAACAAGTCCCAACACCTAGTGGAGAAAAAGCGGCATGCATCATAGTATATCTTGAGGAACACAGCTTCTAAAGAACATTTATGTGATACGGGTTAAAAGAGTCTTACAGTCAATAAGTTTGGGAATGTCAGGTTAAACAAAGTAAACATATTTCATTATCACGAGGATGCTCAAAGTCTTTATCACATCATGATACTTGTGGAACTCCAAGAGGGCGGCCTTTGCCAAACTTATTGGACCATGGAACTCTAGTTTAGAAGAGTAAACTGACAACTAAAATAGTGTTTAGTCTAATATATCTAGAAAGCCCTGCATTGGGAGATTTCCATATACATCTACAAGTGACATATATGTTTTAGTAGGTTGCCGATCTTTTAATGTGAATTGAGCAGACACAGAATAAATATATGCCCCTGAAATGTCGAGAGACCATTCATCATGTGGTAAGCGCCATGAAAACAAGGACTGCATTTGGTTTTGGTTTCTACTATAGCTCCAACATCTAGCACTACCTAGCACATAGTAGACACTTGATCAAATTAGTTTCATAAATGGATAAAGGAATGAATTTTATAGAAATGACAGAAGGCTCAGGGAGATTTTGGAATGAGTGGTCACACTGTTTTTCTGTCTTCAATGATTTTAATTTCCGTATCTAGACTTTAAGACGGTACTTAATTTATTTTCTTAGAACAAAGGAGTGAGAATTACTCCAACAGCCTTTTGCATCACGACCCTGCATTAATCTAATAAAAGAAAGGTTACACTGCTTTTTGTTGATAAACAGCACATTAATGAAATCTTCTTGAAATAACCCCATCTCTATTATGGAGGCAAAATTACATTTTCCAGCATAATTACTGTGTCAGTTGAGCTCCCAAATTTTGATATTAATTTTTTTCCCTTGCAAAGGCAATATTAACTTATTAGTTTGTCAAACCTCTGGAAAATCAAGAGTAAGCTCACAGTTTTAAATAGTGATTATCAACCTCTACTGCTCTGTTTGTTTTGAGACGGAGTCTTGCTTCCTTGCCCAGGCTGGAGTGCAGTGGCACGATCTCGGCTCACTGCAACCTTCACCTCCCGGTTCAAGTAATTATGGTGCCTCAGCCTCCTTAGTAGCTGGGATTACAGGTATGTGCAACCATGCCTGGCTAATTTTTGTATTTTTAGTGGAGACGGAGTTTTGCCATGTTGGCCAGGCTGGTCTGGAATTCCTGGCCTCAAGCAATTCACCCTCCTAGGCCTCTCAAAGTGCTGGGATTACAGGAGTGAGCTGTAGCACCTGGCCTCTACTGCTCTCTTATTCTTATTCTATCTTTTGTGTATCTTCCTACCAGCCAGAAGGACTGGGTAAGTTTTATTTTCCATAATAGATTTTGAAAGAAGGATTAATGAGTCCTTAAAAATGTGTCTTTAAATTACACATCACTTACCTTTGTTTACCTTTTCTTAAGATTCTATAACATAAGTTCTTTGAAGGCTGGGACTTTGAATGTTTTCTCTACAGTTATATCCCTAGCACCAAAGACAATGCTAGAATGAAGCAGGTGCTCTAAACTCTGCTGAATGAATGCCATGTTTCTCCTTCAACTGAGACTCACTGTTTCAAAGTAAAATACCTGTTTTTGTCTCTCTCTCTCTCTCTCTAACATACACATACACACACCAAGGAATACATGGAAGTCTTGCTGTACATTATGGCATTTTTCCCATGAAAAATACATACATCATGGAAGTTTGGTTCTAACAGATCATTTAGATGAACTTTGGACAGTCTCTGCATTGTTTAAAGTCAACAAGTCTCCTCTTCGTCTCAGCTTTAACCCAGCTGAGCCACAGAACTAAGTTAGGAAAGAATCATGACTCGCATTATTCACCTGATCAGGGCTTGGGACATAGGGCTAATCTTGAGCTATGAGCCTGATAGATCTCAAAAGAAAAGGATATTCTCCAATATTGCTCATTCAGGATATTTTATTTTGCAGTTAACCTTATTTTGCTAGAAAAAATATTTTCCTTTTTATTATAAATTTTTTATATATGCTTAAGTCTGATTTTGTAGACTGGGACCATGATTTCTCTATAGAAAAGTATAGGTTCAATTTTTAAAATACAACCCAATAGGACAAGATTCAGTACATTAACTTCCTAGCTCTATGACCTTGGTCAAGGTACTGAACATCTCTGAGTCTGTTGTGAGAATATTAATAGCATCTTCTTCCTAAATTGTTTTGAGGATTAAATGAGATAGATAATCATCCATGTGAGTGCTGGCTACTTCCATTAACGCAGTCTCTGAAGGGTTGATGGACTAATAGCTATGAAGATTAAATACCTAAACAAGTTAATCACTTCCTTGAGTCTTCCTTTTATTTTCTAATAAGCCAGTTTCCCCTATTCAACCCAAAGAAGTAGACACCCACAAGTATGCTTTATGGGTCCTATTTTATCACCAAGTATGAATCCTTCCTGCAGAGTTTAGATAGCATTTTGGGTCATTTCTGGGTGAGTGGTATAATTTCGGGTAGTCATTCATCTGGCCCCCTGTATTTCTTTTCACAGCCTACGTGACAATCTTCTTTCCTCAGGTGATTCCTTAAAAAGACTTGGTTGGCTAGGGATTCAACCCTTCACTTTAGTGTATCAAAAATTCCTAACCTGAGGGAATGAGTGCTGAAAGCTAGGAGCATGCTGGGCTGGAGCATCTGTGCCTGGCCTTTTCATTTATGCAACTTGCTGGTAATTGCTAAGTTTTCCCTCCTGCAGCAATTATTCTCCCATTTTTCTCCCCACCCCACACCATACCCCCCAGTTAATTATCAGTTCTGGAATTAAACTGCTTGCCTCTCCTGCTGTTGCCATGGTAACAGTTGGCCTGCACCTGCCACTTGGTGAACAGTGGCTCTTTCAGAAGGGGCAATGGCAGTTGCTGGCTTCACAAAAGCCAGTGAGTAAACTAATGTTTACCTGTCTGGGGAGAGAAGTTTCTGTTCATTCTACCTTAGGCACTTTCCTGGCAAGCCCCACCTCAACTTTCTTCTCAGACAAACTGCTTGCTAACATTGAAAAGAAAATGAAAAAATTTTCTCATAAAGCTACCAAATCCCTGTAGGCAAATAATTCCATCCATCAGCTTTACTTTTTCCTGACCATGAGGTTGGAAGATCTGAATCTTCCATCTTCTGAAAAAGGCAGTACAGTATAATAGTTAGAAGCATAGAATTTTAATCCTGATAGATATGGGTTCTAATCCTGGTTGAGTCACTTTCTAACTGTGTGATCACGGCTTAGTCACTTAACTTCTTATAACATCAATGTCTTCACATACACAAACAAAAATGGGATTAGAATACCTGTCCTCATGGAGTTGTTTCAAAACTTTGAAATTATATATGTAGATCTAGCTCCTAGTTAATGTTCGATACATAGGCAGGTATTATTGCTGGATAACTATTAACCCTGGACAATCCTGAAAGTTAGGGAAAAGTTGGCAGCTTAGTGAGTTTTAACTAGTCCTTGTATGAGAGACAATAATACCTGTACAGGTGGGAGAAAATGGCAGCTGTCCCAAAGTATCCAGACTAAGATGCATCTAGCAGCTAAGAAATGCCTCTCTCTCTGCTTTTGCTGCAACTCTGTCAGCTCCTCCCTCTTTGCACTGTTTTTCTCATGCTCAATTTCTAAATAGAAATGATGAAACCAGAGGATAACACATGTACTCACCAAGAAAACAAAATGCTTTTCCATTTTACAACCACATTGCAAACCTACAGGGAACAACTGGTAGTGGTGCTAAGAAGGAATGAGGCATTTTTATAAGAAAATGTTTTTCTTTGCGGAACCCCTGCTTATAGACAAGAAAGTATATACTTTATGAACCTGCAACCACTCATATTTAGGTCCTGGGTCCAAACAAGTACAGGCACATGAATTTGCCTCATGGTACAACCTCACCATTTAGGGTACTCCAGTTTTAACTCAGCCTTTGGCTACCTTTCTTAAAGTTCTGAAGCCACCTCCCTGCAGTTCTAATTTTAAGAAAATCTGCACTCATCGACTCTGAACTTCACATCATCTTGGAAAGAAAACAAACAAACAAACAAACAAACAAAAAACTCAACCAGCATGAGCTGCCAGCATGAGTTACAGATGCCTGCTGTTTCAGCTTCTGGATAAAGAGGTGACTACGATTCGGTGACACAGAGCTACAAAAAAAAAAAAAAAAAAGGAAGGACCCTTTTTCCAGGAAGGAAGCTGTTGGGAAAATGGAATTACTGACCTCTTGCCTGCCTCTCACTGGGAAAAAATGTGACGAGATACTCAAGACTAGCAGGTTTCTCTTAAAATGAAAAAGACACCACCACCACCAATTTTGCTTTGCTGTGGCTATCCACAGGTGAGGGAGGCATAACCAAGGACATCAAATTTAGTTATTCTTAAAACACAGACTGAAGTTGTGTGACTTCCTAAATTCCACTCTGCTTAGTGCTAGTCCAAAATAGCTATGAAGACAAATAAGGAAGAAGATAATTAGGCTGCAGCTAGACTCCTCAGCATTGGATCTAACTCAGGGACCAATGTGGCATTCCTTCACATCAACTTAATTGTTAGATTACCTTTTAAGGAAAACCTCTAAATCCTTAAATCTATCTGGAAGATGGTGCTTTAATATTGCTTTTCTCCATTAATTTAGAAGGAACTAAACTACAGCAGGTCCTTGAATAGAGTCATTTCATTCAACATTTTATTTTAATAATGTTGATGAGGCGAAAAAGGGGAGTGGGGAGGGGGGCAGATTCCCAGCCCGGGCCACTGTGTGTGGAGTTTGTACTTTCTCCCCATGTCTGCGTGGGTTTTCTCCAGGTATTCTGGTTTCCAACCACATCTCAAAGATGTACACCTTAGGTGAACAGGTGTGTCTAAACTGTCATAGTCTGAGTGAATGTGGGTGTGAGGGCAGCCTGCAAGGAAATGGCATCCTGGCCAGGGCAGGTTTCCACCTTCTGCCCTGAGCTGCTCCAGCCACACATGACTCTGAACTGTAATAATGGGGGTAAATAATTACCTTGTTTGTTTTATTCATCTTTCTTAAATCTTTCTTAACTCTTGTTTATATCAACTAGTCTATGGTTAAATTGGTTTTGTTATACATCATTTCACTTAAAGCTGCTGTTTCCAAGCACCTATGAACGATGTTAAGTGAGGACTTGCTGTGATTTCCAAACCTGACTTTAAATTAGAGGAAGATGGGAGAAAATTTTTCCAATCTATCCATCTGACAAAGGCCTAATATCTAGAGTCTACATGGAACTTAAACAAATTTACAAGAAAAAAAAACAAACAACCCCATTCAAAAGTGGGCATGAATACGCACTTTTCCAAAGAAGACATACATGCAGCCAACAAACATAAAAAAGCTCAACATCACTGATCATTAAAGAAAAGCAAATCAAAATTACAATGAGATACCATCTGACGCCAGTCAGAATAACAGATTCTGGCAAGGTGTAGGAAAAAACCTATTGGTGGGAGTGTAAATTACTTCAACCATTGTGGAAGACAGTGTGGTGATTCCTCAAAGACCTAGAACCAGAAATACCATTTGACCCAGCAATCCTGTTATTGGGTATACACCCAAAGAAATATAAATCATTCTATTTTAAAGATACATGCATGCATATATTCAATGCAGCAATCTTCACAATAGCAAAGACATGGAATCAACCCAAATGCCCATCAATGATAGACTGGATAAAGAAAATGTAGTACATATACACTATGGAATACTATGCAGCCATAGAAAGACATGAGATCATGTCCTTTTCAGGGGCATGGAAGGAGTTGGAAGCTGTTATCCTCAGGAAACTAACATAGGAACAGAAAACCAAACACTGCACATTCTCACTTGTAAGTGCTAGCTGAATGATGAGAACACATGGACCCACGGGGGGAACAACACAAACTGGGGCCTGTCAGAGGGTTGGGGGTGGGAGGAAGAAGAGCATCAGGAAGAACAGCTAATGGATGCTGGGCTTAATATCTAAGTGATAGGACCATGTGTGCAGCAAACCGGCATGGCACATGTTTACCCATGTAACAAACCTGCACATCCTGCACACGTACCCCTGAACTTAAACACTGAAGAAAAAAAAAAAAAAAAAAATACAGGGTGCCCAGTTAAATTTAAATTTCAGATAAGAGTGAATGTTTTTAAATATTTAATTTTTAATGTTATTGACAAATAACTGTGTATATTTATAGGATACAATGTGATCTTTTGATATATGTAAGTATTTGTGGAACAATTACGTTAGTTAAGCTAGTTAATATATCCATGACTTCACGTACTTATTTTTTGTGTTAAAAACATTTAAGTTATACTCTTTTAGCAATTCTGAAATATATAATGAATTTTTTTTAGTATGAGTATCTTCCAAATATTGTGTAGCACATACTCATACTAATTTTTTTGTTGTTTATATAAATTCCAGTTAAAATGGGTGTTCTGTATTTTATCTGGCTATTCTAATTGGGAAATGAGCAGAAAGGCCCTAAGAAGGCAAAACAGCTGTCACAAATCCCGGGTATACAGGTACTCTGAAATAATCTATCCATTGAACAAACAACTCCAACCTATTTTGTCATCTGGTTTAGTGTCCACCAGGGCAAATATGTACAGTTGTGCATAGGGTGCTTACAACATAATTATTTATTGGGGACACCATTCATAATGTTGACATCAAGTTTTACTTATTTTTAACCATTATCTGGCATATGACAGTATTTTACTTTAACAAAGTCAGCACATTATGACAATTTTTTGGCAGATGTAATTAGACATCTTGAGGAAGGGGCACCTTTTTCTAGTTCATGCTAAGGTATCATGGACAGTGGCAACCCTGTATCCATGGCAGATTAGCATAAAATGTGCTACAGTGTTTTTCAAACCATGGATTATAACCCACTGATGAGCTGGGACATCATTTTAGTGGGTCACGAACATTAGTGATGATGACAATGATGGAACAGAATATCAGTCTTTTATATAATAAACGTGGTGTTGTTGGAAAAAAAAGAAAAGAAAGGATAAATTAGAGGAAGGCAGAAGCTATCAAAACAGACACAAATCAAATAGACAATTCCCTTCTACAACTACTTTACCTCAGTTGCTTACTTTTCCATCTAAAAGAGCAAAGCCCAAAAGGGGAATACTTCAAATGCGTCTAAACATATTTGTCCTTTAAGTATAATAAGATGTGAGATTTTGATGGGGAAACAAAAATGTAAAGAAAGCAATTTACCCGTAACAAATCATGAGATGTTACTAGAGGAAGAAACCTGCAAGATTCAGAAGTCTGTCCATTTCTTCTATAAGGGGGCAATGCTGTAATCAAGAGATAAAGTGTAACAGAAAACAGTAACAACTTTTGGTGCCTCAACATGGTACACCTCACCCTTTACAAGCTGGACTCAACCCACCTTCTAGTCTCGTCTCCTGCCCCGGGCCAGTCATGCAGTTATTCACCATTCCCCACACAGCACATGTGTTTTCACTCCTTGAGCCTTTATACTTACCTCTTTGCTTAGACAGCTTTCCTGTTTTTTCCATCTGAAGAAGCCTAGACCTATCCATTTGTCAAGGTCCAGAAGAAACACTGTATTTTCTGATTCTTTATCCTGAGTTAGTTGGAGCTTACTCTACAACCAGCATGTTTTCCAGAGAATCATTATACTGCAGTAGTTAAGAGCTTGCAGTCTGGAGTCAGACTACTTGAGTTTGAATGCTGGCTCTACCACTTTTTAGCTGTGTGACTTCATGAGTATATAATCTCTCTGCAACTCAGTTTTTTCATTCAAATGAGAAATAAAAATAATATATTAACCATTTATTAGGACTGTTGTGAGAAGTAGATAATATATGTAAATGTTTAAAATACTTCCTCACATATAGTTGGCACTCAATGCTTCTTTATAACTTATCCTAATAATTATTATACTGCACTTAAATATAAAATTTAAATTGTTGGCTAGATGTGGTGGCTCATGCCTGTATTCTCAGCACTTTGGGAGGCCGAAGCAGGAGGATCACTTGACCCCAGTAGTTCAAAACCAGCCTGGGGAACAAAGTGAGACTTCATCTCTACAAAAAATAAAAAATTTAGCCAGGCATGGTGGCATGAACCTATTGTCCCAGCTACTCGCTGATGGGGGTGGGAGGCTGAGTTGGGAGGATCACTTAAGCCAGGGAGGTTGAGGCTGCAGTGAGCTGTGATTGTACTATTACACTCTAGCCTAGGTGACAGAGCAAGTCCCTGTTTCAATAAATAAATAAATAAATAAATAAATAAATAAATAAATAAAATTAAAATGGTTTATTTAGCTCTCTTTCAAACTAGATTTTGGGATCTTTAAATGCAGGAACAAAGTCTTAGTCATCTTCATATCCCTGAGGCCTAGCAGAGGTCCTGGCGTTAGGCACTCTAAGATGTTTGTCAAAAGAATTCCTCTGCAATCTTTCTTGTTTGAGAAGTTAGGGAACAGAGCTCCTAGTGGGAAATGTTATCCTGATTAAGTTCTGAGGTCAAATATATAAACAAGGTTAGCCTGCCAAGCATCATACCTACTGTACTGGATGGCAAATAAGTTGATTAGAGTTAAACAATAGCATGCAAAATGACATCAATGCCCCTTCCTCTTGGGACCTTTTTTCTTGGCATTATGAAGTAGGTAGATGTATGTTAAAAATATAAGCTGCTTCTAGTCAATATTTCCAGCTGGAGGCAGATGCAATAAGCTAGAAGCACTTCAGCTGAATTTTCCAGCTGTGAATGGAATCTCTGGTTAATATACTAACATGCATGAAATAAAGTTGTGACTCTTACAGGCAAATTTCTGAATCAATTATTTTAGCAAGGAGGTATGCTTTGGGTATAGACAGGCAGCACAATGCATAGTGTGGCTTCAACTTTCACCTGACTTAAGTAAGGGATAAACAATCCTTATCAACACGGAAAAATAAGGTCAGCTCAGGTTCCATAACAGGGAAATGTGACAATTAAGAGACTCTGTATGCTGAAGGCCAACTTAGATATTGGCACCCCACTCTGCATAATAAGCAGCCCTGATAGTTCTATTCCATGTCACAAGTATCACAGCCATTTTCTTCAGCTTTCAGATAGACTTCCTGCAATGAAGACAACGCAACAACCAAACTACAAATTTGCAATCAGAAGACAAAAGAAACGTAAGAGTATCACTAACTTAGTCTTCTTTTATCTCTACAACCTAAACAGAAAGAGAAATGCCATATCTAAGAACATATGGTTATTCATTTAGAGGGGCAAAAAGAGTACCTAGAATACAGACCAAAGATAATTTTTAAGAAACAAAATTGAGAAAAAAAAAATCCACCAAATTATAGAATCTGTAAGCAGGTTGTTTCCACTCCATATTTGATAAAAGACTTGTATTCCTTCTCACAAGGATAGCCCCAAAACTAGGTGGAGGAAAGAGTGGAGAGGGGTGAGGATAGTATTTACAGGGAACTAAAAATAGAGTACAAGGAGGTTAAATGACTTGCCCAAGGTCACACAGTCACAGACAGAATCAAAAATAGAAGCTAGGTCTGCTGACTCTCCTTCGGCTCCTACTCCTTCAGAACACACTTCCTGTTTGATCACAGAATCAGTATGGGTCAGATTCACACTGATCTCAGCAGGAACTTTTTGCCTGAATAACAGCCAGCTTTGAAGATGAAAAATTTTACAGAAGTTCCAAGTGTGGCTGTTACTATTAAAAAGCCATTTTCCTCTTAGGTTAAAAAAAAATTACAGAAAACCTCAATAGCAAATCAAAATCTAATCCTGATCTTCCTCCTTCTCCTCTAAGCGCAAGAGTTTAAGGGTCTTTTCCCTCTCTGACTTCCTCCCACTACACAATAGCTTTTACGCCAACAGATCCCATTGCCACCCCCTCTCCTAGGATATATATTACTTCTCAGCAGGCTCCAGCAGGAGTAGAGAAGGAGTCAATCTGTGAGGGAGTGAACACAAAATCTCTCATAATAGCACAGAGAAGACAGAAAATTGCTGCCAAAAGTGTAAATTGCTTTTCTGCTTAGGGAAAAAAAAAAAAATCACTCTGGTCTTTAAAGGCACCCTTTTTTTTTTTTTTCAGATGGAGTTTTGCTCTGTTGCCAGTCTGGATTACAGTGGCACCATCTCGGCTCACTGCAACCTCTGACTCCCTGGCTCAAGTGAGTCTCCTGCCTCAGCCTCCCAAGTAGCTGGGATTACAGGCACACACCACCATGCCCAGCTAATTTTTGTATCTTTCGTAGAGACAGGGTTTCACCATGCTGGCCAGGATGGTCTCGATCTCTGACCTCATGATCCGCCCACTTCAGTCTCCCAAAGTCAAAGACTCTTTTAAACGATGACTCCACAGCAGTTAATACACATGTTCTATATATTAAGACTTTTGTTTCTCCATGTCCTCCAAGAATTCTTGACAGCTATATGACTGCATATCATGGATCTGAGGAGTAACATACCAGTTTGAGAGGCAACAGGCAGCTATTCTGTGGAGTCAAAGGCAGGCTTAGTTGGCTGCTCCCCAGGGAGCACCCCTTTTTCTAACACTCAGAGGATACTGTGTGAGAATGAGACAAAGACATTACCTTTATAATCACAGAGGCAGAGAGGGGAAGCAACCTGCAGAAAACAGGGGCCACAGCAATTCAATGTCAAAGCAACTGAAGAACTCCCAGGTTAGAGGAATGAGACCAAAGTGATATTCTGAGGACTGTGTGTGAATCCTCTTGGCTTTTGTATAGGGTCACAGAGAGAAGCATGCTGCCATTTCAAAGACAGTCCAAATGGTGGCTGAGAGCACTTGGCGGTTAAGCTCCGAAGCCAGACTAGATTCAAGTCATACTTCTGCCACTTACTAGCCATGTGATCTAAGGCAAATTAATCTCTCAAAGCATTAATTTCTTAATTTGACAAGTGGGCTAATAACTACATCATGAGGTTTGCATGCAGATTGAATTAGAATATATATAAAGCACTTTGGACATAATGAACTGTCAATAAATGGTAGCTACGATTATGATTGTGGTAAATTAGCAGAATAACTGCACAATGAAATTCAGGGCAAGGAACAGAAGTGACTAAAAGCACAACATTTGGTCCCCTCATATCAAACGGCTTGGGAAATCAAAACAGAAAAGAGGAAAAAAGGCAAGACACTCCAGTTAGTAGAAAGGGAGGAAGATCCATTATAGACAAATATGTTTCCATAAGACAGGAATTTCTTTTTTCCTTCCACCATGGAGACTAGTTGGAATCTAATTCTCTCTGGACTTCTATGTAGACAGTGGAGAAGTGGCTTTGTGAAAAGACTACTAGCAAAGGAGACACAGGCATAATGATCCAAGCAGAACTAGAACTCAGTGTCTCCAGCTTCATTTCTCATCCACACCTTGTGTAGAGACTCCCACACTTCCTTTCTGCCTTCCTTATACATCAAATTCTCATTTAGTACTGTCAGCAATATAGAAGGCTTTGGAACAAAACTCTATTTGGCTTGTTGAAATGGTAAAGTATATATCATAAATGAGAAAAATTTCAGATCAAAGGCAATTTGCCCTGAAGGGTTAATCAGAATAAATTGAGCCAAATGGTAGCTCAATACAAATAAAGGGAATTGAACCAACAAATAGGAGTTTTTTTTTTTTTTTTTTTTTTTTTTTTTGAGGCAGGAGTCTCGCTCTGTCGCCCGGTCTGGAGTGCAATGGCCAGATCTCAGCTCACTGCAAGCTCCGCCTCCCGGGTTTACGCCACTCTCCTGCCTCAGCCTCCCGAGTAGCTGGGACTACAGGCGCCCGCCACCTCGCCCGGCTAGTTTTTGTATTTTTAGTAGAGACAGGGTTTCACCGTGTTAGCCAGGATGGTCTTGATCTCCTGACCTCGTGATCCGCCCGTCTCGGCCTCCCAAAGTGCTGGGATTACAGGCTTGAGCCACCGCGCCCGGCCACAAATAGGAGTTTAAAGGTTAAAAAAGAAAATCTGACTCCTCCTCCTTCTTTCTGACAAATTAGAACATGCACTTCAAGTACTTATTGTACCAAAAAGGGTCTGTCAAGTCCTAGTCCAGTGAACTCCTTGCTGAGACCTCCATAGCAGCCTGGCTCGAAGGAGATGGCCTGATATCTTGGTTGCAAGCAAAGAAACTCTATGCCTTTCCATTATCTTGTCAAAATGATACAAAGGTATCTGCAATTAAACTCTAAAGCCAGAATCTCACACTGAACAGTATATTTAAAGGAAGTTAAACTCTTCATACGGTCCCTGTATTCTTCTAATCAATGTGCCTCTGGCATGTGACTATAAAGATGAGTGTGTTCATCCTAATCCGGCTCTCCCAAGACAGAAATGCCACTGCTATCCTGTGGAGCCTGCACATTACCTCTGCCAAGGTATTTTCTTCATCATGGTCTTGTTTTAACTCTTTTTCTGGGAAAGTAAGTCTAGGGCTCTGACTGGACTGGATTTTAAAGAGTTAGAGCTCATCTTGAGAAAAAAGGCAGAGGGCCAAAGAGATAGGTTAAAGTGCATCTAAACCAAAGGTCTGTGCAAAATGATAAAAACTTAACCAATAACTAGAAGATATTGATTTAGGCTCCCATCATTGATAAACTAGTCTAACTAGTCTCCTAGGCTCTTTTCTTATTTTTCAATTTTTTGATTTTTTGAGTCTGGCTCTTGTTGCCCAGGCTGGAATGCAATGGCACGATCCCGGCTCACTGCAACCTCTGCCTCCCAGGTTCAGGCAATTCTCCTGCCTTAGCCTCCCGAGTAGCTGGGATTACAGGTGTAAGCCACCACCTGGCTAATTTTTGTATTTTTGGTAAAGACAGGGTTTCACCATGTTGGTCAGGCTGGTCTCAAATTCCTGACCTCAGGTGATCCACCTGCCTCGGCCTCCCAAAGTCCTGGGACTACAGGCATGAGCCGCTGTGCCCGGCCTCAATTTTTAACATTTATTTTTTATTTACGTATTTTTAGAGACAGAGTCTCATAATGTTGCCCAGGCTGCTCTTGAACTCTTGGGTTCAAGCAATCTTCCCACCTCAGCCTTCTGAGTAGCTGGAATTACAGGTGCGCGTCACTGTGCCTGGAAGTCTCCCAGGATCTTGATCCACCTCCAATTCATTTTCCATTCTGTAGGTAGGAGACACTTCTAAAATGCAAATCTGTTCATTAATTCCTGTATAAAATTCTTTAACAGCTTCCCATTGCCTTCAGTATAGTGCTCAAATGCCTTAAGAAGGTCTACAAGGCCCTAAATGATCTGGGCTCTGTTGTCTTTCTTCCACTCCTCTCTTGTCTGGAACTGGCACACAATTTGTTTACTCTACCTAGAACAACCAACCCCTGCTCCAACCTTTCAGATCTCTGTTTATATATACCCTTTTCTGGCAAGCCTCCCCTTATTCTCCAAGACTGACTTAGGATCCCTTCCTAAAATAGCCTAAACTTATCAGAACACATTCCCTACTGTATAATTGCCCAGTTACATGTTCGCCTCTTCCACTACACTTAGGATCTACGAGAGTAGGAACTATGCCTGCTTTAGTCACCATGATATACCCAGGAAGTAGCACAGTGCCAGACACACAGTAGGTCACAAATATACGTTAAATGAACAAAAGGGAGGGAGTGAAGAGTGAGGAAGGAAGGAAAAGTACCACAACATAGAAGAGCCTGTTCCTGAGAATGGCTGAAAGATGGAGTCTGAAGCGGTTCCCTGAAACCCTGTAGGTTTAAAGCAAGGTGCCTGTGGCTTTAGCCATAGCAGACAAGGAGATAGACAAGATCTTGTTGTTCCAGAGCAGAGGTTAAAAACTATAGTTTCCAAGGGAAGAACACACCAAGAGATGCAGATGTGGGACAACATTTGGTGCTAAGAAAGAGGCTCAGGATATGGGGAGGGAAGACGAAAAAAGAGAGGAAACTGTTTTTGTTTGTTTGTAAAAAGCAAACACACAAACAAACAAAATAACAAAGAAGGATCAAATTCTGATTCCAATAAGGTAAACTTTGACAATTCATTTAGCTTCTTTTAATGAGGGACTTGATAGTGATTTTCAAACTGAGTTCTGAGGAACTCTAGGTCTCTGCAGAAGCTCCTCAGAGTATATTGTGATGAAGAGAGAAGGTTCAATGAATACTGCCCCAACTTTAACCAGAGAAAAATTGTTTTTTACACATTGAGGTTCTGCTTAAAGTCCATTTGAAAAAAGGGTGCTTCTGCTAAAAATAAAGTTTGAATAGCAGTGGCCTAGATGACCATTCTGATACTTCCCAGCCTTAACAACCCTTGATTCTATGTGACAGATGGGACCCATGTGGACATTGCATTTTACTTTGTACAAATATGCCTCAATTGTGTTGATGACACAGCTGTAGCTTTTCCTGGAGTCTGTTTTCACTGCTTGAGGAGAATGACAGGAAGGGTAAGTAAACCACAGTCCAGGTTCACTGCAAGGCTGAGACAATAATAAAATGCACTGTATTCAATTGTGACAATACAGAAGCACAAAGAACATTTTTTTCCCTAAACCAAGTTTTGTATACCTGTACCCTAGGATTCATCATATAGGTGTCTTGGGTCAGACACAAAGATATTATACGTCAGAAATAAAGAATACTAGATCTACAGCCCATTAAAAAAATCAATCCAATTCCAATCAAGAAAGAACAATACAAAAATTTATCTAGTCAGTCCACCTGATACCATTACCATTACCATAATGATACTACATTACCATTTAAATGTAGTGCCTGTTCTTCTTAACAAGGTATTCTGAATGTACAAAAGAATACAGCAAAGTTACTGTCATTGTATACCTTAAAGTCTACCTTTATCTGAAAGTTACAGGCAGGAAATGACATAGATGAGAGGAAGATGGGAGTCTTACAAAATAAGATCTTCAAATCCTAGGCTTAAGATAGAGATCCCTTTTCTGTGCTGTTCCTTGGCTGTCCATATTTCATGGAGCACTAAAAGGCCACAAACGTCACTCTACTTCAATTATGAGAAAAGACAAGCAACAATAATGTGATCTTACCTGGGTCCTTCCTCATCGCCCTGAAAGACAAACAGAAAGAAACAGTATTAGAAATCACTGTTGGTACAGACAGAGTCAGATTTCCTTCTTTTCCCTCCCCTCTCCCAACCTGAATGCATGTACTATACATTTATTGTAACAGAGACAAACCAACAGACATCTAAAGGCTAAGACAAGAGCTAATATAATCCTATGTTCAAACTGCCCAGTGGAGATGAACTGATAATTTGCCCTGACAAGCAGAGCAGAGAAGTGAATGCACAGACCTAGGAGGCCTAAATAATAGCCTTGCCTTTTTATTTGTATGGCTGGCAGTATTTAGTTCTTAGCAAAGTAAGAAACCCAAAATAGAGGTAGGTCTTAGGCAAAAGCTAGCCAGTTCCAAAAGCATCAAGCTGTTTCCTTCAAAGATTCATTTCTGCCTTGTTCTAGCATTTTTCATCAAACATGAACACTGCAATTCTAATGTAAAGAACACTGTGGTATAAAGGGCACTGAACTGGGACTCAGGAAATTGGGATTCTAGTCCAAGCTCTGTTACTTATTAGTTATGTGTCCTTGGGCAAACATTAATTAATCTGGACTTTGGTCTTCTCTTCCGTAAGTGGTTAGTTCTGGCATTTGATGATCCATACACCATTCTTCCACCAAACAATGGCTCTTCTCTTTTCCTTGTCCACTTCTCAAAAACAATATGTGAACATTATTTTTCCAGGTATGGCATTCTCTCAACCTAACTTTATCAGAAGTGATCACAGCAGATTCCTTTGAGCTTCCTTCTGTGATCAAATGAGATTTTTCAAATAACTCTCAAGCCTTTCCCAAGGGACCTCACTCATCCTTTTGGTGTCAGCATATCTTTTATATCCTTCTTTTTAGCTATTCAGGGGTAGTCTTAATAGAGAATGTACATTCTGGTTGTACTCCTTGGAGAATGAATGAATGAATGGTTCCTACTGGTATAAGGCAGAATGAGCTCTCAAGTCAGATGTTCTGGGTTCAAGTCTTAACCCTATCACTTTACTGCTGTATTAGCCTACTCATGTTATTTTGCCTTTCTTAACTTCAATTTCCTAATTTGTAAAATGAGGTAATAATTGTCTCTGTATCATAGGATAAGTATGAGGATTAAATGAAATAATGCTTATAATCATTAAACACAGTGCCTGTAACACAGGATGTATTTAATAAAGGCTATTTATCAGTATCAGTAACAATTCAGTAAGATTCATTAAGAAGCTACTATGTATATGCTAACTAAATAAAACAATCACCCATAATGATCTAACCTTCTAGGATTTTCCAATCAGGAGTATGAGAAACAGGCAGAAAGAAAATGAACTATTAGTAAATGTGTTATGATCAATACCAAAGACATAAACAGAATAATATGAGAATCAACAGGGAAGTTATGAACACTGCCTCTCCTGGAGAAGGTGGGAAAAGCTTCACATGCAGAAGGTAACATTGATACTGTCACTTTGAGGGATAAATAGTATTTTCCCAGGATGACAACAGAGAAAAGTGGGAAGGACACTGAACTAGCAAGAGCAAAGGCAAGTTTCTAAAAATGTCTTGTTCAAGGAACCTTGAGTTCCGTGAAACTGGAGAATGGGGATGTGCATGTGTGTGTTTTGGGCAGGGTGCTGGGAGTGGTATAAGGTTGGAACTGAGGGCAATGTGGGGTTGAGCGTGACTGAGGTAAAGGGAGACTGCCAGGGTGAAAGCCTGTAAAGCACAGCTGCAGCCAGAAAGGTGATTTAAATCAGACTAGCCATTTGAGGTCGAATAAGAAGGGCATTTTTGGCGGACTGTTAAGGATCTGCAATAGTGGGAAGGGCGTTAATCATCCACACTCCAACTAGAGGGAAGTAGGGTGAGTGGTAGAGGGAGGGTATAGGGATGGTAGATAATTTCTTCGCATTTTTATCATCTGGTATGTCTCATAGGAACTATAATATACCAATAAAAAAGTTATATAATTTAAATTTAATATGAGTTACATAACTATGAATGACACAATTAAATCCCAACACAAATTTTTCTATGATTTTTGGATGTTTAACCCTAATTGTCTAAGAGAACTTTATGGAAAAAATATCTAAACTTTCTCTCATAATTTAGAGCAAGTCCTCCTCACGATCACATACTTTGGTGTAATGATTAAGAGACAGGGTTTCTCAGTTATAATATAAAAACATGGTCTCAAATTCTGGTTCATTAATCCCAACAGTGAAGCTTTTGGCAATTTACTTCTCCAAGGTTCAGTTTCTCCATCTGCACATAAAGATCCTAGTTCTTACCTCAAAGGGTCACCATATGGATTAAAATAAATGAGAAAATCTGTGTAAAAACCAAGCAAGTGTCTAGTACCTTGTAATCATTCAACAAATGGCAGCCATTATTTTACTTTCCCTGAATTGTTAATTAATAACATTTCTAGGGGAGAGTAGGGAAGGAGAGAAAAGATGGGACACAAAGTTTTGCTATATGTTCATCCAATTCTACTGCTTATAGATGTATGCTTCTTTTCAGAAACAACGGTCACTGTTACAAAGCAAGAATATACACACACATATGAATTATAAGGCCATTTTGAATAGGTTGGCACAGAGAGAATTGCTAATCTTGCTAGTAAAAGATGTGCATGTGATGTTCCTGCTACCTAAAATGCACATCCCTATTCTAAAAACCTAGCTAATTCCTATCTATCCTTTAAGATCAAGCCTTACTCAGAAACTTCTTCACTAACATCTTGAATAAGTTAATCCTCCTTTCCCCCACATCTGTAGGGTTCGCCACTCTACACTAGTACTTAGAGAAGAAAACTGACAATGACAACATCAAACAGTGCCTCCCTCTTTGGATTTCAACTCCTTGAGAATAGAAGCTTGTGTTTTGCTCATTTCTGTATTCACTGCACCTAACACAGCACAAGGCTCATAGTAAATAATTACTCAAGATATAGGTAAGGTTTAAGATTAATTTCTTCTCCTATTATGAGCAAATTCTGGTTTCAGAGAATATCAGAAGTGAGAGTCTGTTAAATACCAACTTCCATTTAAATGACTTGTTAGATTAAGCACTGCTCCCAAATCCCTAATTAAGATATCACAAATGCTCTTGATTGGCAGACTGCACTCTTGTGCAACCTCCCATTTCTACCTCTACCAATGGAAATGTTGTTCACCAAGAATCAAACAAGGCTGTTTATATGAACTTGTAATGATGTCACATTTAATTAAATAACAAAAAGTGAATGCAAGAGAGATAACTTGCTCACATAAAAACTAAGTTGAATGCATCCACAGTATTGATAAAGATGAATTACTTAAAAATTGTTGTCAATTTTGGTGTAGGTGAAACAAGCAAAATGCTAGAAACAATAAGTTATAAGAACTAAGATTCTGCATTCAGCTTGCTTTGAATGGTATCACCCTCACTATAGAGAGTCTGAAATTGGACCTTATAAATGGTGCAAAATAGGTGTGGTTTACGCCAGAAACATGACATTTAACTCTAACTAGCAAACCCATATTTTCAAAGGCCTTGCCTTGGAATAAAAAAAAGTACAAATATATGTTTCAAGTTTAAAATAAATGATTATCATATGCATGTATCATTTTTAATAGTTTATCCATCTGAACATACTTTTTCCAATATTAGCTCATAGCAACTCACTACTCTCCTTACCAAACTGGACAAAAGACAAAAATGCTCACATGACATATAAATAAAGACACACCATTTTTTAATACTTAGCTTTAGTAAAGAGTTTTATAAAATGATGTAAGTAAATTCCACAAAGAGTGAGAAAAAAAATAAAGGAGAAGGGACTGCTTCTCAGTTTGTTTTACGAGGCCAACATAACCCTAATACTCAAACCTGACAATGATATTATAAAAATATACAGACTAATATCCCTTATGAACAAAGACACAAAACTCCTGAACAAAATATAAGCAAACTGAATCCAGATTATACATCATGGCCAAATGGAGTTTATCTCAGAAATGCAAGGGTTGGTTAATATTGTAAAATTAACCAACATGATTAACCATTACAATAGAATAGTGAAAAAAATGCATATGATCATTTCAAGAGATACAGAAGACATATCTCACAAAAGTCAGTATCAGTTTGTATAAAAGCCCTCAGCACATTAGGAATAGAAAGGCACTTCCTCAATCTGATAAAAGGCATCTACAAAAAACATCATACTTAATAGTAACATACTGAATCCCTTCCTTCTAAGATTACGAACAAGGCAAGGATGTCCACTTTTACCACTTATGTTAGACATTGCACTGGAGGTTGCAGCCACGGCAATAAGACAAGACAAAGAAATAAAAAGCATAAAGATTAGAAACAAAGATGTAAAACTGTCTCTATTTGTAGATGACATAATTGCTGATACAGAAAATCCTAAAGAATCTGTAAAGCCACTATTATAACTAATAGGTGAATCTGACAAGGTTACAAGATATAAGGTTAATATATAAAAAGCAATTTTTTTATATACTAACATAAGCTGAAAAATAAAATTTAAAAACAATTCTATTTTCAATAGTATTGAAAATATTAAATAACTAGGAATAAATTTAATAAAAGCCATTAATACCTTTAAATGAAAACCATGAACCATTTCTGAGAGCATGTAAAAACTGACTTATAAATGGAGACATATGTTCATTCATACTGCTGTTCTGCAGAGCTAGTGTGTCATTTCTCTTTAGCTACTCTGCTTTCAAGATTTTTTTCCTTTGCCGTTAGTTTTCAGAAGTTTGACTCTGATGTGTCTGGATATGGATTTCTTAGTTTATCTTGCTTGGGTTCACTCTGCTTCTTAAATCTGTAGGTTTATGTCTTTCAGCCAAATTTTAGACATTTTAAGATACTATTACTTCAAACTATTTTTTCAGCTCCACATTCCTTTTTCCTCCCTTGACACTGGTGACATGTATCTTTCATTATTGTCCTATAAGTCCCTGAAGCTCAGTTCGATTATTTTTCCATGTTTGTTGTTGTTTAGATTTGATCAATATCAATCTATCTTCAAATTCACCAGATCTTTCCTTCAATTTGCCATTGAGCCCATCCAGTGAATTTTTGGTGTCAGTTACTATATTTTTCAGTTCCAAAATTTTCATTTGGTACTTTTTAATATTTTTATTTCTTTATTGAGGTTTTCATTTATTTCCAGAGTGCTTGTAATTGCTCACTGAAACATTGTTACAATAGCAGGTTTAAAATCTTTGTCTGATAATTCCAACATCTATGCCATCTTAGAGTTGGCATGTATCAATTCTGTTTTCTCCTTAGAATTGAGATTTTCATTTTATTTTATTTTTTGAGACAGGATCTTGCACTGTCACCCATACTGGAGTACAGTGGTGTAAACACAGATGGCTGCAGCCTCGACCTCCTGGGTTCAAACGATCCTCTTGCCTTGGCCTTACAGAATTGAGATTTTTATTGGTTCTTTGGTCTGTATCCTGGACATGATGAGTTGTATTATAAAAATCTAGTTCCTATTTAAATCTTCTATTTTAGCAGTCAACCTGTTTAGGTTCAGAATGCATGTCCTGGATTCTTTCTGTGAACTATGGTTCACATGTCACCTTAAGTTTATAAAGCCTCTACGGTGCTATTCTTGTCTGTCCCACTCAGACGACAGGACTCTATTCTACATTCTTCACAGAGCTAGTTGGGGAGGAGGGAAACCAAATCATTACTATAGGGCAGGAGTGAAAGATAAAATTCCAATAACTGACTCAGCTGGGGAAGTGCACAGTCTAGTTAATGCAGGGGTGAGAGGGAGGAGTTAGAGCTCTATCTACAATCTCTAAACAAAGAGGTACTACTTCCTCTGTACCATTACTGCAGGGTAGGTTGGAAGTCAGAGTTCTACCCACAGATGCATGGGAGATGCGTACCACTCATTACTGAGAGGAGCAGGGCCAAAGGTAGAAGCAAAAGTTTCACCCACAGGTTCCATAGAGAAAGATACCTCATTAATATAGGGCATATATAAAATGAGTGAGTTTCACTCACTGGCTCCATTGCTGCAGTGCCAAATTGGGGTTGAGGAGCAGTGCCACTTTTTTAATGATGTTTGCCTCCAGAAGCAGGCGTTTCTTGGTTTTTTTCTTTCTTTCTTTTCCTTTTTTTTTTTTTTTTTTTTTTTTTTGGTCTGTGTGTATTAGTGTTTCCAGCTTGTAGAACACCTGGCTAGGATACACAGGAAGTAAAGAAAACCCCAGGGAATTCACTGCCTTGTATTCCCTCAAATCCCAAGGTCCCTGATCAGTATGCCATCTTTTCTCCACCTGCAAGAGTCTTTTGGTAGATGATTTCAGTATTTTTGCCCAGAGATTTCTATTGTAATAAGTGAAAGAAGTAAAGCAGAATATGTTTACTCCATCGTGTTCAGAACCAGAAGTTGCAATTTGCTTTAAATATGCCAAAAATAAAATTGATTGGTGAGTGGAAGGTTGAAAAGATGGCTAGATATGTAATGAAGCAAGTATGGCAAAATGTTAATAGGAGAATCTAGGTGGTAGGTACATAGGCATAATCTGTAAAATCCTTTCAACTGTGCTGTATGTTTAAAATTTTTTATAATAAAATATGGGGGGCGTCTTTTGGCTGAATTCAAAATGCAGGTGATTTTTGATAAATTCTATACCATAAAAAGAACATAATTCCTCTGATGAGTGAAAGACAGGTACTGGATATTTGCTTTCACCAATAAGTTACCAGATTAACTGGAACAAGAGGCTATTAAATAATAACAGCTCTTTGTAAACACTCTAGTGGTTGAACGCTATCTCTATTTTTAATAGCTCATTTTGTCTGTAACCTGGTCCTTAAGCCTTGTCAGTTCTTGCATCCCTTTAAGAGTAATTTCATCAGAGTTAACAAAGTACAGAGTTAACACAGTACAGTTGAGGTGCTTACAGGACAGCTAATGTCAGAGAAGGACTAAATTCATAGATTAAAATGAAAATAAAAGAGAAGAATAAACCTCAAAATTAAACTTTTTTTTTTTTTTGAGATGTAATGTCGCTCTGTCTTCCAGGCTGGGCTGCAGTGGCCACAATCTAGGCTCACTGCAACCTCTGCCTCCGGGGTTCAAGCGATTCTTCGGCCTCAGCCTCCCAAGTAGCTGGGACTACAGGTGCTCGCCACCACACCCAGCTAACTTTTGCAGTTTTAGTACAGACAGGGTTTCACCATGTTGGCCAGGGCAGGCTTAAACTCCTGACCTCAGGTGATCCACCCATCTCGGCCTCCCAAAGTGCTGGGATTACAGGCATGAACCACCATGCCCAGCCAAAATTAAACTTTTGTTTTCAAAGAACAACCTAATCAACATACAGAATAAATGAAGGGGTTGAACTTGATGGGAATTGTGGACAGAGTTATGCTGTTGATCCCTTGAATTAACTCTGGTTGAACCTTTTATTAAGACACAAACTGACCATCTTGACATTGTAAAGGTATGCAAAGCTGTCTAGAACATGGATTCTTCTCATTTTTCCCATAGATACAGATGGGATGCTTAGCATATATCATATAGTAGGGGGAAAGCACAGGCACTGAAACAGGACAGACTTAAATCTAAACTGTGGCTCTATTTTCTACTGACTAAATGACATTGGTTTAGTATGTCTGCAGTTCTCTGCATCTCAAATATCCCATTTGTAAAATGGAGTTAATGAATGCTGACATAAGGATTAAATGAAATGATGAATATAAAGTGCTCTCTTGCCAATCTAGAAACTTATTTAGGCACATAATTTCTCAATTATGGGGAGAATAAAATGAAAAGAAGAAGAGTTATTCTTTTCACACATTGATGAAAATTAATCAAAAGCCTTGGTTGGGTATAGCAGATACCTTTCAGTGGTTTCTTACATTTCCTGTCAGGATAGCTTGGAAATACCTGCCTCCTGGTTTACTTTGGCTCTTCTACTGGCCAGTTTATTCTGTGGCCAGGCTCTCTCGAGCCAAGGCAAGACTTCCAGTTAAGGCTGGGCTTGCTGAGTAATCAACAGTCCTAGAAAGTCCACAGGACTCTCCTAGGTTTTCTCCTAGAAGGACCTACCCTAAACCTATCTGGCATTATTTTCACTAGAATTGTCAACATAATGCTGTGAAATCTGATTAATAGTAGCCTCTCTCTAGTGGCTGAAACATAATTTTTTTTTTTTAGACAGGATCTCACTCCATCACACAGGGTGGAGTGGAATGGCACAAGTCACAGCTCACTGCAGCCTCAACCTCTGGGGCTCAAGTAATCTTCCTACCTCAACCTCCTGAGTAGCTGGGACTACAGGCAGGTGACACCATGTCTGCTAATTTTTATTTTGTAGACACAGGGTCTCAGTATGTTGCCCAGGCTGGTCTCAAACTCCTGGACTCAAGCAATCCTTCCACCCCAGCCTCCCAAAGTGTTGGGATTAAAGTGTGAGCCACTGAGCCCAGCTTGTTCTTTTTTTTTTTTTTTTTTTTTTTTTTTAAATAGCTACCTTAAATAAATTTTTTCAAAGTAGATTCAAAATGTCTACATACGTTGTTTGGCAAAATGCTGAAGACCCTTTTACTCCTGTTATAAAACAATGAATATGACAACTAACATTTGTATAGTGATTCAACATTTACCTAGTGTCTTTCATTCATAGTATTTTTTTTTAATCTTACAATGACCTAGTGCACATGCCATTCTTAATCCAGTAGTTATGCCAATTTATGCAGCTAGCTCCATATAACAACCAGCTTGAGATACCTTTTCACTATGTATAAAGTAAGTCCAAAATCTTTCATTCTGGCCTGCTTTATGCTCTACTTCATGATTTGTTCTCATTTAGCCCAGGTCTATGATGACTTTAAAGGCTCATTTCACAACTTGGGGTCTGTTGCTTGCCCTCTTCTCCGGCTGTAATTTTTGGCTTCCTTCCTTAATTGTGATTGGTATCTGCCCCCACGGACTATACTCCTTAAAGTAATGATGGATAAATAATTTGGTAGGCCCAGCCACTGGGTAAACTAGTGGCCAGTACTTCCATACTGGTTTATACACCATGTGAAACACTTACACCCTACCTAGATTTTAATTCATTCATGTTCAGCTACCACATGGGGTCTAACAAATATGGCATCAGTTTCCTCCTATTTCTCTTGCTACTAAACATTATGGGCTTTTCCTTTACCTCTGCCTTTGGCTCAGCTGATTCATTAGAGGTATCAAGTTGTTCCTTGGCTTGGGCCATCTGGGTCATCAACCTATCCATGTGGGATTGGATGTCTGCCAGTATCTCAGTCACATGAGCTGTGGCCATTGCCTCCTGGATGTCCACTAGATGAAGGGCCTTCTGCTCCTCATCGGCAATCACTTTCTGAACTTTCTTAAATTCCTGCTGTATAAACATCTTCATTTGGTCCCGAGTTACCTGTAGAACAAAGGCAAATAAGAATAAGTTGAACATACAAAGAAACAAAAAGTTAGAGTTATTACTACACAGCCCTGGCTAAAATACACACCATGGATCCTATCTGATCCTGAAGTTTTGGGAATATTCTAAAGACAATGTTCCCCTAATATCTTTGATGATTTTCCTGCTAATCTTTTTGCCTTTTTTATTCTTCAGGGAGTAATTTCTTATCCTTTTTTCCTTTTTGTTTTGTTCATTTTTATACCAGTAATATATATGATGAGCATATATAGTAAAAAATGAGGCCAGGTGCGGTGGCTTATGCATGTAATCCTAGCACTTTGGGAGGCCAAGGCGCGTGGATCACCTGAGGTCAGGAGCTTGAAGCCAGCCTGGCCAACATGATGAAACCTCGTCTCTACTAAAAATACAAAAAAAAAAAAAAAAAAAAAAAAAAAAAAATGCTGGGCATGGTGGCGGGTGCCTGTAATCCTAGCTACTTGGGAGGCTGAGACAGGAGAATTGCTTGAACCCAGAAGGCGGAGGTTGCAGTGAGCCCAGATTGTGCCACTGCACTCCAACCTGGGTGATAGAGCAAGTCTCCATCTCAAAACAAAACAAAACAAAACACAAAATTCTTCCTCTCTGCCCCAATTACTGTTAACAGTTTGGTATGTATCCTCCCAGCCATTTTTCTATATAGTTATGTACATATATGTATATAGATAATTAAGTAGGTTTTATATAAATGAATCATAGTGAAAATATGGTTGTCTTTTCTACTTAAGATATATTTGTGCATACAGATCAACTTCATTCTATTATTTTTACTATCTGTATGATATGGAGCTGGAGAGTTGTGTGTGTGTGTGTGTGTCTCCTATTTAACCATTCCTCTCTTAATGGAAGTACAGGATATTTCCAAATTTTTGCTATTATAAACAACACAGCAATAAACATCCTTGGCTATATCTCTTAATATTTGCATAAAAGTTTCTTTAAAGACATTTAGAGCCACTTAGTAAATTGGCATATACTCTAAAAATATTGTTTCATACTGCCAAGGTGCCTTCTGAAAAAGATGTATTGATTACATTCCTAGCACAATGTATAGCACTTCTGTACACCCTTGCCAATACTGGATAATATCAAGCTTTTAAACTTTTACTATGATGGGTGCAAATATATTATTGTTTTATTTTATAACAACTACAAACCAAAGAAAATACAACTGCTAGCTATATTTATGCTTAGGGCATAAGAAAGGCTAACAAAGTGAGAAATTATCAAAATGAGAACTTCTCAACTCCAAATTTTACTAGCAACTGCATTTACTGATGTTTCCTCACAACCATGTTTAGTTTATGAGTATTTTAAAACTACGCATATTATGAGTGTAGCTGAGATAGGGAGCAGGGAAGAAGTAAACTGTAGATGAAAGGAGAAAGGCAGAAGAAAAGTCAATAGAGGATTTTAGAACTAGAAGAGAAAATAGTTGTCATCTAAATGAACTCCTTCCTTTTTACAGATAAGGAAATGGACACAGTTGCAAACCCGCAGAACGGAAAGACTCCAATCTTCTTGTTCTCAGTCTGGTGCTCTGTTCACTATAAAAGTCTGTCAGAAGGGAAGTCAAACTGGGAAAACCTAAGAAAGGAGACTGAGAAAGAGAATGCCTAAAGGAGAGGGTAGCAGATTAAGTCATTTTTAATTAGCCTCTTAGAAACTGAAAGAAGCTGATACCTTACGCAGCTTTTGTGACGCTGCTAAGGACATCAGTGCAAAATAAGGCCTGTAGGACATGTATCTGCTCACACATCAAGTGACTAAGTGTCATAAGCCCTCATACACTCTCTGCAGGTGCTCTCCCTCGTGCTGGAGAAAATGGGAAGGTGTATTAAATGTTCTTAATGTCCCCGCAAATTCTGTATCAGATTGAGAACTGTGATTTGTGTTTATATAATTCCTTTTTATGTTTAGTGTATGTATTTTAGGGCTATTATGCTTTACAGTGATCACTGATCAATGGCTCTCTACTCCTGAAATAAACTGAGTCTTAAATAACTAGGACCTTCTCTCAGAGACCAAACATTTCCAGAAAAGGGTTGGACTTTTCTGAATGCCTGAGAAACTCTCTTAATGGCTACAAGTAACTAACAATGGATATCTTAATAAAAACTGACTCACAACCTATTTTACTAGACCTTACATACACATGTGGTTCAGAGTTAGGAAGCTGACATCCCACTTAGTAAAGGTGTGGACCAGACAGACTGCAGCAGGTGAATTAGTCATGGATTTTAAAATTCTCTATTTCCCATAGCTTTATTACATAGGGTTTTCAGCATGACACTGTATTTTATACAGATCACAAATGAAAACTAAAGGAAAAATAATCCACTCTATAAAACCTTTATGCCTTTTCCCACTCTCATTCTCTAATTAACAAATCAGCATTTTCCAGCCTAAGACATCAAAACCTTTAGAGCGTTAGTTACAATCAAGGCTGACATATCTTTGTTGTAGTTGCATTAGGGTGAAGTGCAATATGATTAAACGTAGCATTTTACTGAAATTATAACATAGCACTGCAATGTGAAAAATCTGACCACTGTATGGTCAGAACTACCTATTGAACATCTGAATCCAACCTTCTAATTTTATAGGTGAAGGGGGGAAAAAGCCACAGAGAAGTATGATAATAAAGTTAGGTTTAGAAACTTTCCTCTGGTCCAGTCTAATGTACTTTTACAACTCATCATTTCCAGTGAGTTATAAACAAGACCCTGTTGAAAGAAGAAAAAAAGAAGGGACATCGAGAAAGAGAGAGAGAAGGGGGAGGGAGAGACAGTGAGAAGGGGGAGAGGGAGGGAGGTAAAGAGAAACAGAGGGAGGAAGGGAGGTAGAGAGAGAAAGAGAGAGAGATTGAAAAAAAATTTGTTTCAGAAAAGTAGTGCTGAGATGAACTGAGAATAATGGTCAGGGTTAGGAGCAGGAAGCTACTCAAAAGAGAAGCATCCAAATCTACACTGAATATTTCAGAAACATTTGTTCTCTCACAGGCGTCTGAACCAAAGCTACTCCATTTTGAATAGGGGCTGGGTAAAATAAGACTGAGACCTACTGGGCTGCATTTCCAGAAGGTTAGGCATTCTAAGTCTTAGGATGAGATAAGAGGTTGGCACAAGATACAGGTCATAAAGACCTTGCTGATAAAGCAGATTGCAGTAAAGAAGCTGGCCAAATCCCACTAAAACCAGGATGGCGATCAAAGTAGCCTAGCCTCTGGTGGTCCTCACCATTACAGTCCCACCAGCACTATGACAGTTTACAAAAACCATGGGAATGTCAGGAAGTTACCCTACATGGTCTAAAAAGGGGAGGCATGAATAATCCAACCCTTGCTTAGCATATGATTAAGAGATAATCATAAAAATAGGCAACCAGCAGCCCTTGGGGCTGCTCTGCCTATAGAGTAGCCATTTTTTCATTCCTTTACTTTCTTAATAAACTTGCTTTCATTTCACTCTATGAACTTGCCCTGGATTCTTTCGTGAGCAAGATCCAGGAACTCTCTCTGGGGACTGGATTGGGACCCCTTTCTGGTAACAGTCCTACAAGTCAAATTTCCTGCAAGGTGTTAAGGAGACTACTCCAAAAATAACTTTAAAAATTGTAGACTTCATGAAATATAGTTTGAAGACTCTAAATATCTCCCCAAAAAATCCATTTTTCACTTCCCTCTTCCTCATTTGAAAGGCCATTATTCTAAAACAGAAAAACAAAAAAGCAGGAAATGGAACTTTTTCAGATGCTACAAGCTGTCCACACTCCCACAGCACAGTGTCCTCCCCACTTGCCAGTGTCTATGGAAACTTCAAGTTGGAAAGTTCAAAGTTAAGGAATCTGTTTAGCCTTCAGCATTTATTCCTACATTGTACTCCAAGAGAGCTCCTTCCAAACTTAGGCCAGACTCCAGTGAGGGCAGGCAAGGGAAAAACTTCACCAATAAGGAGGTCATGGTTTTTTTCAATGGATGGGAAGATCTCCTATTTCTTGTGTCTTTTGTGTATCGGTGCAATAGCGACTATTTGTGAATAAAACAACTGCCCACCCACCAGGCTTAGAAAATTATTCGCAGCCTAGAAACACAGTAGACATAAACTCTGAACAGCATTCCACTACCAACATTCTCAGTGATGTCATCCTCAGTGACCTAATTAGAAGCCTCATATGAGCAGGTTTTACAATGGGGTGTTGAGAATGAAAGGAAAAAGGTTGACTGAAGTGAACATTTAAACTCTTCATTAAGCTATCTTTCTCATCTTCTTCAGAAGCCTCCAGGCAAAAGCAGTCATTTGTATCTTCACTTCTGTCATTACCTCTACTTTGTTAACAGGGACACCATTGGATCTCTACCTCAGTTAACCACTTAGTTACTTCAGGTATCCACTCAGTGAAATAATATAATGGTATTTACTATTGCTATTGTTACCGTTATTATTTTCATTATAAAAGACCAAAATAAATACCAAAATGTTGGAGAACGGTTATCTGTGAATGGTAGAATTACAAGTACTTTTCTCTTTTCTACTTCTCAGTTCAAATTTTCTGAAATAACATGTAACACTTTTTAAAAATGATTTTTAAAAAGAAATGTGGCTTAAAGAAAAAAAAATTCTCAACAAAATACTAGCAAGTCAAATTAATCCATGTATAAAAACAGTAATAGGCCAGGTGTGGTGGCTCGTGCCTGTAATACCAGCACTTTGGGAGGCTGAGGTGGGTAGACTCCTGAGGTCAGGAGTTTGAGACCAGCCTGTCCAATATGGTAAAACCCCACCTCTACTAAAAATACAAAAATTAACTGGGTGTATTGGTGCACACACGTAATCCCAGCTACTCAGGAGGCTGAGGCCCAAGAATTGCTTGAACCTGGGAGGTGGAGGATGCAGTGAGTGGAGATGGTGCCACTGCACTCCAGCTTGGGTGACAGAGTGAGACTCTGTCTCAAAATTAAAAAAAAAAAGGAATTACATACCATGACATAAATGAGGGATATATACCAAGTATGCAAGGCTGGTTCAACATCTGAAAAATCAGCTAATATAATTTATCCACATCAGTAGGCTAACGAGGAAAAATCACAATAGATACACAAAACTCAATACTCATTTATTATAAAAACTCTCAGTACACTAGGAATGGGGTGGGGGGAGCTTCCTCAAGTTAATAAAGAACATCTACAATTACCTACAGCCAACATTATACTTAATGGTCAGAAACTCAAGGCTTTCCTGCTAAGATGAGGAACAAGGCAAGGATGTCCCCTCTCAACCTTTTCTTTTCAACACTGTACTGAAAATCCTAGTTTATGCAGTAAGTCAAGAAAAGGAAATAAAAGGCATACAGATTGGGAAAGAGGAAATAAAACTATCTTTGCAGATGATAAGATTGTCTATGTAGAAAATCTGAAAGAATTCACCAAAAAAAGGAAAAAAGAAAAGAAAAAACCTCCTGGAACCAACAGCAAGACTACAGGATAGAAGACTAATATACAGAAGTCAATTGCCTTCCTATAGACCAGTAGTGAACAAGCAGGATTTTAAGTTAAAAAGATAATGCCATTTACATTCACACCTCCAAAAATGAAATACTGAAGTATAATTCTAACAAAATATGTACAAGATCTATATGAGGAAAATGGACTGTTATCTAAAATATACTAAGAACTATAAAAACTCAAAAATAAGAAAATGAACAACCTGATTAAAAAACAGACACCTGGCGCGCCCAAGATGGCCAAATAGGAAGAGCTCCAGCCTCCAGCTCCCAGCGTGAGCAACACAGAAGACGGGATGATTTCTACATTTTCAACTGAGGTACCGGGTTCATCTCACTAGGGCGTGTCAGACAGTTGGTGCTAGTCCATGGGTGCAGCCCGACCAGCGAGAGCTGAAGCAGGGCGAGGCATTGCCTCATCTGAGAAGCGCAAGGGGGAAGGGAATTCCTTTTCCTAGCCAAAGGAAATTGAGACACACAACACCTGGAAAATCAGGTAACTCCCACCCTAACACTGTGCTTTACCAAGGGTCTTCGCAAACGGCACACCAGGAGATTTTATCCCACACCTGGCTCAGAGGGTCCCACGCCCATGTAGCCTCCCTCATTGCTAGCACAGCAGTCTGAGATCTAACTGCAAGGCGGCAGCAAGGCTGGGGAAGGGGCGCCCGCCATTGCTGAGGCTTAAGTA
Organism: Rhinopithecus roxellana; assembly: GCF_007565055.1. Lineage (NCBI taxonomy): Eukaryota > Metazoa > Chordata > Mammalia > Primates > Cercopithecidae > Rhinopithecus > Rhinopithecus roxellana. Next base: position 108,689,327 of record NC_044563.1, read on the forward strand.
GGTAAACAAAGCCTCCAGGAAGCTTGAATTGGGTGAGGCCCACCACAGCTCAAGGAGGTCGGCCTGCCTCTGTAGACTCCTCCTCTAGGGACAGGGCATAGCTAAACAACAAGCAGTAGAAACCTCGGCAGAGGAAATGCTCGTCTGACAGCTTTGGAGAGAGCAGTGGATCTCCCAGCATGGAGGCTGAGATCTGAGAACGGACAGACTGCCTGCTCAAGTGGATCCCTGACCCCTGAGTAGCCTAACTGGGAGACATCCCCCACTAGGTGCAGACTGACACCTCACACCTCACACGGTGGGGTACACCCCTGAGACGAAGCTTCCAGAGCGAGAATCAGACAGCAACACTCGCTGTTCAGCAATATTCTATCTTCTGAGCCTCTGCTGCTGATACCCAGGCAAACAGGGTCTGGAGTGGACCTCAAGCAAACTCCAACAGACCTACAGCTGAGGGTCCTGACTGTTAGAAGGAAAACTAACAAACAGAAAGGACACCCACACCAAAACCCCATCAGTACGTCACCATCATCAAAGACCAAAGGCAGATAAAACCACAAAGATGGGGAAAAAGCAGTGCAGAAAAGCTGGAAATTAAAAAAATCAGAGTGCATCTCCCCCTCCAAAGGAACGCAGCTCATGGCCAGCAATAGAATAAAGCTGGACGGAGAATGACTTTGACGAGTTGAGAGAAGGTGGCTTCAGTCGCTCAAACTTCTCAGAGCTAAAGGAGGAACTACGTAAACAGCACAAAGAAACTAAAGACCTTGAAAAAAGAATGGATGAATGGATAATTAGAATAATCAATGCAGAGAAGACCTTAAAAGAACTGATAGAGATGAAAACCATAACACGAGAACTACGTGACAAATGCACAAGCTTCAGTAACCGACTCGATCAACTGGAAGAAAGAGTATCAGAGATTGAAGATCAAATGAATGAAATGAAGTGAGAAGAGAAGTGTAGAGAAAAAAGAATAAAAAGAAATGAACAAAGCCTCCAAGAAATATGCGATTATGTGAAAAGACCAAATCTACATTTGACTGGTGTGCCTGAAAGTGACAGGGAAAATGGAACCAAGTTGGAAAACACTCTGCAGGATATCATCCAGGAGAACTTCCTCAACCTAGTAAGGCAGGCCAACATTCAAATTCAGGAAATACAGAGAATGCCACAAAGATACTCCTCGAGAAGAGCAACTCCAAGACACATAATTGTCAGATTCACCACAGTTGAAATGAAGGAAAAAATGTTAAGGGCAGCCAGAGAGGAAGGTCAGGTTACCTACAAAGGGAAGCCCATCAGACTAACAGCAGATCTCTCAGCAGAAACCCTACAAGCCAGAAGAGAGTAGGGGCCAATATTCAACATTCTTAAAGAAAAGAATTTTCAACCCAGAATTTCATATCCAGCTAAATTAAGCTTCATAAGTGAAGGAGAAATAAAATCCTTTACAGACAAGCAAATGCTGAGAGACTTTGTCACCACCAGGCCTGTCTTACAAGAGCTTCTGAAGGAAGCACTAAACATGGAAAGGAACAACCAGTACCAGCCACTGCAAAAACATGCCAAATTGTAAAGACCATCGATGCTAGGAAGAAACTGCATCAACTAACAAGCAAAATAACCAGCTAATATCATAATGACAAGATCAAGTTCACACATAACAATATTAACCTTAAATGTAAATGGACTAAATGGTCCAATTAAAAGACCCAGATTGGCAAATTGGATAGAGTCAAGACTCATCAGTTTGCTGTATTCAGGAGACCCATCTCACATGCAGAGACACACACAGGCTCAAAATAAAGGGATGGAGGAAGAGCTACCAAGCAAATGGAAAACAAAAAAAAAGCAGGGATTGCAATTCTAGTCGCTGATAAAACAGACTTTAAACCAACAAAGATCAAAAGAGACAAAGAAGGCCATTACATAATCGTAAAGGGATCAATTCAACAGGAAGAGCTAACTGTCCTAAATATATATGCACCCAATACAGGAGCACCCAGATTCATAAAGCATGTCCTTAGAGACTTACAAAGAGACTTAGACTCCCATACAATAATAATGGGAGACTTTAACACCCCACTGTCAACATTAGACAGATCAACGAGACAGAAAGTTAACAAGGATATGCAGGAACTTAACTCTGCACCAAGCGGACCTAATAGACATCTATAGAACTCTCCACCCCAAATCAACCGAATATACATTCTTCTCAGCACCACATCGCACTTATTCCAAAATTGACCACATAGTTGGAAGTAAAGCACTCCTCAGCAAATGTACAAAAACAGAAATTATAACAAACTGTCTCTCAGACCACAGTGCAATCAAACTAGAACTCAGGACTAAGAAACTCAATCAAAACCGCTCAACTACATGGAAACTGAACAACCTGCTCCTGAATGACTACTGGGTACATAATGAAATGAAGGCAGATATAAAGATGTTCTTTGAAACAAATGAGAACAAAGATACAACATACCAGAATCTCTGGGACACATTTAAAGCAGTGTGTAGAAGGAAATGAATAGCACTAAATGCCCACAAGAGAAAGCAGGAAAGATCTAAAATTGACTCCCTAACATCACAATTAAAAGAACTAGAGAAGCAAGAGCAAACACATTCAAAAGCTAGCAGAAGGCAAGAAATAGCTAAGATCAGGCCGGGCGCGGTGGCTCAAGCCTGTAATCCCAGCACTTTGGGAGGCCGAGACGGGTGGATCACGAGGTCAGGAGATCGAGACCATCCTGGCTAACACGGTGAAACCCCGTCTCTACTAAAAAATACAAAAAAACTAGCCGGGCGAGGTGGCGGGCGCCTGTAGTCCCAGCTACTCGGGAGGCTGAGGCAGGAGAATGGCGTAAACCCGGGAGGCGGAGCTGGCAGTGAGCTGAGATCCGGCCACTGCACTCCAGCCTGGACGACAGAGCGAGACTCTGCCTCAAAAAAAAAAAAAAAAAAAAAGAAATAGCTAAGATCAGAGCAGAACTGAAGGAGACAGAGACACAAAAAACCCTTCAAAAAATCAATGAATCCAGGAGCTGATTTTTTGAAAAGATCAACAAAATTGTTAGACCACTAGCAAGACTAATACAGAAGCAAAGAGAGAAGAATCAAATAGACACAATAAAAATGATAAAGGAGATATCACCACTGACCCCACAGAAATACAAACTACCATCAGAGAATACTATAAACACCTCTACACAAATAAACTAGAAAAGTTAGAAGAAATAGACAAATTCCTGGACACATATACCCTCCCAAGACTAAACCAGGAAGAAGTTGAATCCCTGAATAGACCAATAACAGGCTCTGAAATTGAGGCAATAATTAATAGCCTACCAAACAAAAAAAGTCCAGAACCAGACAGATTCACAGCCGAATTCTACCAGAGGTACAAGGAGGAGCTGGTACCATTCCTTCTGAAATTATTCCAATCAATAGAAAAAGAGGGAATCCTCCCCAAATCATTTTAGGAGCCCAACATCATCCTGATACCAAAGCCTGGCAGAGACACAACAAAAAAAGAGAATTTTAGACCAATATCCCTGATGAACATCAATGCAAAAATCTTCAATAAAATACTGGCAAACAGAATCCAGCAGCACATCAAAAAGCTTATCCACCATGATTAAGTGGGCTTCATCCCTGGGAGGCAAGCCTGGTTCAACATATGCAAATCAATAAACATAATCCAGCATATAAACAGAACCAAAGACAAAAACCACATGATTATCTCAATAGATGCAGAAAAGGCCTTTGACAAAATTAAACAGTCCTTCATGCTAAAAACTCCCAATAAATTCGGTATTGATGGAACGTACCTCAAAATAATAAGAGCTATTTATGACAAACCCACAGCCAATATCATACTGAATGGGCAAAAACTGGAAGCATTCCCTTTGAAAACTGGCACAAGACAGGGATGCCCTCTCTCACCATTCCTATTCAACAGAGTGTTGGAAGTTCTGGCTAGGGCAATCAGGCAAGAGAAAGAAATCAAGGGTATTCAGTTAGGAAAAGAAGAAGTCAAATTGTCCCTGTTTGCAGATGACATGATTGTATATTTAGAAAACCCCATCGTCTCAGCCCAAAATCTCCTTAAGCTGATAAGCAACTTCAGCAAAGTCTCAGGATACAAAATCAATGTGCAATAATCACAAGCATTCTTATACATCAGTAACAGACAAACAGAGAGCCAAATCATGAATGAACTCCCATTCACAATAGCTTCAAAGAGAATAAAATACCTAGGAATCCAACTTACAAGGGATGTAAAGGACCTCATCAAGGAGAACTACAAACCACTGCTCAGTGAAATAAAAGAGGACACAAACAAATGGAAGGAAGAACATACCATGCTCATGGATAGGAAGAATCAATATTGTGAAAATGGCCATACTGCCCAAGGTAATTTATAGATTCAACGCCATCCCCATTAAGCTACCAATGACTTTCTTCACAGAATTGGAAAAAACTGCTTTAAAGTTCACACGGAACCAAAAAAGACCCCGCATTGCCAAGACAATCCTAAGCCAAAAGAACAAAGCAGGAGGCATCACGCTACCTGACTTCAAACTATACTACAAGGCTACAGTAGCCAAAAACAGCATGGTACTGGTGCCAAAACAGAGATATAGACCAACAGAACAGAACAGAGCCCTCAGAAGTAATACCACACATCTACAGTCATCTGATCTTTGACAAACCTGACAAAAACAAGAAATAGGGAAAGGATTCCCTATTTAATAAATGGTGCTGGGAAAATTGGCTAGCCATAAGTAGAAAGCTGAAACTGGATCCTTTCCTTACTCCTTATACGAAAATTAATTCAAGATGGATGAGAGACTTAAATGTTAGACCTAATACCATAAAAATGCTAGAAGAAAACCTAGGTAATACCATTTCAGGACATAGGCATTGGCAAGGACTTCATGTCTAAAACACCAAAAGCAACAGCAACAAAAGCCAAAATTGACAAATGGGATCTAATTAAACTAAAGAGCTTCTGCACAGCAAAAGAAACTACCATCAGAGTGAACAGGCAACCTACAGAATAGGAGAAAATTTTTGCAATCTACTCATCTGACAAAGGGCTAATATCCAGAAGCTATAAAGAACTCAATCAAATTTACAAGAAAAAAACAAAGAACCCCATCAAAAAGTGGGCATAGGATATGAACAGACACTTCTCAAAAGAAGACATTCATACAGCCAACAGACACATGAAAAAATGCTCATCATCACTTGCCATCAGAGAAATGCAAATCAAAATCACAATGAGATACCATCTCACACCAGTTAAAATGGCAATCATTAAAAAATTAGGAAACAACAGGTGCTGGAGAGGATGTGGAGAAATAGGAACACTTTTACACTGTTGGTGGGACTGTAAACTAGTTCAACCATTGTGGAAAACAGTGTCGTGATTCCTCAAGGATCTAGAACTAGAAATACCATTTGACCCAGCCACCCCATTACTGGGGATATACCCAAAGATTATAAGTCATGCTGCTATAAAGACACATGCACACGTATGTTTATTGTGGCACTATTCACAATAGCAAAGACTTGGAATCAACCCAAATGTCCATCAGTGACAGACTGGATTAAGAAAATGTGGCACATATACACCATGGAATACTATGCAGGCATAAAAAAGGATGAGTTTGAGTCCTTTGTAGGGACATGGATGCAGCTGGAAACCATCATTCTCAGCAAACTATCGCAAGGACAGAAAACCAGATACTGCACGTTCTCACTCGTAGGTGAGAACTGAACAATGAGATCACTTGGACACAGGAAGGGGATCATCACACACCATTTCCTATTGTGGGGAGGGGGAGCAGGAGGGATAGCATTAGGAGATATATCTAATGTAAATGACGAATTAATGGGTGCAGCACACCAACATGGCACATGTATACATATGTAACAAACCTGCACGTTGCACACATGTACCCTAGAACTTAAAGTACAAAAAACAAAACAAAACAAAAAAACCAGACACCTCACTAAGAAGATATGCAGATGGCAAATAAGCAGATAAAAAGATGCTCAACATCATATATCATTAGGAAATTAAAAATTAAAACAACAGTGAGATTCCATACACACCTATTAGAATGGTCCAAGTCAAAACATTAACAAGGCCGGGCGCGGTGGCTCAAGCCTGTAATCCCAGCACTTTGGGAGGCCGAGACGGGCGGATCACGAGGTCAGGAGATCGAGACCACCCTGGCTAACACGGTGAAACCCCGTCTCTACTAAAAATACAAAAAACTAGCCGGGCGAGGTGGCGGCGCCTGTAGTCCCAGCTACTCGGGAGGCTGAGGCAGGAGAATGGCGTGAACCCGGGAGGCGGAGCTTGCAGTGAGCTGAGATCTGGCCACTGCACTCTAGCCTGGGTGACAGAGCGAGACTCCGTCTCAAAAAAAAAAAAAAAAAAAAAAAAAAAAAACATTAACAAGACCAAATGCTGGCGAAGATGTGGAACAACAGAAAATCTCATTCATTGCGGTGGGAATCCAAAATGGTAAGGCCACTTGGAAGACAGTTTGGCAGTTCTTACAAAACTAAATATACTCTTACCATAGAACCTAGCAATCATGCTCCTTGGTATTTACCCAAATGAGCTGAAAACTTATATCCACATAATAAACTGCACACAGATGTTTATAGCAACTTTTATTCATAATTGCCAAAGCTTGGAAGCAGCCAAGATGTCCTTCAGCAGGTAAAATAATAAATCAACTGTAGTACATCCAGACAATAGAATATTAACCCCCCCCACCAAAAAAAACAAACAAACAAAACACACACACACACACACAGACACACACAAGAAAAACAAACAGCTATCAAGTCATGAACATACATGAGAGAATCTTAAGTGTGTATTACTATGTGAAAGAAGTCACTCTAAAAGGCTTGGAATCAACTACATGACATTATAGGAAAGGCAAAACTATGGAGACAGTAAAAAGATCAGTTGCCAGAGGTTTGGAGGAAGGGAAAATAAAAAGGCATAACACAGAGGATTTTTAAGGCAGTGAAACTATTCTGTATGATATTTTAATGGTGTATGCATTTTTCAAAACCCATACAATATACAACATCAACAGTGAACCCTAATACAAACTATAAACTTTGGGTGATAATGATATGTTAGTACAGCTTCACCAATTATAACAAATGTACTATTCTAGTACAGGATGATAATAGTGGGGGAGGCTGTGCACGTGGGGTGAGGAAGGAGTACATGGAAACTCTCTATATTTTCCGTTCAATTTTTCTGTTAACATAAAACCACTCTAAAAAAAAACTATTTTAAAATGTTAATATTAGGTTGGTGCCATTTCACTGGCAAAAACTGCAATTACCTTTACACCAACCTAATACAATTAAAACAGAAAACCAAGTAGCCACTGAGAAGCCTACAGAAGATCTGGGGCTGGGGTGACCATCAAATGGACCAGGAAAGATAATTCTGTTTAAACCTGATACCCAGATTTGTCAACATTTTCATTCTCTGCCTTCCCATTTAATACTAGACCCTTCCTTCCCAATATGTCTCCCCCTTTCTAGAATAATCAAAGTTTTTAAAAGCCCATTTCAATTTAAGCCCATGAAAATAATGGCATCCAAAACAGCTAAGGAGCATTGTCAGAAGACAAGATTATTCTATTATCTTCTTCACTTCTTATTTCGGCTATCTCATCCTAACTACTACTGAGTTAGATTCCTAGTGCCCTGAATCTCCATTCTTGTGCAACAGATGTGATTAGAGACAAACCTGGATTGGTGAATTATTCCTTCAAGACTCTAAAATCTATGCAGTTGTATTATGTTAGATATAAAAGGAAACTGAGTTTGGCTTTTCATTTTTTATAATTTAAAAAAATGAGGCTCTGAGAAATTCAGTTACTTGCCCAAAATCACACAGCTGGTTGGTGTGACTGACTGATATCTGGAGCCTCTGCTTCTATCTTGGTGCTTTCCTCTGTTCTGAATTGCTTACCAGTGGTCTAATCCTGGTTCTCAGAGGCATAGTTTTGTGACCGCCCAGTGGGTTCACTATGCCTACTGCCCAGATAGAGCCAATTTATCAAGACGGGGGAATTACAATAGAGGAAGAGTTTAATGCATGCAGAGCTGGCTGAACAGGAAACCAGAGTTTTATTATTACTCAAATCAGTCTCCTTGAAAATTGAAGGACTGGGGTTTTTTAAGGATAACTTGGCAGATAGGGGACCAGGGAGTCAGGAGACCTGATTGGTCAGGTTGAAGATGAAATCATAGGGAGCTGACTTCTACCTTTGACACCAGGCTTTAAAAAAAAGTACCATAACACTTGCTACCCGTTTTTCCCCACCACAAAGGTGTCTACTGTAAGTCACCAACTCTTTAATTTCACCACTGACCTGTCTGTAGCATTCAGCACATTGACATCCTTAGTCTTTAAACACTGCCCTCTGGGGGCAAAATCACTTTCCACTGAGAAGCACTACTCTACAGTCCTCCTTAACAATTTCATTCCATCTTTGGAAATTCAACTAATACCTCCATAAGGATGGCTCCTACGCCTAGGTATTCTCTACAGGAAATCAGTCTCACAGTTGCTCTTGGCTGATGTACTTCTCTACTTGGATACATTTCTATTATCCAAGCCATCAAGCCTCAAACTGAATCCTCCCCCTCCTCATCATTATCATCGCTACTTTTTTTCAGTGCCCCACATATTAGATACTATTTTAAGCACTTTAAGTGTATTACTGCAATTAATCATCATGATGATGCCATGAGTGGCTAGTATTATTATACCCATTTACAGATGAAGAAACTGAAGTAAGGAGGTAAGAAACCTGCCCAAATTAAGGCACACAGTACGTAGCAGATTTTGAATCCAAGTAGTTTGACTATACAATCTGCTTTCTGACCACAACATTATTCTCCTACATCTTCCCTTCAAATGTCGACTTGCTTCCTCTATTCCCCTTAATGACACCATGATTTAGGCAGTTATCAGGCTCCAAACTCTGGAGTCAAGTTTTATTTTCTCCACCAGATAATAGGTCTCTGGACTTACTACTACCTCAAGGTAAGTGTGTCAAGAAATTATGACACCTTAACTAAGGGCCCTGCAAAAAATGGTGTGCAATACATTCTGACTGAAGGTCAGAGGCTATCTCACATCTGTCCCTTCACCAGTATGGCTGCAGAGATGTTGCCTCATATACATGAAAATCCCCTTCTTTTCTTTGTATTCCCTTCCACATACTCCCTGCTAGACATCTAGACCCACGCTTCAAGGATCCACTTTAGCACCCCCTGCTCACCCCACCTAGACCTTTTAACCTAGTCCCACTGCCCCCTGCACCACTATCTCGCTAAAACAAAATTCAAAGTCACAAAGAACTCTTGAGTGATTTGAGGACACTGGTTAGTATCTTGCTTCTACCTCCAACTTTTTCTTGACCAGCTTTCTCTCCCTTTTCATCTCCATTTGGCCTTGAATCCTTGGCTTTCTAACCTTGATCTCAAATCCCACCTTTGGCCCCTTCAAACTTAGTGATTATATGTGCCCTTCACTCCCTCTGCCTTGGTGCTTGGAATTCAGCTTTCTCTTATATAGTCTTTTTCTTGGCTTACAGCTTTGACTCCCAGACACAAATGCTTTTGGATATGGTTTGGATCTGTGTCCCTACCCAAATCTCACATTCTATTGTAATCCACAGTGTGGGAGGTGGGGCCTCGTGGGAGATGACTGGATCATAAGGGTGGAGTTCTCGTGAGTGATTTACCACCATCCCTCTTGATACTGTACAGTGAGGGAGTTCTCACAAGATCTGGTTTAAAAATGGGTGACGCTTCCTTCCTCTCTCTTCTTCCTGCTCCAGCCACGTATGACATGCCTGCTTCCCCTTCACCTTTCACTGACTGAAAGTTTTCTGAGGCCTCCCCAGAAGCCACTATGTTTCCTGTACAGCCTGCAGAACCGTGAGCCAATTAAGCCTCTTTTCTTTATAAATTACCCAGTCTCAGGTAGTTCTTTATACCAATGCAAGAATGGACTAATACACCCCCTATCTCAGTCAGACTACTCCATCCTTCCTCTACTTGTGGCCAGAGTACTTCTTCATAAGACTATAAATTTTGGTACTTAAGCCCTAATTCTGTATTGTTCCTTAACAGCTTCATGAATATGACCCTATGCTTCTTCTGAATTGCCTTCCCTTCATGGTTTACCCTCCTCCATATAGCCATAAATAAACATGTCCTTGTATACACACACACACACACACACACACACACACACACACACACACAGAGAGAGAGAGAGAATACAGGCTCAGGACCATATTTCCTAGAGGCTTTGTACTTTAAAGGGCCTAATAAACACTCGAATTGAATCAGTTAATCAACTGTGAAGTAGACAGCAACTGTGTTCCCCAGTTACCTGAGACACAGCCACAGTTGACTGTCAAGCACCCCTTAACGCGAGAGATGGATGTCTAACCACTATAACTGTGGCATCACTGCCAAGCATCCTTTCCTCCCCAGGGCTGCTTGTTCATGCTGTCAGCTGCTATGAGTTTATTGCCATGACAACTTGATGTGCAACCCAGTGACATGACACTGAATTGGATGCAACAGAAAGCAGTTCACTGGGGATGCTGGGTTCACTTTGACTCAATACTAATGCTTGCTCTTAAGTTGCTTCTTTCTTTGCTTGACCCCAGGGTGGCAATAAAGAAAGCAATCACAAACTTCTGAGCAAACAAAAAAATTCTGGGTGGCCCCTGCTATAGGAATGTGAATCTAGAAGAATGTGTCCCCAGAGACACCCAGGACTTGTAACAACCAAGAATAAGCTTGAGAACTTCTATTCCATCTTGTTTTCCTGCTTTCTTCACACCGTAGCCTATGCATAAACCAGAAAGACAACTTCTGCTTTGGGAACTATCATGTAGGAAGTGGGAGGTGGAAAGTGACACTGAAAGTTTGAGGGGCAACTATATAGAATTTATACTATTTTTAAGTCTTGACTTAAAATAAGTTAGACTTGATTATACAAAGAAAGCCTATTTTATCTGCTGAAGATTAAAGCAATTTTAAAATAAGACTCAATCTCCACTCCAGTTCTCTCAAGCAGTTTCCCTATAAAGCCAGTTATTTGTATTTTATTAAAACCACAACACCAAAACAACTGCATACCACCACGAATACTCAGGAAAGGGCACTGAGACGTAGCTCTCATGTTTGCTGAGTCTTCTTTCCTACAGAGGGTCATAACAGTACAGCATATGGAGTTTGATGTAGTAGAGAAAGGGGTTTGAGGACTGGTTCTGCTAACTCCCTACTTCTGTAGCTCAGAAAGGTGAAAGTTTCTCTATAAAAAGTTTCTTTGGGCCGGGCGTGGTGGCTCAAGCCTGTAATCCCAGCACTTTGGGAGGCCGAGATGGGCGGATCACGAGGTCAGGAGATCGAGACCATCCTGGCTAACACGGTGAAACCCTGTCTCTACTAAAAAATACAAAAAACTAGCCGGGTGAGGTGGCGGGCGCCTGTAGTCCCAGCTACTCCGGAGGCTGAGGCAGGAGAATGGCGTAAACCCGGGAGGCGGAGCTTGCAGTGAGCTGAGATCTGGCCACTGCACTCCAGCCCAGGCGACAGAGCGAGACTCCGTCTCAAAAAAAAAAAAAAAAAGTTTCTTTGTAAAATGAGGGTAATAATAACATTCCCATAGATATTTTTCTAAACTTAACACAAAATAATACATGGAAAGCACTTAGTGCTCTCTGGGCACACAGAACCATCAGCAGAACCATTCTGCTCATTAGAGGTAACAATAACTGTGAACTTTTATTGTGTGCCTCCCATATGGTATCTACTGAGCTCTCACAGAAAAAGAGCCCCCAATGAGCTTTCCTAAAGAAAAGAAGGAGCCTACGCCCTGGGGAATTTAGATCTAATTTCCCAGGGGAACATATAAAAGACTTTCCTATTCATCCTAGGCATTGAAAAGTAAAGATATCAATACCAAGGCTCCTTGCCTGAGTTTCAAATAAATGGCCACAAGCTGTCAAGGAGAAATGAATGCCTTTTCTAATTTGATCAGATCTGACTGCCCAACATCTCAGAATCTGTCTACTTCAAAGATACAGAAGCAAAGAAGGATGGGTCACATTCTGTTCCTCTGTACCTACACAAAGTCAGTCTATGGGCATAGTTGGCTCCTCAATCTCACAACTTGCCTCTCATGGTATTTTCTCTCCTTTGTAGATTGAAACCCTACTCTACTCCCTTAAGGAGCTAACAGCCTGCTTACCCAAGAACCACAGTGCTCATTAACTACAGTTGCTAACATATATTTAAGACCGCAAAATCATCTTCCACTGTTTCTTATCTCCTCCTTACAAGTTTTCACTTTCAGGATCTTCATTAATAAAAATATGATTAGTCCTCCTTTATAGATAAAACTGAAGTATATGGACTCACGTCATCTAACTCCAGTATTTGTGCTCTTTCATCCCCCCCCCAAAAAAGAAAAGCATGTCATATTCAATGTAAACTTTTACCCCAAGTCTGAACAAATACTACATTGGAATACCATTCTCAATCCATCTTCTATAGGTAAAAGTTAATAACTTCTATATAGAAGTCACAAAAAGGCAACTTCCTAGCATCTTTAGCCCTGTGACCTTGAACAAGTCACTTAACCTCTTAAATCTTTGTTTCTTCATTTGTAAAAGGGGATTATGTCTAACTAAATGGGCTCAGTTAGGAAGTAGGGAGACATGGTAGAATCTATTTCACCTGCTGTAGAAGTAAACAAAAGCCATTAAACAAGGGGATGGACATCCATTCAATCCTGGGTTGAATGAAATGTCTCTTCGTAGGTGCAAAGACCTGACAAATTCTGCCCTTTGGCTAAATGCAGTCAATCAGGAGAGAGGCACTGTTCTCAAATTTTATATGTATATATATGTATAAGCATCTACATATACATGTGAGGTAGACCAAGAGTTGCATTCTGCAGGTTTGGTCTAAAAATATCAAACAAAACACCTTTTTCCCTTATCAAATCTGATTTTATTTCTTTAACTGAATGAGAGCTTGAACTAACAGGGAAAGAGGAAGGAGGGGGACAGGAGAGCAACAGGCCCTTAAATAAAAGTCTAGGTGATTTTATCACTATTATCACCATAAAGTTTTATATCTAGGTACCCGGGCTCCTAAATTAACTGTCAAATACAATCCTGCACTGGAAACCTGAAGCGTGGCTGCTACGGGGGAGTCCTGACAGCTTCACTTCCCTCTTCAGGTTCGCTGTGTAATCAGCCCTTCAAGCTTTTGGCAAAGAGTGTATTATCAAGTCTCCTGTCAGTGCAGAGAGGAGCTGGAGCAGAGGGAAGAAGACATCACAAAGTGTTAATTTTATTAAGCCATTTAAAGCTCAATCCCTTTGCTTTGTAACAATGCTCCAGTCCACCAGGCAGCTTGGAAACCATGCCCACCTGTTTTTAAATGACTATAATCTATTGGTGCTGTGGTTCAATTAGGAGGTCTGGGACTCTAGAAAGAAAGAGAAGGATAAGATAAAGCTGCAGGGGAAGGGAAAAGAGGAGGTAGGAAGGGAGTGAAGAATCTCAGTAGCGTTTACTTTAAAGTGGGAATATATTTCCTAATGTGTTTCTTAAATTTGACTTAACTTCTTTATTTTTCTTATAGTTGGGCACCAACCAGTTCTGCTAACTAGGGAGTCTGCTTCATAACAATAAACATAGTTGCTTCTATGCACTGATTTCTTCTATTGGGAATATATGGACACACAATTACACACTCCCAAGGCAGACACATTTGCCTTGACTTGAACAGGCAACAGACCTATGCTGAACTACTGCCAGTGACTCTGCAGCTAGGCAAGACCCACAGAGTGAGCGAGCCAACCAACCACACCAAGGGAACCCAAAAGTGGAGACTGAACTCAATTTATTTGCAAGTCATTATCACTCAGACAGGTATCAACGGCCCCTTAAAACATGCAATTGGTGTCACTATTCCTAGGAAGTGTTAACTGATCAAAGCATTGAATTATTTATAAACAGGTGGCTTACTTTTCTCTGCAAGGCTTGGAAGGTTTCCAGAACTCTGTGGGGAGGAAGGTGCCCTCACGTACCCTTGCTCTTCTGCTGGAAGTAGTGGTTATTCTCCAGACTGGAGGCTAACAGCAGCCACCATTTATAGGAGGCTGTACTCTGCATTTTTTTTGTAACAGGATCTCACTATGTTGCCCAGGCTGGAGTGCAGTGGTATAGCCATGGCTCACTGTAGCTTCAATCTCCTGGGGTCAAGAGATCCTCCCACCTCAGTCTCCCAAGTAGCTGGGACTACAGGCACGTGCCTCTACACCTGGCTAATTTTTTATTTTTAGTAGAGATGGGGGTCTCCTTATGTACTCAGCACTTTAAATGGATTATCTCACTTAGTTTTCCCAACAACCTATGAAATATATACTATTATTCCCTATTTTGGAACTGAAAAAACAAAAAATCTGAGAAATGAAGAGATTAAGCACAGATTTGCCCAAGGTCAGATAGCTATCAATGCTGGAGCTGATGAGGCAATTCCCAACCCTGAACTTTTAATAACTGTAGTATACTGCCTCCTCCTGTCAGAGGCTAACATCAGGTTTTTAACCCTCATCCCTGTCAGGAAAAGAAAAGGAAAAAGAAAATTAATATTCACTGCTGACACTTCAAGTGAATGGCTGAAAAAAGTGATTCAGGCAGTAATCTTGTTCTCCTTCAACAGCTTTATTGAGATATAATTGACATATTTTACAATTTACCCATTTAAAGTATACAATTTTGTGGTTTGCAGTATATTCCCAGAGTTGTGCAACCATCATCACCATTGGTTTTAAAACATTTTCATCATCCCCAAAAGAAACCCCATTGCTATTAGCAGTCACCCCACATTCCTCCGTCTCCCTCAGTCCCATACAGTATTGAGTCTCTATTTCTATATATTTGCCTATTCTGAACATCTCATATAGATAGAATCATATATTTGGTTAAAGAATATATAAAGAATACAAAGAATAACTTCTTTAACTATTGATGGGGTTCAAGATATGCTATCCCAAAATATGTCTGTAGGAGGCCAGAATATGCCACCCCAAAACATGCCTCTTTGGCAGAAGAATTGTTTTAAGCTGATTATTTGGAGAAACTGCAAATACAGGAGAAGTACTGAAAACAAGAAAAGCTACCCTTTTGTAAGAGAAATGTACATCTGTAAAGGAAATCTCCATTTACAGGGGTGTCTCCCTCTCTATACCAGGAAGAGAAGGATGACTCCCAATCATTAGAAACTCTTTTGTTATAAATGGAGAAGGCACCCACTTAAATCTGCATAACAAACTTTACCTTTGTTTACTATGCTTTTCCTGGTATCTCCCCATAACTACCCTTCCCTTCCATAGTATTCATGCCTGAACTCAAAGCCACCTCTTTGGGATTTACTTATCTTCCCTTAGGTATCCCATGCACACATGAGGTATATATGTTAATAAACTTCTGTTTTTCTCTTGGTAATCTGTCTTTGTTAAAAGGGTCTGTCTCAACTAAGAACTCTGAAAGGTAGAGAGGAAAATTATTGTTCAGGATTCCAGTTTTCTAAATTGAGATTCAACGATGGAACTGTATTCAAATGATAAAACTGTATCCATTTATAAGATATAACATTAGGTGAAAAAAAGTAGGATAAAAAGCTCTTTCTCTCTACTTCTCTCTCTCTCTCTCTCTCTCTATATATATACATATATATATAGCGCAAACTAAAAGGACTTTATATAAAGTCCTTGGCCTGAAAAGGACTTTGTAATTCTCTATTTGAGTCCTTGTGGATGAACTGTAACCTAACTTAATGGCACATATACACCATGGAATACTATGCAGCCATAAAAAAGGATGAGTTTGTGTCCTTTGTAGGGACATGGATGCAGCTGGAAACCATCATTCTCAGCAAACTATCGCAAGAACAGAAAACCAAACACCACATGTTCTCACTCATAGGTGGGAACTGAACAATGAGATCACTTGGACTCGGGAAGGGGAACATCACACACCGGGGCCTATCACAGGGAGGGGGGAGGGAGGAGGGGGAGGGATTACATTGGGAGTTATACCTGATGTAAATGACGAGTTGATGGGGCTGACGAGTTGATGGGTGCAGCACACCAACATGGCACAAGTATACATATATAACAAACCTGCACGTTATGCACATGTACCCTAGAACTTAAAGTATAATAAAAAAATAAATAAATAAATAAATAATAAAATAAAAGAAAAGAAAAAGAAAAAGAGCAAATGCAAACTCCTGAATAAAAAGAAGTGTTTACCTTTCTGAGATGAATCCACACATCACAGAAAGTTCTTTCTCGTTTTTATCACAGGGAATTCAGTTTTTCCATATAAGCCTCAATGGGCTCCAAGGTGTCCTTTCGCAGATTTTACAAAATAGTGTTTCCAAACCGTTTAAACAAAAGAAAGATTTAGTTCTATGAGATGAGTCTACACATCCTACTGTGGCTTCATGGACAGTTTCCTTGACGTTTTTATCATGGGATATTCCGTTTTTCTCTTTAGGCCTCAATAGGCTCTGAAATGTCCCTTTGCATATTCTACAAAGAGTGTTTTTAACCTGCTGATTCAAAAGAAAGGTTTAGCTCTGTGAGGTTAATCTAAACATCGCAAAGGGGTTTCACAGGTAGCATCTCTCTAGTTTTTATAGCTATGTTTGGTTGGTCCCCACAGTCCTCAATCACAGGATATTTGGTTTTTTACTATTGGCCTCACTGGACTCTGAAATGTTCCTTCACAGATTCTACAAAAAAAGTGTTTGTAACCTGATGAATCAAAAGACAGAATTAACTCTGTGAGATGAATCCACACATCACAAAGCGGTTTCACAGAAAGTTGCTTTCTCATTTTATCATGGGATATTCCGTTTTTACCCATAGATCTCAATGAACTCCAAAATGTCACTCCACCACTTCTACATAAACAGTGTTTCCAACTGCTGAGTCAAAGAAAAGTTTATCTATGTGAGATGAATCCATGCATTGCAAACAGTATCACAGATAGCTTCTTTCTCATATTTATCATGAAATATTCAGTTTTTCTTCACAGGTGTCCATGAGCTCTGAAATGTCCTTTCACAGATTCTACAAAAAGAGTGTTTCCAACATGCTGATTCACAGATTCTACAAAAAGAGTGTTTCCAGTATGCTGAATCAAAAGAAAGGATTAACCGTGTGAGATGAATAAACTTATCACAAAACAAAACAAAACAAAACAAAAAAACAGAGAAGACTGAAAACCTAACTTAGGAGTATGCGCCTGTAACAATCACTGAGTCTTGGCCAATCCCAGCAGCCATACTTCAAACCAGTCATACACTGCTGAGGGTTCAAACTGTGTGCAAATAAGGCAAACGCTGAACTGTAACCAATCCAGCTGTTTCTGTACCTCACTTCCAATTTCTGTGTGTCACTTTATTTATTTATTTTTTTGTCTATAAATTTGTTCTGACCACAAGGCATCCCTGGAGTCTCTCTGAATCTGCTGTGATTCTGGGGGCTGCCCGATTCACAAATTGTTCATTTTTCAATTAGACTCCTTTAAATTTAATTTAGCTGACATTTTTGTTTAAACAAATGGTGTCACAAGTGGGGTCTGAAGTACAGCTTCTAATGACCTCCAGGAGTGCTGAGTGAACAAGTAAGGTGCCCGCAGGATCCACTTGTGCCCTCTGATCTCTCAGAGTGGCTGGGGAGCGTTAAGTTCTCTCTCGGATTTCAGAGCTCCTTGGATTTGCATTTTGAACTCTCTGAGTTTCTTTGAGCAAATTTCTGATCCAAACTGGGTTTGGAAGTCACGACGGAAACTTGGCTGGGTCCAGCAATGGATTTGATCTGGTAATTAACTGGCTTGGATCCAGTTAGAGGCCTCTTACATCTGACTGGGTCAGAAAGAAACTGACAGCAAATGGTAATATTTTAGGGGTACAAAATTTGGCTATTAAAGATTTGCAAGGATTTTTTTGTTTGATCCCTTTGTTTCATTTTTCTTGCCCACTTAGGTAGGAAAAATCATTGGCTAAGTTAATCAAGGGAATCTGAGAGCAAAGCCAATATTTTATGTAAAAATGGGATCCTTAATTTCTGAAAAACTGAGTTCCTTCTGGCTTATACATTAGGCATAGGAGGCAGCAAAGTCTTAAAGAAAATGATGAAATCTTACTAAAGGTAACTTACAGTAGAATGTTCTGAATGAACAACAATGCACTGAAGTGCATTTACAAATGAGAGCCTCCAAAAATTAAATGTTTATCTTTCAGCTTAGTTACTATCCCGATCCAAAGGAAACAGACTGCAGCACCAATTGGCTGACTTTGGATAAGTAATGGGGTACATTTTACCTGAGTAAAGGAAGGGATTGGGGTAGAGGTGCTCCCCTCAGTAAAGTCCTTCTTGGTTAAAAATGGAATAAAGGTGACAGGGTCTAACCAAGGGCAAGTTTGAGTCCTGCCAGTTCAATATTGGGTGCTAAGCAGAGTGACTAATTTCTAGGTTTAGTCACATATATATTCCTCTAGCCAGAATTAAAAATGTCAACTGGGTTACTCCATGTAACTCCTTGGGTGGCAACTTGAAAAATTGAGAGCCTCTTGCTGTGGATCCATGAAACAAAAAAGATGATTTTCCTTTATGATGCAGCTTGGCCCCCAGGGTTTTAGGGTGGCAAGCAGGGTCACTAGGGCCTCTCAGGGGAAAGGAACCCAGAAGTCTGGCCTGCCAGCAAAATGGTAAGAACTACTTACCAGTCAGACTCTGGCCTCTCTCTCTCTGTGCAAACTGGTTAAATGAATTGTAAAAGTCACTGTTTATCTCCTCCATAAAGTTTGCGTTAATACAAAGAAAGAATTCTGAGGCTGGTCTTAAGCTGTAGTGAATCTAGTGTGCTTTGCGTCTTTCTGTATTGTTTTGTCATGAAGAGGGGTACCTTAGGATAAAATGCCTGCCTAGGACCCCATAAGCCTGCTGTTCAAGACAGTCCAGAAAATTGCTCAGTTATGTCCTTGGGAGCTCGACCTGTAACCACATGGCTGTGGTTTCTCTTTTCACAATGGCAGCCTGGGTTCAGGATTAAATTCCCGGCTTACGGAATGGGTACTTTCTGGTTTGAGATCTGTATGACCTTTATCATTTGTTGATTCTTTTTCTCTCCATGAACTATCTTAAATTTTCCTTTTCTGAGCACAGAAATTGGCCATTTGGCCTAGTCAGCTGGGTAATAAAAGATTAAAAAGGACTTTTCTTTTAAAAGAGCGCTATAGTTAAACGTCAGCTTAATTAAAAGCAGATATTCAAGCTCTAACAACCTGGGACTCCTGGGGAAAAATGGGGTGCAAAAGACCCCGTTTTGGGGTGGGGACGGAAACAAACCTGTTTTCCTCATGGAACCCCAGGAATTGGAAATGGATAGATCTACCCAAAATCTAAGGCTCTGTTCTTTTTGGGATCCAGGATCTGGTATAAAAATGGGACCCTTAATTTTGGGGGACCTGGTTTGCTAATAAGCTGTGCCTGCTTATTATATTAGGCCTTAGAAACTGCATGCTTTCCTGGCCCTGTTCTTCTAAGGACTCCACCCTAAAGCCAGTAATCCAATTTAAAAAAATTTAAAAACTGGCAAATGAAAAATCTTACAACTACTGGATCTTCTGTGTAGTTATACATGTATTGTGTGTGTAATGTTTATATAAAACAACTCTAATTAATTGACTTTAAGAATAAGCCCTTAAATATTTTCAGAAAAATAAAAACTGTAATATTTCAGTTCACGTAACTTTAGTAATCTTTGGGAAATTAAAACTGCTTTCAAAAATTGTTCAATTTACCTACTTTGGAGCATTATATTATAGATAAGGCCTGGAGACATGTGGAATTAGCCATGCCCCCTAGGTATGCAAAGAAGCTTATAAAGAAAAGAGATTTTATATAAGAAAGGATTTTGTATGGGTAATTCTTGTCTTAAAGTAAAATAACTGGTTGTTTAAAAAGAGGGATGTTTAGGATAAGTTAGAAAATCCACATGACATAGATGGTTAAGTTGTGAAAGGATTCATGAAAGGAAATGTATGCACCAAAAGTAAAAGTTGCTAACAGTTACCATTATAACATGTGATTAAGACTACTGAAAAAATAGTTTTATATGCAAGATGTGTGAGGAGAATGAAATGTATATTTGGTAAAAGATTATAAGGCATGGGAATGCAAATTTTTGCCTGAAGGATTAAAGGGTTAAAGGATTGTTTTAAATTAGATAAGAATAAGCTAAAGGTTTGAACAAGTTGTGGAAGGCCTGTAAAAATCTTGTAAAAAAAAATTCTGAGTGTGAACACCTTGACTAAATTTAAAGTAGTATTTTCTGGTTTTTCAGTAAATTGAACATAGAAACAAAAGCACAAACAGGGTTTTCTTAAAGCACTGATCTGCTCTTAAACAAAAATTTGTAAAGGGCTATAAAAGGTTTATGAAAATCTCACCTTATGGTCAAACTGATTAAGATTGGAAAAATTTGTCTTTAAGGTTTTATTAAAAATTGGGGTTGACATTAATAGTACAGTAATACAACAGTGAAATTTGGCTTTCTCTCTTGAACAAGATTTTCATGTAATATTAAAAGATAATGAAACATTTTTGTTTGCCTTTTAATCAATTAATTAATTAATTTTTTTTGAGATGGAGTTTTGCTCTTGTTGCTCAGGCTGGAGTGCAGTGGCATGATCTCAGCTCACCGCAATCTCCGTCTCCGGGTTCCAGCAATTCTTCTGCCTCAGCCTCCCAAGTAGCTGGGATTACAGGCATGCACCACCACGCCCAGCTAATTTTTGTATTTTTCATAGAGACAGGTTTTCACCATGTTGGCAAGGAAGGTCTTGATCTCTTGACCTCATGATCCACCTGCCTCGGCTTCCCAAAGTGCTGGGATTAGAGGCGTGAGCCACTGCGCTCGGCCTTTGATTGCCTTTTAAATTAACTACCAAAAAAGGGGCAGAGGGAAAGACAAGAGAAACATGATTTGGAAAGTTAAGTCTTCACTCTATCAATGAGTAAAGGTTTTTAGCTTTTAAAAAACTTTTGACTCATCATTTTGGCTAAATGAATGACTTATGGTAACCTGGAATTCTATTTCATAGTATCAAGTGTTTTAAACCTTTAACATATTTGATAGGGTACCAAAATCAAATTTCAGCTTCAAAATTGCCTTTTCTTTCGTCTAACACTGAAATGCTACAGAGGGCCCCTAAAGCATCCAAAAGAGAGGTAAACAGATTTGAAATGTTACATGGGAAGCACTGTCAAAAAATAAAAAAGTTTAATCTTCTTCAGATTATATTTTAGTGAGTGATATTAACATACGTTACAAAGTTGTATGGGATCTCTAAAATTCTAATATGTCTGAGTATAGCTATTAATCATAATTGTGGTTATTATGTTATCGCAGATCACATAAATAACCAAATTTCCTTGTCAATTGTGTTTTCATCTATAACAATCTAAAGTTATTTCCATAGTTAATTGCTTGATGCTCATGCAGTTTCTGAAAACCTCACGAGGACACAAAATCCTAGAATATGGTGTCTTTTAGGAGGTTCAGGAAAGGATGAAAAGGACCCTAAAAAGTACTCTTCAATACAGGTTTCTAACAACTTCAGAATCATATCATTTGAACTGGGTAAGAATTCCTGGAACTTTAATGAAAAGACAGACTGGTTTATAAAGCTGCTAACTCAAGCAGAACAAAATTAGCTACCAAGAATATACTTTGTCAGATTTTAATGCTAAATCAGTTGATACTGAAATTGTTTAGATACACAATTTGAATGAACTCTATGGTCTAAGTCAAATCACCCAAGATAACCCATCAGTTATCAGTGCTCTGCACCTAGTTTGAAGAAACAACTGGTATTCAAGAGGACATAAGTCTAATGTTAATTAAGCATGGACTAATGGAGACCCAGGATGGGCACCTTGTCCTTCCTGAGTCCTTAAAGCTTTTGTTATTAAAAGTTCTGCATTTCGTGACTTGTCATGGAAAAGATAAAATGATCCAAATTGAATATATTCGTGTGGTGACTTACAAATTGCCAAAATAGTTTATAAACAATGTTTGGTCCTATATTCCTGGGAAAACAATCAAAGCTTCAGGTACATTTGGTCATCTGATGGGCCATTTAAACATTTTATAAAAAGGTTCATTCAACTGTTATTTTCAACGCATGTTTTCTGGTTGTATAAAAGCTCTCCCATGCAAGAGGGCTAATGTTGTAACACTAAGTAATTATGCCACAGTGTATTTTCACCAGGTAAATAAAGCTTTTTTATGGTCAACCCCTTCACAATCTAGAACCCAAAGACTGGGTCATCTAAGAACATCAGTGAAAGACCGCCCTTGCCATCCACATTGTAGCAAAACTTTGGAACCCTGAATTTTGGATTCATAATCTCACAACTGAGAAGGGTCCCTCTTCACTCTTAGAAATGTACACCCATTGAAACACTTAGTGTAAACTTACCAGGTAAGTCTCTCCCCAGAAGATGGCATCCTTGATGTGAACAGCTTTTCCCATGATCACAGATCAAGACTTTTACTATCATAAGACTCTTATCTTTGAATATTTTTTTGTTTATGCTTCTATGAACAACAGAAATGAAAATGGGATCTGTTGTGTGCACTTACAGGGTATACTTTTATTTGTAAAGGATTTTGCAGCCAGCCTTATTCATGGATAACCTTATACTTTATAAGGTAAAAGATGAAGGCCCAATGAAGGTTAGAAACTTTAATGGTACATATGTTGCCTCATCATCAGTCAGAAACAGAACATTAATTCACTCTTCTTAACCCACATCATGAATTAAAGAGAATACTGCAGGAAGCTTTCACTATTCTAGCAGGGCATCATTTGTTAGGTCCTTTGTCCATGATTCGGAATAAAAAAGGCAATGATTAGAAACATATCCCACATAATCGGCTCGAAAGCAGATTCTTCTGTAAAGACTATGGTTACACAACAGACTTTAAATTCTCTTGTGAAAATTAAGCTAAATAATAGAATTGACTAAACAGAAAAGTATCTGTGTATGAGCAGTTGTTGGCACCTGTGTCCCATGGAGAAAAAATCTGCTATTATAGAGATTCAGTTGTTGGGGATTAACAAAAAGACTGCTTAGTTAAGTAAGTCGACTGGTTAGCTCATTCTTTGACCTATTTGATTTTAGATGGTTGGGTTTATGGGGACTCTGGGTAAGGAGCATACTCCAAACTCTTGGTATTATCCTCCCAATAGTCATAATAATAGTTTCCCTAGCGCAGTCTATTCTTTCAAAGGTTTTAAATGTTTGCATACAGCCACCTCCAGAATGTCAAATGGTCTCTCTTCAACTGGAATGACAAGAGCCAAAAGAAATATTACAGGACACCAAAACCTGCGAATGACATGCTGAGACTGGAAACCCAAAATGATGGTAACTAAGGGTGGCACTAAGGCCCCAAGTTTTAGTTACAGTCACCTAAGTGAGAACCTGGTCAAAAGGGAGAATTTTTTAAAACAAAATTATGGGAGGACATCGTTTTGGACTGAGCTCATGCACTAGGCCCCAACAGACCAAACAATACAAAAATGGAGCCGCTCATGCTAAATGTGACACAATCAAACTAAGACTTTAAAGAAACATAGATCCTAGACAGAAAAGACCAGGTTTTGTTTTTCTCCTGCAAACAGGACGTTCCAGCATAAAGAGGTACCCACTACTCAGTATCTGTGCCTATCTTTGCAAGACTCACTGTTCTACTGTTTCCCAGTGGGTTTCAAGACCAAATGAAGTACATTTATGATGGTAATACTGACATCAATGACTAAAGTTTTAGTCAATCTCTCAAAATTGAGAAAATGACCAAAAGGGGGGAATTGTTAAAGAAAACTAAACATGGCCTGAGAAGGACTCCGTACTTCTATATTCGAGTCTTTGTGGATGAACTACAACCTAACTTAATAGGTAGACAAGATTGAAAACCTAACTTAGGAGTATGCACCTGTTACAATCGCTGAGTCTTGGCCAATCCCAGCAGCCATAATTCAACCAGTCATATACTGCTGAGCGTTCAAACTGTGTTCAAATAAGGCAAGTGCCAATCTGTAACCAATCCAGTTATTTCTGTATCTCACTTCTAATTTCTGTATGTCATTTATTGTCTACCAATTTGTTCTGACTACGAAGCATCCCTGGAGTCTCTCTGAATCTGCTGTGATTCTAGGGGGCTGCCCAACTCACGAATCGTCCATTGCTCAATTAAAGTCCTTTAAATTTAATTCGGCTGAAGGTTTTTTTGTTTGTTTTGTCTTTGTATTTTTTTTGAGACAGAGTCTCGTTCTGTCACCCAGGCTGGAGTGCAGTGACACGATCTTGGCTCACTGCAAGCTCTGCCTCCTGGGTTCACACCATTCTCCTGCCTCAGCCTCCCACACAGCTGGGACTACAGGTGCCCGCCACCATGCCTGGCTAATTTTTTGTATTTTTAGTAGAGACGGGGTTTCACCTTGTTACCAGAATGGTCTCGATCTCCTGACCTCGTGATCTGCCTGCCTTGGCTTCCCAAAGTGTTGGGATTACAGGCGTGTGCCACCATACCAGGCCCTGAAGTTTTTCTTCTAACAATATATAACACAGGTTAAATGTCCCAAACCCAAACCCCAAAATCTGAAATCCTCCAAACTCCAAAATTCTTTGAGCACTGACAAAGGAAACACTCACTGAAGCATTTCAGATTGCAGATTTTCAGATTAGGGAAGTTCAATTAGTATAACACAAATATTCGAAAATCCGAAATTCAAAACACTTGTGGTTCCAAACATTTCAGATAAGGGATACTCAATCTATAATACCATTTTATGCACAAAAGACAAAGAACCATAATATTACCCAGTTTTTTCCATAGGTGTCTTTCACCTCAAAGTATAGTCTCAAAAGAATGCATGTGACCATGTGCATGAGAATCATCCAGGGTGCATATTTGAAAAGCATATCTCAGAACCACAAAATTAGATGCTTTGGGTGAGGCTCAAGAATCAGCATTTCTTTATAAAAAGTAAGTACCCAAAGTTTACAAACCACTGCAGTGATAAAAAAAAAAAATTGGTGATTTTATTTCTTTCTTCTTTAGACTTGTCTGTCCTGTGTCTTCTACATTTTTCTACACAAAACATATACAGATAGTCTCCATACAATAGTCTGACTTACTATTTTTCTACTTTATGATGGTGCAAACATGCTACCATTCAATAGAAACTGTACTTCAAGTACCTATACAACTATTCTAGCCTATTCGGCTAGGCGCAGTAGCTCACACCTGTAATCCCAGCACTTTGGGAGGCCGAGACAGGTGGATCACGAGGTCAGGAGATCGAGACCATCCTGGCTAACACAGTGAAACCCTGTCTCTACTAAAAATACAAAAAATTAGCTGGGCATGGTGGCGGGTACTTGTAGTCCCAACTACTTGGAGGCTGAGGCAGGAGAATGGTGTGAACCCGGGAGGCGGAGCTTGCAGTGAGCTGAGATCACGCCACTGCACTCCAGCCTGGGCAATAGAGCGAGACTCTGTCTCAAAAATAAATAAATAAAAATAAATAAATAAATAAATAAATAAAAGAAAGCCTATTCAATACTTTATTATGAAATAGGCTTTGGTTAGATTATTTCGCCCAACTATAGACTAATGTAAGTGTTCTGCGTGCGTTTAAGGTAGGCTAAGCTATGATGTTCAGAATGTTGGATGTATTAAATGCATTTCTGACATAATATTTTCAACTTATGATGGGTTTATTAGGATGTAATCCCATTGTAAGTCAAGAAGCATCAGTATTTCTTTTATAATTGGGTAGGGGAGGATGAGAGGGATAAGCTGTTTTGTTTTGATAAAGCCAGGGGAATGGTGAAGGAGGGAAAGAGCTTGTTTCTCCTTTTTTTCCTGCCCAAGTGTCTATAGAGGACAAAAAGGGGCCACGTTTACTTCTTCCTAGAGCAGGCCTGAGGGAACACAGGTATTTTTCCCAATTGATGTCCTTCACTAATCAGGTCAAACTGTGGAAGCACTTGCCTCAGTTCTTCGTTTAGCGAAGGCTAAATGCTCTGAGGGTTATGGCTTTTTTGCCATCTCCCCATATTTTCTGTTGGAAAAGGCCATTCTCCAGTCCTGGTTCTCTGGAATTGTGGGGGACTGTGCTATGGCACAGGATCCCAGTAAAAGAAGAGTGTGAGGAAAAAATAATCAGTTAAGGGTCATATTGCTAGGGATGCCAGGCTATATATACATCTATTTACCCATGGATTCAATAATAGTGTATGGGTGAAGAACATGAAGTAAGACAAATTTCGAGTTAAGCCCTGGTCCCATCACTTATTAGCAAGCTATTCAATCCCTCTAAGTCTCAGAATGCTCATCCACAAAACAAAACAAATACTTATTTTTATAGGGTTGCTATAATAGATAATACGTATCAATTACTATGTGCCAGGCTCCATGCTAATAAGGGCTGAAGATACAGAGATAAAATAAATATAACTCATGACCTCCAAAATTCCCTACTTACAACTTTTTAAATGAAAAGTACAGAAATAGGTCAATAATTCTAATAACTCATCAACCACATGAACACTTTCATATGTAACAACTTGATAACTGAGGCATCTCAATTCTCTGCTTCGGCTGGTTGAATAAACAGTGCCCCAGTGAATACTTCTTTTTTGGCACAGGGCAAGGATCAAGATGACGCCTGGCTTGACCCTTGTGAATAATAGGACACAATAATAAGAATTTCAAATTAGGTTTTGCTTATATTCATCACTACCTGCACATTAAAAATTTATATTTTTTGACAAGAATCTGATTATCACAGAATAGTGAAGGACTGGGCTGTGTTCCATGCCAATGATATCAGCTATGAAAAATGATTGTGAAGTTATTTTGCAATTATAAAATGCTACATCAACACTGAAATAAAAAAAGAAAACCACTTTTGGGTTTATTTAACTAATTTCATGTTGCTAGATAATTGTGTGGTTTCATACTTCAGTAAGAATACCTCTAGAGGCTAGAGGAAACAACAGGAAAAAAAACCTGCTGTTTTAGGAAGTCTTGGGTATGATCAGATCCCATGTTTAATCCCACTCCAGTCACAAAGAATAATGTGAGCCACTTGGCTCAAGTTTTAACATGCTTCTTTTTTGAGAATATAAGATTAGTAAGAATTCAAGACACACAACTGTGTTAACTGTTTGCTTCAAGTACACCAGTTACAGGAAACAATGAACAGTGCATATCAGAGGGAAAGAAAAGCAATCAATACATAACAGAGACAAAGTGGCTGTTATTAATTACATAATAAGAGCTTAGTTTGATTGAGCTTAGCATGTTGTACTTTTGGTTCAATGCTTTCTGAGGACTGGGCAGGGGGAAGGGGGGAAAGGGAATCAATGTGTTTTCTAAGCCTAGGTTACCTCTGAGTAAACTGTGAAAGATAACTGCATAGTCACTACAAAGGAAAACTGTGAAGATAAAGAACTAAGAAAGCTCTAAATTTTTAAAAAATCCAAGTATAGACACACATATACACACATACCCCTGACTGATTACATTTTTAAATTTCCCTAAAGCCTAGCATAAATGTACACAATCTACAGATAAGTATCCTGCTTGTGCAACAGGTGTTTCATGAAAAGTTTGGCTGGAGACAAAAAAGTTTGCAAACTAAATCAAGTCAAACACATTAGGGCAGCGAATTATGTAAAAGACCACTGTCCTACTAATCCTTTTGGCAAACTAAAGATTGTTTGTTATTAAAAGTAATCTTCTTCCATGATATAGAGGGTTCTAGATGCCCAGAGGTATGTACCCTTTAAAACAGGGCTCACCACAGCAACATGCATGCACAAAACTTCATTTGGTCCTGTGCCCTATTTCTTAACCATCAGTGGCTGTGGTTCCTCTCCTCAGGCTCACCCATAATGGCTGGCTGTTCCTGAATTTCCTCTGATTTTAGAATTCAGCCTATACCTCAACCATGGCAGGGAGCTTTGATCATCCTCCTAAATCCTGACCAGGACCTCTTTCCCTCTTTTCAGCTTTGCTACTTCTCTGTTGGAAGTGACAGTGTAAAGCAGTCCTGTCCTTTAGCCTAAGTTGACTTCCCAGCCTACCTCTTTTTCCCCTCCCTACTCCTTTCCTACCTCTGCTCAACTTGTTTGTTTCATAAGCCTAGATTTTTATTTACCTTTTTGCAAAGTTGAAATCACCTGGACTTATTTCTAGGGGCTCTTCTACTTGTTCAAAAGAGTGAAAAGAAATCATTAACATAGAGGAAAACAGCTAATGTATAGCACAGAGGTTCTCAAAGTGTGATACTTCAACCAGCAATATCAGCATCAACTGATAATTTCATAGAAATGAACACTGTCTAGCCACCCAAGGCCAGCTGAATAAAAAACTCCGGAGGTGGGCCCAGTACTCTCTATTTTAATACGTCTTCTGGGTGATTTTCATGCACACTGAAGTTTAAGAACCTCTGGATCTGGAAGAAAAGAAGATGCCTGACAAAATGTTTTGGATAAAATGAGGCATCTCATTAAATAGAATCAAGTCTGTATTATTGACACAGAAGAACATCTAAGATATTCTACATAAAGGAAAAAGCAATTGTAAAACCATGGGTATAATTTCGTAAAAAAAAATTTTGAAAATGTACTTCTACATGGAAAAATGTCTAGAAGGTTACATACTAAACTGTTAACAGTGGCTAACTTGGGGGAGATTTTACTTTTTCTTTATGAATAGCTGCATTTTTAAATCTATAAGCATGTATTATTTTATAATTTAAAAAAATGATTAATCTAGACATCTCTACTCTCTATCAAAATTCAAGAGGTAAAAATTAATTCATTTCCCAATAGGCTTCAGTGCCTGGACTAATCAAGCTTTGTGATGCTTTAGGGAATTCTAGAGGAAGTGAGGCAGAGATAGTGCCCAGTCCTCCATGACTCAATCAGTGCTTCTATGTAAAGCCTCTGTGCCAGGAAATGACAGGCCACAAAGTCTAACAGATTTCTGCCCTTCTTAAATAGGCCAACTCAAAAAGGGGATGGTGGGGCTCTGTGGGAAAACAGAACAGACAAAAATTTAAGGGTTGTCTTGGAAGATGCCAATTTATTTCTAGGAAAATCTTCTTTGTTGCAGAAATTATACATTTAAGTGGCCCATTTTTTACCCCCATTCCTGACCTGGCAGTCATTCTGCAATTATCCTTCATCTTCCTTCAAGCTGGCTCCAAGTATATACAGCATATGCTTGTGGTACACTAAAAAGGGGGTTGAAAATAAAATAGGTTGGCAGTAAATGATCCAGGGCAAAATAAAGAGAGTAAAAAACAGGTGCAGGTATACACACATACCCAAGATCCAGTCAGGTCATTACAAATATCCTTTACATTATGATGCATCAAGGGAAAAGCCTGACACTTCCAGGGATTCCTCTGATGCGACACTCAGTCCTTTCACCTTCTGGCAAGCTTTCCATCAGAAGTACTACACGTATTCATAAAGATTCCCAAAGCACTTTACCTGTATTATAGTCATAGAGAACACTCAGTGTGATTTGCACACATCCGCTCCCTCTTCACTGCCCTGCTAATTATAAGTTTAGTGGAAACAGAATATGGTGTTCTCCTGCAGAACAGGAGTTGCCTCAGAAACCAGAGAAACTTGGTAAGAAAAGCTTTCAGTAACTTTTAATAAGTGGTTCATCCTAACTAAAGGAAAATCTTCTATCAGGGGGCATCCTACGTTGAGCTAGGAAAGTTGATAAAGGTGACTCCAATTTTTTTCTGTCTACCAAGATACTCTCTGCATCTAGAATCCTAACTACACCAGAAGACGAGAGAACTTATCAAAGTCCCCAATACTTTCATTGCCATATGAAGAGAAATTTATTTTTGTGGCTGCAGCCACCTTTTGAAGAGCCCACCAGTCTGTGGCTCTGCCACATATTGTGTTTCAATTTAGAAAACTGCAGCACACAGGGGCGGAGCAAGATGGCCGAATAGGAAGAGCTCCAGTCTCCAGCTCCCAGCGCGAGCGACACAGAAGACAGGTGATTTCTGCATTTTCAACTGAGGTACTGGGTTTATCTCACTAGGGAGTGCCGGACAATCAGTGCTGGTCAGCTGTTGCAGCCCGACCAGTGAGAGCTGAAGCAGGGCGAGGCATCGCCTCACCTGGGAAGCGCAAGGGGGAAGGGAATCCCTTTTCCTAGCCAGGGGAACTGAGACACACAACATCTGGAAAATTGGGTAACTCCCATCCCAATACTGTGCTTTAAGCAAACGGGAACACCAGGAGATTATATCCCACACCTGGTCGGGAGGGTCCCACGACCACGGAGCCTTCCTCATTGCTAGCATAGCAGTCTGCGATCTAACTGCAAGGCAGCAGCAAGGCTGGGGGAGGGGTGCCCGCCATTGCTGAGGCTTAAGTAGGTAAACAAAGCCCTGGGAAGCTCGAACTGGGTGCAGCTCACAGCAGCTCAAGGAGGCCTGCCAGTCTCTGTAGACTCCACCTCTGGGGACAGGGCACAGCTAAACAACAACAACAACAACAACAAAAGCAGCAGAAACCTCTGCAGACTCAAATGACTCTGTCTGACAGCTTTGAAGACAGCAGTGGATCTCCCAACACAGAGGTTGAGATCTGAGAACGGACAGACTGCCTGCTCAAGTGGGTCCCTGATCCCTGAGTAGCCTAACTGGGAGACATCCCCCACTAGGGGCAGTCTGACACCCCACACCTCACAGGGTGGAGTACACCCCTGAGAGGAAGCTTCCAAAGCAAGAATCAGACAGGTACACTCACTGTTCAGCAATATTCTATCTTCTGAGCCTTTCCTGCTGACACCCTGGCAAACAGGGTCTGGAGTGGACCTCAAGCAATCTTCAACTGACCTACAGCTGAGGGTCCTGACTGTTAGAAGGAAAACTAACAAACAGGAAGGACACCCACACCAAAACCCCATCAGTACGTCACCATCATCAACCACCAGAGGCAGATAAAACCACAAAGATGGAGAAAAAGCAGGGCAGAAAAGCTGGAAATTCAAAGAATAAGAGCGCATCTCCCCCTCGAAAGGAACGCAGCTCATCACTAGCAACGGATCAAAGCTGGACGGAGAATGACTTTGACGAGATGAGAGAAGAAGGCTTCAGTCCATCAAACTTCTCAGAGCTAAAGGAGGAATTACGTACCCAGTGCAAAGAAACTACAAATCTTGAAAAAAGAGTGGAAGAATTGATAACCAGAATAATTAATGCAGAGGAGGCCATAAACGAACTGACAGAGATGAAAACCATGACACGAGAAATACGTGACAAATGC
The DNA here is from genome assembly GCF_007565055.1 of Rhinopithecus roxellana. NCBI lineage: Eukaryota > Metazoa > Chordata > Mammalia > Primates > Cercopithecidae > Rhinopithecus > Rhinopithecus roxellana. The sequence goes on from NC_044563.1 coordinate 108,720,897, forward strand.
ACAAGCTTCAGTAACCGACTCGATCAACTGGAAGAAAGAGTATCAGCGATTGAGGATCAAATGAATGAAATGAAGCGAGAAGAGAAGTCTAAAGAAAAAAGAAGAAAAAGAAGTGAACAAAGCCTGCAAGAAGTATGGGATTATGTAAAAAGACCAAATCTAAGTCTGATTGGGGTGCCTGAAAGGAAGAAAATGGAACCAAGTTGGAAAACACTCTTCACGATATCATCCAAGAGTACTTCCCCAACCTAGTAGGGCAGGCCAACATTCAAATTCAGGAAATACAGAGAACGCCACAAAGATACTCCTCCAGAAGAGCAACTCCAAGACACATAATTGCCAGATTCACCAAAGTTGAAATGAAGGAAAAAATCTTAAGGGCAGCCAGAGAGAAAGGTCGGGTTACCCACAAAGGGAAGCCCATCAGACTGATCTCTCGGCAGAAACTCTACAAGCCAGAAGAGAATGGGTGCCAATATTCAACATTCTTAAAGAAAAGAATTTTAAACCCAGAATTTCATATCCAGCCAAACTAAGTTTCATAAGTGAAGGAGAAATAAAATCCTTTATAGATAAGCAAATGCTTAGAGATTCTGTCACCACCAGGCCTGCCTTACAAGAGACCCTGAAGGAAGCCCTAAACATGGAAAGGAACAACCGGTACCAGCCATCGCAAAAACATGCCAAAATGTAAAGACCATCGAGGCTAGGAAGAAACTGCATCAACTAACGAGCAAAATAACCAGTTAATATCATAATGGCAGGATCAAGTTCACACATAACAATATTAACCTTAAATGTAAATGGACTAAATGCTCCAATTAAAAGACACAGACTGGCAAATTGGATAAAGAGTCAAGACCCATCAGTCTGCTGTATTCAGGAGACCCATCTCACATGCAGAGACATACATAGGCTCAAAATAAAGGGATGGAGGAAGATCTACCAAGCAAATGGAGAACAAAAAAAGCAGGGGTTGCAATACTAGTCTCTGATAAAAGAGACTTTAAACCATCAAAGATCAAAAGAGACAAAGAAGGCCATTACATAATGGTAAAGGGATCAATTCAACAGGAAGAGCTAACTATCCTAAATATATATGCACCCAATACAGGAGCACCCAGATTCATAAAGCAAGTCCTTAGAGACTTACAAAGGGACTTAGACTCCCATACATAATAATGGGAGACTTCGACACCCCACTGTCAACATTAGATCAACGAGACAGAAAGTTAACAAGGATATCCAGGAATTGAACTCATCTCTGCAGCAAGCAGACCTAATAGACATCTACAGAACTCTCCACCCCAAATCAACCGAATATACATTCTTCTCAGCACCACATCACACTTATTCCAAAATTGACCACATAATTGGAAGTAAAGCACTCCTCAGCAAATGTACAAAAACAGAAATTATAACAAACTGTCTCTCAGACCACAGTGCAATCAAACTAGAACTCAGGACTAAGAAACTCAATCAAAACCGCTCAACTACATGGATACTGAAACACCTGCTCCTGAATGACTACTGGGTACATAACAAAATGAAGGCAGAAATAAAGATGTTCTTTGAAACCAATGAGAACAAAGATACAACATACCAGAATCTCTGGGACACATTTGAAGCAGTGTGTAGAGGGAAATTTATAGCATTAAATGCCCACAAGAGAAAGCTGGAAAGATCTAAAATTGACACACTAACAACACAATTAAAAGAACTAGAGAAGCAAGAGCAAACACATTCAAAAGCTAGCAGAAGGCAAGAAATAACTAAGATCAGAGCAGAACTGAAGGAGATAGAGACACAAAAAAACCCTCCAAAAAAATCAATGAATCCAGGAGTTGGTTTTTTGAAAAGATCAACAAAATTGATTGACTGCTAGCAAGACTAATAAAGAAGAAAAGAGAGAAGAATCAAATAGACGCAATAAAAAATGATAAAGGGGATATCACCACCGACCCCACAGAAGTACAAACTACCATCAGAGAATACTATAAACACCTCTACGCAAATCAACTAGAAAATCTAGAAGAAATGGATAATTTCCTGGACACTTACAGTCTCCCAAGACTAAACCAGGAAGAAGCTGAATCCCTGAATAGACCAATAGCAGGCTCTGAAATTGAGGCAATAATTAATAGCCTACCAACCAAAAAAAGTCCAGGACCAGATGGATTCACAGCTGAATTCTACCAGAGTTACAAGGAGGAGCTGGTACCATTCCTTCTGAAACTATTCCAATCAATAGAAAAAGAGGGAATCCTCCCTAACTCATTTTATGAGGCCAACATCATCCTGATACCAAAGCCTGGCAGAGACACAACAAAAAAAGAGAATTTTAGACCAATATCCCTGATGAACATCAATGCAAAAATCCTCAATAAAATACTGGCAAACAGAATCCAGCAGCACATCAAAAAGCTTATCCACCATGATCAAGTGGGCTTCATCCCTGGGATGCAAGTTTGGTTCAACATACGCAAATCAATAAACTTAATCCAGCATATAAACAGAACCAAAGACAAAAACCACATCATTATCTCAATAGATGCAGAAAAGGCCTTTGACAAAATTCAACAGTCCTTCATGCTAAAAACGCTCAATAAATTCGGTATTGATGGAACGTATCTTAAAATAATAAGAGCTATTTATGAAAAACCCACAGCCGATATCATACTGAATGGGCAAAAACTGGAAGCATTCCCTTTGAAAACTGGTACAAGACAGGGATGTCCTCTCTCACCACTCCTATTCAACATAGTGTTGGAAGTTCTGGCTAGGGCAATCAGGCAAGAGAAAGAAATCAAGGGTATCCAGTTAGGAAAAGAAGAAGTCAAATTGTCTCTGTTTGCAGATGACATGATTGTATATTTAGAAAACCCCATTGTCTCAGCCCAAAATCTCCTTAAGCTGATAAGCAACTTCAGCAAAGTCTCAGGATACAAAATCAATGTGCAAAAATCACAAGCATTCTTATACATCAGTAACAGACAAACAGAGAGCCAAATCAGGAATGAACTCCCATTCACAATTGCTTCAAAGAGAATAAAATACCTAGGAATCCAACTTACAAGGGATGTAAAAGATCTCTTCAAGGAGAACTACAAACCACTGCTCAGTGAAATAAAAGAGGACACAAACAAATGGAAGAACATACCATGCTCATGGATAGGAAGAATCAATATCGTGAAAATGGCCATACTGCCCAAGGTAATTTATAGATTCAATGCCATCCCCATTAAGCTACCAATGACTTTCTTCACAGAATTGGAAAAAACTGCTTTAAAGTTCATATGGAACCAAAAAAGAGCTCGCATTTCCAAGACAATCCTAAGTCAAAAGAACAAAGCTGGAGGCATCACGCTACCTGACTTCAAACTATACTACAAGGCTACTGTAACCAAAACAGCATGGTACTGGTACCAAAACAGAGATATAGACCAATGGAACAGAACAGAGTCCTCAGAAATAATACCACACATCTACAGCCATCTGATCTTTGATAAACCTGAGAAAAACAAGAAATGGGGAAAGGATTCCCTATTTAATAAATGGTGCTGGGAAAATTGGCTAGCCATAAGTAGAAAGCTGAAACTGGATCCTTTCCTTACTCCTTATATGAAAATTAATTCAAGATGGATTAGAGACTTAAATGTTAGACCTAATACCATAAAAACCCTAGAAGAAAACCTAGGTAATACCATTCAGGACATAGGCATGGGCAAGGACTTCATGTCTAAAACACCAAAAGCAAAGGCAACAAAAGCCAAAATTGACAAATGGGATCTAATTAAACTAAAGAGCTTCTGCACAGCAAAAGAAACTACCATCAGAGTGAACAGGCAACCTACAGAATGGGAGAAAATTTTTGCAATCTACTCATCTGACAAAGGGCTAATATCCAGAACCTACAAAGAACTCAAATTTACAAGAACAAAACAAAGAACCCCATTAAAAAGTGGGCAAAGGATATGAACAGACACTTCTCAAAAGAAGACATTCATACAGCCAACAGACACGTGAATAAATGCTCATCATCACTGGCCTTCAGAGAAATGCAAATCAAAACCACAATGAGATACCATCTCACACCAGTTAGAATGGCAATCATTAAGAAGTCAGGAAACAACAGGTGCTGGAGAGGATGTGGAGAAATAGGAACACTTTTACACTGTTGGTGGGATTGTAAACTAGTTCAACCATTATGGAAAACAGTATGGCAATTCCTCAAGGATCTAGAACTAGAAGTACCATATGACCCAGCCATCCCATTACTGGGGATATACCCAAAGGATTACAAATCATGCTGTTATAAAGTCACATGCACACGTATGTTTATTACGGCACTATTCACAATAGCAAAGACTTGGAATCAACCCAAATGTCCATCAGTGACAGACTGGATTAAGAAAATGTGGCACATATATACCATGGAATACTATGCAACCATAAAAAAGATGAGTTTGAGTCCTTTGTAGGGACATGGATGCAGCTGGAAACCATCATTCTCAGCAAACTATCGCAAGAACAGAAAACCAAACACCGCATGTTCTCACTCATAGGTGGGAACTGAATAATGAGATCCACTTGGACTCGGGAAGGGGAGCATCACACACCGGGGCCTATCATGGGGAGGGGGGAGGGGGGAGGGATTACATTGGGAGTTATACCTGATGTAAGTGACTAGTTGATGGGTGCAGCACACCAACATGGCACAAGTATACATATGTAACAAACCTGCACATTATGCACATGTACCCTAGAACTTAAAGTATAATAATAAAAAAAAAAGAAAACTGCAGCACAATGTGATTATGTGGTAGAAAGGAGATAAAATCCAGTGCTTCGTTTGCAGCATGACATAAAACAAAGAGTACAGGCACTGGAGTCAGAGTTTGAATTTCACATCTATATTACATTAGATTTGAGCAGATGATTCTACCTTTCTAAACCTCAGTGTTCTCATCAATAAAGTAGGAATAAAATGCTACTTTACAGTGTTTTTAAATAATTAAAAATATTTAAGGGGAAAGCAGGAATGAGAAGTTAGCGTTAACGGGTACAGAATTTCAGTTTGGGACAGTAAAAAAGCTCTAAAGATGGACAGTGGTGATGGTTGTACAACCAAGTGTGGCCAGGTGTGGTGGGTCATGCCCATAATCCCAGCACTTTGGGAGACTGAGGAGGGCAGATAGCCTGAGGTCACGAGTTCGAAACCAGCCTGGCCAACATGGTGAAACTCTGTCTCCAGTAAAAATACAAAAAGTTAGCTGAGTGTGGTGGTGTGTGCCTGTAGTCCCAGCCACTCAGGGGTTGAGGCAGGGAATCACTTGAACCTGGGAGGCGGAGGCTGCAATGAGCTGAGATCATGCCACTGCACTCTAGCCTGGGCACCAGAGCGACACTCCATCTCAAAAAAAACAAAAAACAAAAACAAACAAAAAACCAAAGTGAATGCTACAGTTAATGCCATTGAACTGTACACTCAAAAATGGTTAAAATTTTGTATGTATATTTTAGCACAATTATGTAAGAGTCCTAGCAAAGTGCCTGGCTCTCAGTAGATACTCAAGAAATGTTAGTCCCATTCCTGTTAAAAACAAAAAACAAAAAACAAAAAGAACCTACAGTAAAATGAAATCATGCTCCTTTCCCTATTTAACTGTGAGAAACTTTGATTCTAAGGCAAAGCCAGCTGGCCCCAATACCAGGTAGTGCCACAGTAAGTGTCCGGATAGGGAAGAGAAGGAAGTCTGTGTTAGTCATAGTCCCTCCAGCATGTTCAGTTCTCAGTTTACTTCCACCCCATTATGGTGTCTCCCAGAATATCAATCCGCTAGACCCTGACATATCAAAAAAAAACAACAACAACAAAAAAACAAAAAAAAGCTGGGACACTTAAAACAGTTCCCAAACCAGACTACAGGTCATAAGGAAAAAAGTATTCTGAGTGGCAGCTGGCTCCTGGAAGCAGTGGAGAGATAAGATGCTAGTGCTGAACACCAACTAGATGAGTCTGGATCCTATGCCAGTCCCTGGCATTAAGATGACCTGTATCTCTCGGCCGGGCGCGGTGGCTCACACCTGTAGTCCCAGCACTTTGGGAGGCTGAGGCAAGCAGATCACAAGGTCAGGAGTTCGAGACCAGCCTGACCAACATGGTGAAACCCCATCTCTACTAAAAGTACAAAAATTAGCAGGGCATGGTGGTGCACACCTGTAATCCCAGTTACTTGGGAGGCTGAGGCAGGAGAATGGCTTGGACCCAGGAAGCAGAGGTTGCAGTGAGTCAAGATTGCGCCACTGCACTCCAGTCTGTGCAGCAGAGTGAGAATCTGTCTCAAGAAAAAAAAAAAAAAGATCTGTATTTCTCTCAGATGCCTTTGGCTGCATTTAATGGACACAGAGGACCAAAGATTCAAAGACTCCCTGTAAAGAAGGATTAAAAATGCACTTGTCTGCAGTTCAGGGAAAACAATTAATGATTATGTGTTGTAAGTCATAAAATAAGAGACGGGGAAAATAGATGACTTATCTCTAGGCATATCAGGACACTGTTTCTGATGGGCAGGCTTAATTAAATCTTAATGCAATGTTCAGAGAGATGATCATCAATACCCCACAATTTTAGCTCAAGGAGAATGAAATGCGTGGGGTATCAACACCCAATCAATTCCAAACAATACTTACTTTAGGGTCGGAGCTCTTGAACTTCAACCTTTCCACCAATTCGATCATAGCCGCCTTCAGTCCACCTGAGTCTTTGCTCTAGAAGAAAGAAAAGTGAGGGGTCACTAGACAGCATTTTGTTGCTCTCTCAAACACAAACAGCATTTTGGAGGACAATGAAATAAAAAGCAACTTTTTCTTCGCAGCCAAGAGAGCTAAACAACTAAGGAGAGGTGCACTGTCCCTCTTTCCCTTCTCTATGGACAAACAGTGTCAGAACATAAATTGCCCAGTGACTGGCAGAACTATATGGAATGAAAATTAAATACAATTTGTATAGGCTGACTCACTGCTTCACCTCAGGCTCAACTGTGCCAGTGTTCACTGTGGCTCTACAAAAGACAGTCCCATACAAGATGGCTATTTTATAGACTAGTAATTTTAATTTTGAAGCTTTATGCATCAGATACAGAAGTATGCAATATTAAATATACTTATAAAAATAAAACAAATAGTCTGAAATTTAATTACGAATGGAACTGCAGTGCGCTGATTAAGAACACAGGTTTTTTAATCGGGTGTGGTAGCTTGCACCTGTTATTTCAGCTACTCAGGAGGCTGAGGCAGGAGCACTGCTTGAGGCCAGGAGTTCAAGACCAAAAAAACCACAAAACTCATGGGTTTCTGAGTCAGACATATACAGTTCCAATTTTGGATTTGCCATTAACTAGTTGATTGATTTCAGGCAAATTACTGAATTTCTCAAAACCTTCTCCCCCTTCTATAAAATAGTGATAATAAACTGGGCTATTTTGGGGCCTAATTGAAAGTGTTTTAAAAGGTATTAGCACAGTATGTGGCTCACACACAATGAGTGCTCAAAAATTTCACATGCTATTACTATTATTACAGTATAATGATTTAGAGTCGCACAGTACAATAAAAGACTAATGTGAGCCCCAAATGCAAGCATATGTATATAATTTTATAATTGCCATAATTAAAAAGTAAAATTGATTTTGATATATTTTACTTAACTCAGTATATTCAAAATATCATTACAACATGCAATTTCAACATGAGATTTTTTTTTTCATGTTAGGTCTTTGAAATCTAGTACTTCACAATTATAGCCGAATCAACTTAAACCAGCCACATTACAAGTGCTCCAAAGCCACATGTGACTAGTGACTACTATATTGGTCAGTACAGATTTAGAGCACAGACTACAGCCCTAGTGCCATTAGTCACACACTAGCTGTGTGACCGTAGGCAAGTTACTTAGCCTATGTCTCAATTTCTCTATCTGTAAAACAGAGCCAATAACAGTATCTATTTCATAGGACTGTAGTAAGATTAAATTAGTTAATGTATGTCAAGGTACTCAGAACAGAGCCTGGCACATGGTAAATACAAAAGGAAGTATGAAACAGTTTTATTACTATCTGTCTCCCTCATGATATTTTCAGTTCCTTAAGGGCAAGAACCGTAATTTTTTTATATCTCTGTATCTCTTACGCCCAACATCTAGATGTTGTAAAAAGTCTGAACAAATCAATGAATGAACATATAATCTTAAGACATGAATGCCATAATAATAATACATTATATTGTATATAGGACAATCTAAAATCACAGGAATTCATTTATTTTCTTATGTCAACAATTCTATGAGATAGGTAGGAACATTCATTTTACCAATGAGGGAAAGGAAGCACAAACAGGTAAAATCACTGTCATTTCTATGCGGTAGGGACAACAAAGAAGCACAAGAAAAGAAAGACACTGCAAATATCTCTTACTCAAAATTGGTCTCTGGATCCGTGATAACATATCTTCCTAATTTACAGAACTAATTTCAATTCCTCCAAAACAGGAAATACCTAATCAGATTCCACTATATAAATTAAAATATACTAAAGGCTCAATTTCTCCCCCTCTGACCTCTCTTGCCTCTCAAGTCTACACAGTAAAAATCAGACACAACATGACTACCACCCATATCTACTTTAGATGTGTTCTTCAAACACAGCTTAGATCACATTTCCATTTTAGCAGAGGTTCTAAATTTTAATAAGTTCTATTTTTTAAAGTGATGGTTTACAACTCCCCTATATCCTCCACTAATTTTAGTCTTTAATCTCTGTGGTCTCATAGCAGACAGCTGAGAAAAGGAACTTAGAGGTCATATACCAGGGAGCAGGTGAGACCTGAAGTGCCTAAAAAAGGGTTAAGTTGCCAGACACAATCCTGCTTTTACGAGATGATCAGACAATAAAGCCTGTCTGGTGATATCATTCCTCTAATCTGCTTCTCATTGGCTGAACAAGCAGGTCACTTGTCCCTGGAAAGCTCTCTTCCCCCACATCCCAGCTGCCAGGGCCCATTTTAAGCTCTTCGGCAATAGCTCTGATATCTTATGACGTCCCCCTGGCTCTAGTGAGCAGAAAGGAATGCACCAAACTGTGCCTTAAAACCTTCAGAAAAGAATAAAACGACAATGAAGGAATCCCTAAGAAGCAGACAGCCTGTCTGCAAGCAGATGTGCCTTGTGTGAATGGATAAGGGAACCCTTAGCCTTCTTTCATAAAAATTCAGTGTGTCAGCAGAATCCTTCCTCCTTTTCACAAAGCTTTCACAAAACATCAGCAGCATCACCTAACCAGGCAAGAGACAGAGGAGAGGCAACTTAAGAGAGCCTCCCTTCAGGAAACTCACCTGTTCCACCTCCCCACTTCACTCTCTGTGAATTATTCAAGATTAACTGGGCTCTATGGTGAGCCTGCTATACTCAGTCTCTAAATGAGTGGTGAGAAAACCTTTCCCAAAGGCTTCTTAAAAAATCCATAAAATAAGCAGTTGGTCAGAAGGGAGAGGCTCCTCAGGGCAGACCCAACCCTGACAGCTGCAGAGCTGGGGCAAGAGTCCGAATGGACTCTGGGGCCTTGTGCACAGGTGTTCAAGCTAGCATGTCCAAGCTGAGAATACCCTTCTAGGTCATCCATGATACACATGTGAGACCTAGGGATACATGTATCAGAAACTGGTCCATCTTTAGGCAGATGGACTCAGGAGGAGGCTCTGCAGGCCCTGGAAGGTAATTCTTGGGTAGCTAGGTACTTGAAGAGTGGTATGGAAGGGGATAGGCATGGCTACAGGAGGGGTCTTCAAAAGCATGGGACACAGCCCTGCTACTCAGGAGGCTGAAGCAGGAGAATCGCTTGAACCTGGGAGGCAGAGGCTACAGTGAGTCAAGATCACTCCACTGCATTCCAGCCTGGGTGACAGAGTGAGACTGCATAAAAAAAAAAAAAAAAAAGTATGGGACATAGGTCAGGATAGGTCAGGGGCTAAGGGTGGTGGTATCTGAGTCTGAGTATCCCCAAACCATAGAATAGTACCATGTTTCGGTTAATTATTTGGTTGTTGAGGACAGCCATTAGTCAAAAGATAGCCAGACAGATTATACCCTCATATGTTCCCTAATTAGGAAACCAGTGAACAGAAAAGATAGTGGAACAGAACAGCTGCCTCTGAAACCTGAGTTCTAATTGAGAAGTGAACCAGGATAGTAAGAAAAGGCAGCCTAATTCACCTTGTAGACATCTGGTTCCACAGTAGAAATGATTGTCAATCCTTGGGGCACATACCATGACTAGCAAAGTAGTAGGATTCTCCTGCTATCCGTACTTCTCCACCTCCATCCCGCCCAATGCATTCTAAGAACACAGGAGTTCAATGTGAGCATATCTTGTTTATGCACCTTGCTCCTCCCCAAGAAGGTGTAGAATAAAAAGAGACAAGTGCTACGTTGTGACACCTACCACTCAGAATTTGATTTATCTGCAGAAGCGTAGGATGCTTCACAAAAGCCAGCTCCTAGGGATGAGTCATAATAAAACCAAAGAAAGGACAAAATGCTGTACATGTGAAGGTATTCTTTAGTCTCCAAAGCACTTTCATACGCTCTTTCGTTGGCATTTCACAATAACCCTAAAAAGCAGTGTATTCTCACTTTACAGCTGAGAAAAATGGCTGGTGAAAATCAAATGAACCCAAAGCTCAGAGCACTTACACTCTTTCATTGGCATTTCACAATAACACAATAACTAAAAGGTAGTGTATTCTCACTTCACAATGGACTAAAATGGCACTGTGGATGTCAAACAATGTCCCCAAAATCACAGAACTGGTCAGTGCCAAAACCAAGATCAGAAACATCTAAATTAAAAAGATTTATAACATATACAATGGAAGACATTTGTATCAAGAATACAGAAAAAACACATAAGGAATTTCTATAAATCAGTAAGAAAAAGCCAAATAAACCCAAAAGGAATCCCCCCAAAATTATGAACAGATAAACAAGACCCTTCTTTAAAAAAAAACAGAAATGTGAAATGCAAACACATCAAAACAGGCAAAAGATGCTCAAACTCATTCATGATTAAAATATCATTTCTCACCCATCAGCCTGAAATAAATTTTAATCTCGTAACAGCAAGTGTTAGGCCCTGGGGAAATTGGGGACTTCCATATGTTGTTGATGGATATATAAAATAACTGCCACTCTGAAATCACATGCCTACCAATCCACTGCTCCTTTCCTCTTGAAGAAGACTAGCACCTGTGTCAAGGATGCATGTATAAAATTATTTATTTCAGCATTGTTTGTAATACTAAAAATCTGCAAACACCCCAAGGATTCATCAATAGTGGGTGGCTAAATAAACCACTGAATTAACACACTGTGGAACATGACATAGCAAATAAAAAGAATGAGGTAGGTTGTATGTACCTGGATACAAGGCAGGACATACTGTTGAATTTAAAACAAAACAAACAAACAAACAAACAAAAAAACAAACAAAAAAATTGCAAAATGGTACATGTAATAAATATAATTTTTAAAAAACGATTACTTTCTATGAGTGATATAGTTATGTAAAATATTAGAAAAGCAATTATTGCTGGGACTGGTAGTTGGGATAGACGGATTTTAGAGTTAAATATATTCCTACTACTTGCATAGCTAGGATTTAGCATACTAAAAAACAAACAAACAAAAAAAGACAGGCAAGAAGGGAGGGAGAGAGGTAGAATTTGACCAAGAGGGCCAAGGTCTCCTGCTTCCAGCGCTTCTTCCCATGAGTTTGCCTAAATGTAAATACTGGGGCCTTTTCCTTTAACACTGCAAACATATGAACCAGGAGATTCAAGAGAAGGTTCTTTACTTGATACTCATGTATGCATTTCGGGGGGTCTGAAATCCTCAAAACAATATAAAATTTGGGCTGTACATGACATTAGCTTTTCTCACATCCTCAAAAACAATTAACATTCCAAATGTAAAGAGCATTGCACAAAGAGAAAGGAAACCCAGGTTTTACTACTAGCACTGCCAGTAACTGCTTGTGTGAGCGTGGAAAAGTCATTTTACATCCCTGGGTTTCTGTTTTCCCCATCTGTAAATGAGGAAGATGGACCAGACCAAAAGCTATATACATCGACAGCTTGTGGCCTACAGAACTATTTTCTGTGGCTTTTAGAGTGTTGTCCCACACATCCACTACGAGTTTTAAATTAGTTGCTAGCATTTAAAAATCAGGACATATGACATAAAAATAAAGATTTCTAGCTTCTTTTGTAAATCCAAAGGGTCTGACGGTAATGGGCTCCCATTCCGATATAGCAGAAATTGGCTGAAGCTGAGTAGCAACTATTCGCTTTAGGCAAAGCAAGCTCTCTCAAGTTTGCCAGTTACCTTGGCTTGCTTCTCTTGTTTACATTACCTTTCTGGTAGATATTTGAGGTTGCTATCCCCAGAAACAATTCTAAAAGTTTTCTACTTCTAAGGTTCCTTGTGTTTGAACACCATGAAAATTGGGGTACCTTTCTTCAAAGGAGCACATATTACCTGATACATTCATATCCATCCACCCCAAAACACAGAAATAACATCTCATTCTAATGGAAACATGCCTTAAAAATGGGCAAAGGGTAGAAGCAAAAGTAGAATATGGCAGGTAGCAGTGGCATCAGAATAGGAAGAAGTATTCCCTGACAAGTGGTCTCTGCACTTTCATGGAAGTCAGTCTAGTCTAATGTCAATAACCAGCTAGACACCGAAAAGAAAAGTTACGTGTCAGCAAAAATGTAAATATAAGCCACATAAATATCCTAAACTGGCTCCTGAATATTGAATTCTATTATTACAAAGAATCAATCAGAAGATGTTGAATTCAGAAAGAATACTAGCTATCTGTTTTGGGGTGTTTTTCTCCCTATTCCATTGGCTTGTGTTGATATCATTCTTCAAAAATAAAAAAAAAAAAAACAAAACATCAATCCAACTTAGTCATTTTACCAGAAGATCTTGTCGGGGAGAAATAGTGGAAAAGGATCAGAAGATGGAATACAGAAGTCCTTCTTGGCCAGGCACAGTGGCTCATACCTGTAATCCCAGCACTTTGGGAGGTCAAAGCAGGCAGATCATTTGAGGCCAGGAGTTTGAGACCAGCCTGGCCAAGATGGTTGACCAGCCTGGCCAAGGTGATTTTTAGTGGAGACCCCATCTCCACTAAAAATACAAAAATAAGCTGGGCATGGTAGCGCATGCCTGTATTCCCAGCTACCTGGGTGGCTGAAACATGAGAATCACCTGAACCCAGGAGGTGGAGGTTGCAGTGGGTGGGGATCAACTGCACTCCATCCTGAGCAACAGAGCAAGAGACTGACTGAGAGAGTGGAGAGGGGAGGGGAGTGGGGAGAGGAGAAGAGGGAAGGGGAAGGGGAGGGGGAGAGAGAAGGAGGAGAGGGGAGGAGGAGAGGGGAGGGGAGAGGGGAGGGGGAGAGGGGAGGAAGAGAGGGGAGGAAGAGAGGGGAGGAAGAGAGGGGAGGGGGAGAGGGGAGGGGGAGAGGGGAGGGGGAGAGGGGAGGGGGAGGGGAGAAGTCCTCCCAAGGAATCAGAAAGCAAAGTTTTGTCAAAAGGAAATGAAATTAAATTTTAGTACCGCCGTCCCATGTACAAAAGTTATCTCCTCCATATTACTTCATTTTCTAACTCCAAACCCCCCACTCCCACACTAGGCCATCACTTTTAGTTGTCAGACACAAAGTCATTCTTGGGTCTGAAAAAAATCCATCAGCAAGTCTTTTTAGGCCTAACTCTAAAATATATGCCATATCCAATTGGCATGTATTCTTCACTATTGTATTGTTCACTATTCCCAACCTAGCATAAGCAGCAATACTGCTCCCGCTCTTGCTACCCTACAGCCCATTCTCCACATAGGAACCAAAGAGAAGTTTTAAGAATATAAATCAGATCATTTACTCCCTTGCTTAAACAGTCTATGACTACTTAGAATAAAACCCAAAATCCTTACCACAGCCTACTTGGTAATCTGACCTCATCTACTACTCAACCCCCACTCGACCCCTACTGATTATACTCCAGCCATTCATTTTATCCCCTTAGTAAACTTGTTCTATCTTAGGGCCTTTACACTTGCTATTCCCTTCAGTTGAACCACTATGCCCCTAGAGCTTCTCATCACTGGCTCTAACTACACCCAGGTCACTAGTTCAAAAAGTCTTCGGATCCTTAAAAAGCTTCCCTCTCATTCCCACATCGCAGTCAGTCCCTATCTCCTTCCCCGGTTTGTTTATTCATAGCACTTATCATTATTTAAAATATTACTTATTATTTAACTTGCTTACTGTCTGTTCTGCTCAAAGATTATAAATTCCATGACTTAGAGTTGCTTCTTGTTGGTTCCCTACTGCCCAAAATACTCCACCTGGCAAATTTTAAGCCTTCGATAAATATATGTTGAATGAATAAATAGATCAAAAGAAAATAACATGCCACTAACTTAAGAAATACTATACTTCAAAGAATTGTGGTGCACATTAAATGAAAAAATATGCAGAAAGTTTAGAGAAGAGGTACAAGCTAAGTTCTCAATAAATGTTACTTATCATTTCTGTTATTGTTATTATTAATTAAATAACAATACTGAGTGACTACTAAGTATCAGGTATTGACCTAGACAAGTGCTGAATAGAACAAAATTAAAAAAAAAAATCTGTTACTAATTAAAATTATATACAATATATAGAAAGAAGACCAAAGAGAAGGGGAAAAATAGTTTTAGGATATTGAGAAAGTATTCATCTATTAAATACCTTCATACAGAAAATAAACATAAGGATAATGTACCAGTACAGCTTGGCTTAAATATGAGAGGGAGTAATCAAATTTGTAAAGGCAAAATGCAATGATGGAAAGAATATGTACTTTGTCAGGCCTGGATTCAAATCCCAGTCCTTACACTTGCTAGCTAAGTAACCTTCAGCAAAATTTAACCTCTTTTGAGTTTCCTCATATATAAAATGGAAACATAACAACACAGCTTATTGTGGAATTTTATTAAGAAACAAATGAGGCCGGGCGCGGTGGCTCAAGCCTGTAATCCCAGCACTTTGGGAGGCCGAGACGGGCGGATCACGAGGTCAGGAGATCAAGACCATCCTGGCTAACACGGTGAAACCCCGTCTCTACTAAAAATACAAAAAACTAGCCGGGCGACCTGGCGGGCGCCTGTAGTCCCAGCTACTCGGGAAGGCTGAGGCAGGAGAATGGCGTGAACCCGGGAGGCGGAGCTTGCAGTGAGCTGAGATCCGGCCACTGCACTCCAGCCTGGGCGACAGAGCGAGACTCCGTCTCAAAAAAAAAAAAAAAAAAAAAAAAAGAAACAAATGAAACAATATATGAAAATGACCTGGCCACTCAATAAACGACAGCTATGTTATTTTTCTCATATATCTGGAAACAGAGTCTCAAAACTCAACAACAGACAAAAGTTTCTAGACTCTTCTTGGTTTTATAACCTTGGCCAAAGATTAGCATTTTCATTATTTATACACATGAAGTTAGAGTCTACCAATCAACACAGGTTCAAGCCTGCCAGGGTTCACACACACTCAAAATTGAGAGGAAAATAGTAGGGGTGCCTATATAAACTTAACCTTACATCTCTCCCCATGACTGCCTACTAGAAAGAAAATGAAGGTTATTTTCTAACCAGAAAGTGAAGAGTATATTGTCCCCACCTCCCCTCTGCTTCTATAAAAACTTCCCACAGTTCAGAATGTAAAACAGAATCTAAAGAGGACAACCAGCAAGACTTGTGAACCTAAAATTAGACCTACCAGCTGTGTTTTGGTTAGCTAGTGCATAAGGCATCAGCAGGACACTGAAATATACAGAAGCCTCTTCTCTGAAGGCAAGTTTTTCTCCAGCCTATCTACCCACCAGATTAGAGCAGGCAGAAGGAACAGAAGGAGAGGGGGATGAACAGTTTGCACCCAAGAAACTTGGTGTCCAGAACTTCTACTGCTGCCAGACTAACTTGTCTGGAATGGAACTCAGAATAGAACCTTAGATGGCTTTATAACAGTAATAAGAATAAGAGCAACCCATTGCTGAGGGCTTATGATATTCCAGGCACCGTGCTCAACTCTTTACATCTATGATCTTGTTTGTTCCTCATGATAACTCAATAGGGAGAAACAATTACTTAGCTCATGTTACAGAAGAAGAAACCAAGACTCAGAGGCTGAGTGAATTACTCAACATTATACAGCTAGTAGGTGGAAGAGCTAAGACTCAAAAACAGACTGCAAAGCCAACTGGGTCAAAGACTGTTTGGTCCTTCAATATTCTCCCAGTTTTCCTTAGTAAGAGAATCTCGGTTTTTAGCTGGATACACTGTGGCCTGGACAAATGACTGTCTCCCAGCCTCCCTTGCAACTAGGTAAGGCCAGGGAATTGAGTTCTGGCCAATGAAACATGACCAGCAATGTGTACAACTTCTCCAGAGTTCCCTTTAAAATAGAGGGGTGTGCCCAGCCAGGTGCAGTGGCTCACACCTGTAATCCCAGCACTTTGGGAGGCCGAGGCGGGTAGATCACGAGGTCAGGAGATTGAGACCATCCTGGCCAACACAGCAAAACCCTGTGTCTACTAAAAATACAAACATCAGTTGGGCGGGGTGGCAGGTGCCTGTAATCCCAGCTACTTGAGAGGCAGAGGCAGGAGAATCGCTTGAACCTGGGAGGCGGAGGTTGCAGTGAGCTGACATCATGCCACTGCACTCTAGCCTGGCGACAGAGCAAGACTCTGTCTCAAACAAACGAACAAACAAAAACAGAGGGGTGTGCCCTTCACTTTTCTATGTCTGTGATTCTGGAACTTGGAAATACCAGCTGGACCTCCAGCAGTCATCTTGGTCCATGATGCAGTAAGGATGTCAGAATGGAGCTGAAAAGAGCCTACATTTCTGGTAACTTCATGGTTCTGCCACACCAACCTTAGACTGCCTACACCCAAAGTTATTTTACGTGACAGAGAAATAAACATCATGTGGGAGTGGTTATTTTGGATTTTTCCAAATTATTTCATTATTTTAGATGCAGTCAAATTAATCCCAATGTAAATACTGATATATAACAATTATGCAATACTCTCTCAGTTCTTCATTAATGCCCTGGAACTAGACAAGATTATTATACTTCCTATCACACATTTATCACATATTTCATGTTCATCTACTATCCAGCAGGCGCTGTGCTAGGTGCTGGGAATACAAAGATGAGTAACATATAGTTCTAGCCTTAAAGAGTTTATAACCCACCAGTGAAAGACATGGAAAGAAATAACATGACATAGTACACAGTATTTAGTGCTACAATAAATGTTCACAGGCTGTTACAATGGGAACACAGAGAAGGATACTTCAAAGTCTATATCTACCTAGTAACACCCTATCCATCTTTCAAGGCCCACCTCGAAGACTCCTTCCTCTAAGAATCTATTCCTGGCTCCATGATCTCCAGTGATACCAATTTCTCTTTTCTCTCCACTTCCATAGCATACTGTTTGTACCTTTTCTCTAATACACACAAATAAGCATGTGAAAAGACTATCTTTCCTATTGCGCTG
This sequence comes from Rhinopithecus roxellana, assembly GCF_007565055.1. Taxonomy (NCBI): domain Eukaryota; kingdom Metazoa; phylum Chordata; class Mammalia; order Primates; family Cercopithecidae; genus Rhinopithecus; species Rhinopithecus roxellana. The sequence continues at coordinate 108,738,577 of NC_044563.1, forward strand.
TAAGCTTCCTGAAGTTGGAAACTTCGCTTATTCTTCTTAGCATCCACCACACAGTTCACCATAATAAACGCTCCAAAATTATTCAGATGAATAAAATTAGTTTAAAAAAATAACATATCAGTCTCTAAAATGAAAGCTAGCTATATGTTATAGTTTGGACATATTATAATGAATGTACTTGCTAATCTTCTTATTGATGTTAAAAACCAATTATTACCTTACCAAAAACTAGCTAAACCCATCTGAAGTGGGTTTAATATATAAATGTTCAACAAAAATAATCTAGCACATTACAGTATACATCAAAGTCACTGCCCATATAGTTATTTGCCGTAAATTGTGGATTGAGCCTTTGGTAGATTTGGGAGATTTTGCTTGATTGGTTGGTTTTGGTTTTTTCATTCTTGATCAGTTTTCTGACATTTAAAAAGGGCATCAATATTGACTTTTTTTGCACCTGATGCAATGTTGGCTTGATCCTATCATAGTGATATGCACACACACACACACACACACACACACACACACACACAAAATTCTCTCTCTCTCTCCCCCACCCACACACACAAGATTCAACTCTCCCAGAGTCAGGCTTCTGCGTTTCTTACCCCATTCTCATCTCTACTCCCCATATCAAGACTAAAGCTTTTGTTTCATCCATTGTCCATAATAATACATCTCCTATTCTGAAAGGTCCATAAGCATCTGTGTTCCTTACTGCCACCTAACAAGTTTAGCCCCTGGTTCTGAATATTAAAACAAGAATAAGAGCATGAAACTGGGCTGCTCCTCCCAGACTGAACTATAACCTCAAGCAGAACACATACGAGGCACTGATACAGATGAATCTCTGGCTTCTCAGACTTGGGTTAGATGCAAAGGGAGGGAAAAGGTGGGTATGTCAATGAAGAGGCAGGCAGGGCAACCTCCATGTCGAGAGCTGTGGTCAAGACAATGGTGACAGAGGCTCAAGAGTCCTTTATCACCAGAGGAGCCTAAGAATAAGCCTACTGCATCAGCAACCTTACCCAAAAAAGCAATTACCTAACAGCATAAAATGCCTATGAACTCATCCTATTTTGACTGAAAGGCCAGAAAAGAGAAAAACAGGGCACCAGACTTTTAGGAGAGAGAGTAGAAAAAGCCCGGATCTTTTCTCTCAAGAGTGGATTGTTCAGACCACTGGCTAAGCACTCTAGATCTTTAATGAAGCTCCATCACCGTCAATGTTGAATCCCCTAAAAAATCTAACTAATGTAAAAGGGATTCCCATAATCTCATATTCCCTCCACAGAGCAGTATTTTCATCTGTGCTAACAACACATTCAAATGCTAGAATAACGCCATTTTCTCATTTACAGAGCCAACTAACCCTTCTATGAGGAGTTGTTCATATAAACCAAACCAATTGTCTCTGCTATGAATAAAATCACTGGACTCTACACAGTAGCATCAAATGGTAACACAATAGGAAAATTTCCCTAGAACTTCACAAGATGTCTTAATTCAGGTCCTCACCCAATGTCATATGCTCAGAGATGCCTTCTATAACACATCTTATCAAAAAGTAACCTATCCTGCCACACCAACTCATTCTTACATTACCATGATTTATTGTTTTCATAGCACATAACACCATCCAAAATTACTCTATTTCTTTCCCACTGGAGAGAGTGAATTCCAAAAAGCTACAGCCCTATCTGTCTAGTTCACTGCATACTTTCAAGACTTTTTACAGGTTATGAAAGTACACTTCGATTGGAAATCCCAGAACTGCAGGCCTCACATAAACTTTCTACAGAACTACGCAGGGGTGGCTCCAACTAATGACAGCATGCCATTCCCTTTACCTTGGTCTTAGCTTTTGTCTTATTCTGTACAAATAAATAAGACACTGGTTGAACCACTATGTATGCCAGTGCTACAAACTCTAATTAGAAGTGACCTATATCTCTTCAGCAAGAATAAAAAATTAAAAACATAAATAGATACATTACAGCAAGCCTTCAACCTTCTGTCTCCCTATGAAAGCTTCTTCTATGAGCTGACTGAAAAGCCAGATTCACTGACCCCTATGGAATACACTATGGCATACCTTCAGCTCCTCGAGAATCACAGCTCTTTGAGCATATACTTATATTCTTCCATCCACCCAGATACCAATGTCTCCTCAGTCACTCCCCAAGCAGTTGTTCCTCTTATCACTTAACCAAACATTCTCCTCAAACACCCATCTTAAAAGCAAAGGGTGTGGCTTAAAAACCTTTGGATCCGTCTTTAGAAAAGCCATGTTAAGAACTCCACAGATGCTATATATTTACTGAATTCTGCCAACCACTTCTCCCTTTGCCACTTTGTAAGACTCTACCTTTTCTTCAGGTGATCTTGGGGTAAACTAGACAAGTGGTTTTCAAACCACAGGACATGACACATTAGTGTGCCATGAGATCCATTTAGTGGGAGGGTCCAGAATTTTTTTTTTAACAGAATAGAAGAGAAAGCAGAACATATCATATGTAGTAAGGCAAATGGTGTCTCATTTGAGTTAACGGGGTATGTCTGGTTAGTGGCTGTGTGTATAAAGGAGATCATAGTATAAAATATATTTCCTCTACTGTAGGTTGTTTTCAAAATAATTTTTAAAAATACTAGACTATTGAGTATATCTAAAGCATTTTTATTGCTCAACATAAAAATTCATTAAATGTAGCTCTGAATGCAAATTCCCTTGACAATGTAAGAATTTTTGTATGAATAAATCCATAAGCCAGATCAAGCTCCTTTGTCAGATCCAGTGACCCATTTTCGTAGCCAGAAATTATGGTCAGAGTAAGAGAAACCCACATATGTGAGATGACAAGTCACGACTCAGGTAAGAAGTCATAAATTGGGCTGCATAACTATTTTTCTATGATAAAGCTCAAGACTAGGCTCAGTTCAAACTTGGACCCACAAAATCCCCTGGAGACCAAATGCCACGGACCAAAACTGTAATATAGCAACATCCAGGAGAAAAGAAAGAACAGTACTTCAAGTGACTAAGTGCTGATCTGTCCCTTCAAGATGTTCACTCAGTCCATTTGGCCTATCAGCTTGTCTCCATCCCTAATCCCCTCTCGCTGTAGGATCACTCTGTTTTTCTGCTCATTCTGGCCTACTCTGAAGTTTGCTTTTTCTCTAAATGTCAGCTGACTTTGGCAAGAACTTGGCCTTCTACTGCCAATACCAGCCACTGACAGCCTGGTTAAACACTGAGGTATCAAAACATAAATTGTACAAATTCCTCTCAATTCTAAACTTGTATAATTAGCCTCTTTATATTAATAATAAAAAGAAGAGCTAACATTTAGTGAGCGCTAACAATGTGTTAAGCATTGTTAAAGTTTCTTAATCACCACAAAGTAATTTCATTCTCACAAAAGCTCTATTTTATTTCTTATCATCATGCCCATTTTAGAAATACAGAAACAAGGCCAAACTATAATATAACTTACCTAAGGTCAAAAAGTGGTACAGCTAGGATATTTCCCGTCCCTTTCTAATCCTGTATTATATTTTACTTTTCATTTATAATACTTATTACATGTTTATTTGCTTATTTGTTCTTTCCTACTTCCTTCCAATAGAATTTAAGCTCTGACAAAAGTACGGACTTTCATTTTGTTCACTGCTATATTCCCAGTACTTAGAAAGTACCTACACTCAGTTGATTCTCAATAAGTACTTGCTGAATGAATGAATGCAGTGTAACAACGATCCTCTTCTTTTGTCCATCATCCCACTGAGTCACTTTTACTGTTCCAAGATACTCTCTTGCCAATAAGCAAACGCTCATTGCACTCAAAACATATGAAACCAGAGCTGCCATCAAGCTCCTATATCTATTGAATCAAAATTAGCAGTTTCTCACCCTAGCTGCCTAACAGAGCAAATGCCATGCTCTTTCTGAGAAGAATAAAGAAAATATTACTTCTGTCTCTACAATTCCTTCAAACACAACATCTGGCATTAAATGAAAAACTGTGAGACATGACAAGAATCAGAAAAATGTGGCCAGGCGCGGTGGCTCACGCCTGTAACCTCCAGCACTTGGGAGGCCAAGATGGGTGGATCACGACGTCAGGAGATAGTGACCATCCTGGCTAACACGGTGACACCCCATCTCTACTAAAAATACAACAACAATAGCCGGGCGTAGTGGCGGGTGCCTGTAGTCCCAGCTACTTGGGAGGCTGAGGCAGGAGAATGGCGTGAACCCGGGAGGCGGAGCTTGCAGTGAGCCGCGATTGCACCACTGCACTCCAGCCTGAGTGAGCGAGACTCCGTCTCCAAAAAAAAAAAAAAAAAAAAGAATCAGAAAAATGTAACATACAATCAAGGATGATTCCCAAAAAGATCCAGAGAAACAGATCTCTTAAAAAATAACCAAATTAACATTCTAGAGTTGAAAAACACGGTATCTTAAATGAAGAATTCAAGGACACTCATGGAGTATTTCCAGCTGCTATACATGAAGAATGAAGCGAATCTATGGAGTGATTTCCAGGACATACTAAGTGTAAAAAACAAAGCATAAACGAATATTATATTCTCCCCAAACCTTATAACTCCAGTTCCACCATGAGAAAAAAATACCAGACAAATCCAAATCAAGGAACATTCTACAAAATACCTGACTAGCACTACTTAATACTGTCAAGATCATCCAAAACAAGGAAATGTGAGGTCCCAGATAGAATCGTGGTACAGAAGTCATCAGAGGAAAAACTAGTGACATTCAGTAAAGTCTATAGTTCAGTTAGTAATGTCCTAACATTAGGACAAGCAGGGTGCACGAAGCAGTTCTTGATCTGAGAACATATACTGAGCCCAAGAAACTAGGCTGTGCATTTGGTTAGTAGACAGCGAGGTGTGAGGGGAGTATAGGATAACAGAAAGCAAAGCCTATGGCATGCTCAGAGTAAAACATTTAAAGGACGGCCAGGCGTGGCTCACACCTGTAATCCCAGCACTTTGGGAAGCCAAGGTGGGCACATCATCTGAGGTCAGGAGCTCAAGACCCACCTAGCCAACATGGTGAAACCCGGTCTCTATTAAAACTACAAAATATGAGGCAGGCGTGGTGGCGCATGCTTGTAGTCCCTACTACTTAGGAGGCTGAGGCAGGAGAACTGCTTGAACCCAGGAGGCGAAGGTTGCAGTGAGCCATGATCATGCTACTGCACTCCAGCCTGGACAACAGAATGAGACTCTATCTCAAAAACAACAACAACAAACAAACAAAAAAACCATTTAAAGGAGATCCTTTCTGGCCAGGCATGGTGGCTTATGCCTATAATCCCAGCACTTTGGGAGGCCAAGGCAGGTGGATCACCTGAGGTCAGGAGTTCAAGACCAACCTGGCCAACATGGTGGAATGTCATCTCTACTAGAAATACAAAAAATTAGCTGGGCATGGTGGTGGGCGCCTACAGTCCCAACTACTCAGGAGGCTGAGGCAGGAGAATCACTTGAACCTGGGAGGCAGAGGTTGCAGTGAGCTGACCGAGATGGAGCCACTGCACTCCAGCCTAGGCAACAAGAGCAAAACTTCGTCTCTAAATAAATAAATAAATAAATAAATAAAATAAAGGGGATCCTTTCCATATAGACTTGGGACCCTCTCACTTTTTCACCCTGCTAAGGGGTAAAATCTCAGAGTAAAAGCAAACTAAACTTGTCACTATCCAAACATCCAAAGGGGAAGGTAGAGAGGTAAACAAAACAGAGAGGGGGATAAAATGAAAGAAAATCTCTAAGATGTGAGCAAGGTCCTCCTGAAAGTTTGGTCCAAGAAACCTCAAGAAATTAATTTAGTAGAAGGGGATTCCAAACAAGTTGTACTCTCAGGCCTTAGCAGAATCAAATTCAAATCCTCTCTCCAAGTATGCAGCTTCATGCAAGATTTGGAAAAGTACCATAAGCAATTTTTAAAAAGCAATGAGAAGCTACACAGCTACACAGAACCCAGCACAAAAAGAAATAAAAACATGAAACATGAAAAAATAAAAATAGCAGCAGAAAGAGGTCCACAAAGTCTTCACATACTAGAATTATCAGAGGCAGATTATCAATCAATATGCCTACAGTTCTTAAAGGAATAGCTAAGACAGCTACAGAAAAAAAAAAAAAAAAGAATATGATTCACAAATTTATACTAGCACATTTGAAAATTTAGATAAAATGGAGAAATGTCTGAGAAAATGTAACTTATCAAAACTAACCTAAGAAAAAATGGACAACCTAGACAGACCTATGACTATTAAAGAAATTGAGTCTATAGTCAAAAATACTACATAAAACAATTACATCACTGGGTATATACCCAAAGGAATATAGATCATTCTATTATACAGATACATGCACATGTATGTTCACTGCAGCGCTAGTCACAATAGAAAAGACATGGAATCAACTTAAATGCCCATCAGTGATAGACTGGATAAAGAAAATGTGGTACATATCCCATGGAATACTATGCAGCCATAAAAACGAATCAGATCATGTCCTTTGCAGAGACATGAATGAAGCCAGAAGCCATTATCCTCAGCAAACTAATGCAGGAACAGAAAACCAAATGCTGCATCTTCTCACTTATAAGTGGGAGCTGAATTATGAGAACACATGGACACATGGTGGGGAACAACATACACTGGAGCCTGTCAGTGGATAGGGAGTGGGAGGAAGGAGAGCATCAGAAAGAATAGCTAATGGATTCTGGGCTTAATACCTAAATGTTGGGATGATCTGTGCAGCAAATCAGCATGGCACACGTTTACCTATGTAACAAACCTGCACATCCTGCACATGTACCCCAGAACTTAAAAGTTTGAAACTAAAAATAATAAAAAATGTTGGGGATGTTAAAAAATGTAAACCAAAAACAAACAAAAAACACAAAACACCAATAATAAACCAACTCTCCCTTCCCCCTTCACTCTCTCCAGGAATAGATGGCTTCCATGGTCAGTTCTACCAATCACTCTAGGAAGAAATATTTCAGTCTTTCACAAATACTTCCAGACCATTAAAAGAGAGAAAGAATATATAAGAAACACTACACTCTGCCTCAGACTATGAAGCCAAACTTTGATAGCAAAATCTCATGAGAACAGTAAAAGAACAATGATAGGCCAATTTCTTCCATAAATATAAACGAAAAAAACTACATAAATTATTAATAAGCCAAATCCAAAAACATAAGGCTACTTCAACTTGACCAAGTTGGATCAAGGAAATCCCAGAAATGCTAGCCTTTCTGCTTTAATTATAAAATACGACAATACGAAGAGATGAAAGTAAGACCATATATATGCACACACCTCTATTTGCAGAAAGAAACACCTGAAGGGTAACCAAAAAACTAATAAAAACGGTTACTGGCCAGGCACAGCAGCTCACGCCTATAATCCCACAGCTGTAGAAGCCCGAGGCAGGAGGACTACTTGAGGCTAGGAGTTCAAGACCAACTTGGGCAACATAGCAAGACACCCTCTCTACAAAATAAAAAATAAATAGAATTAGCCAGGCATGGTGGTGCACACCTGTAGTCCTAGCAACTCAGGATGCTCAGGTGGGAGGATTGCTTAAGCCCAGGAATTTGAGATTACAATGAGCTATGCTCCCACCACTGCACTCTAGCCTGAGCAAGAGTAAGATCCTGTTTCTAAGAAAAAAACAAGTAGTTACCAACAGCTGATGGAAGAATCAGATAAAAAGGGCAAAGGCTTTTGAGGCATGTGAACATATCACTGATTTTTAAATTTAACTTTAAAAGATTAATCAATGTAATTCATCATCATAACACAGTAAAAAAGAAAATCACATGATCATCCCAAAAGATGCAAAAAAAAGCACTTGATATTAAGTAATGAATCAAAATTCAGAAAAACTTGGCAAACTAGGACTAGAATTTTTTTTAACTGATAAAACATTATCTATTTTCAAAAACCATAGAACGTATCACTTATTTGTGCAATGTTATCAATTATTGCTAGATTAGGAACAAGGCCAGAATATCCACCAATCACATCCATTCAACATAATCCTGGGGGTGCTATCCAATGCTGTAAGGCAAGAAAAAACAAATAACAGGTATAAGGGTTGAAAAGAAACAAACAAAAAGGATCTCTCTTCACACATAATATAATCATGTATGTAGAATAAATCTACAGATAAATTATTAGGATAGGTAAGATAATTCAGCAGATAGATTACAAAAAATCAATACAGAAAAGTTAATCACATTCCTATATACAATTAGAAAACAAAACTTAAAACCATTTATTTTTATTTTGGAGCTCTGTCGACCAGGCTGGAGGGAAGTGGTAGGATCATAACTCACTGCAGCCTCAAACTCCTAGACTCAAGCAACGCTCCCACATCAGCCTTCTATATAGCTGACAGGTGTGAGCCACTGTGCCTGGCTCATATTTTCTACAATACTATAAAATCATTTTACAATGATGTGAAAAATCTTTCGGGAAAAAAATATAAAAGTTTACTGCAAAGCAATAAAAAAGACCTAAATAAATGAATCAGAAGACTTCATGTTGTAATGATACTAATTGTCCCTATATTGGCTTATAAATTTAATACAATATCCAAAAACACTCCTGCAGGCTTTTTAATACTGACTCTAAGAAATGTAAAGGGCCAAAACTGGCCAACACACTCTTATAAGACAAGATGTAAGGACCTGCTTTACCAGATATTAAGACATATTATAAACGGATGGTAACTGAGAAAATATGCTGTTCACACAGGGATATACTAACAGATCAAGAGAACAGAAGAGCCAAGTAACACATTCACACACATTACGGGCACCTGATATATGACAGGTGGGACAGCAAATCAGTGCACAAAGGAAGGGCTTTTCAATAAATACGCCGATAGCAATTGGCTATCTGTATGGGGAAAAAATGACATTGAGCCCCTAATTCTACTACACAAAAATCAATACTAAGTAGAACAAGACACAAAAAGCACTAACCATAAGGAAAAGTATCGATAAGTTTTACCACATTAAAATGAAGAGCTTCTATTCAAAGCACAACTTTTTAAAAAAGAAAAACCACATAGAAGATATTTGCAACCCACATAGAAAGAACAACAACAACAACAAAAAATCAGAAACAAATACATAGCTGGGCATGGTGGCTAATGCCTATTAGTCCAAACACTTTGGGAGGCCGAGGTGGGCGGATCACCTGAAGTCAGGAGTTCAAGACCAGCCTGGTCAACATGGCAAAACCGTCTCTACTAAAAAAAAAATACAAAAATTAGCCAGGCTTGGCAGCAGGTGCCTGTAATCCCAGCTACTCAGGAGGCTGAGGCAGGAGAATAGTTTGAACCTGGGAGGCACAGGTTCCAGCGAGCTGAGATCTAGCCACTGTACTCCAGCCTGGGCAGCAGACCAAGACTCCATCTCGAAAAAAAAAAAAAAAAAAAGAAAAGAAAAGAACAAACATATATAAAAATTCATACAATGAGAAAAGGACAACTCAATAGAAAAATGGGCGAAAGAACTGACTAGGTACTTCATAGAGAAAATACAAAACATCCTCAAAGTCATTAGTAATCAGAGGAATGAAAATTAAAACCACAATAAAATACCATTACATAGCCACAAGATTGACAAAAATTAAAAATACTGTAACAGCAAGTGTTGAAGATACAGAGCAACAGGAACTCTCATATACTCTTCATAGTGATTCAAACTGGTACAACCACTCTGGAAAATAGATGGCAACATGTAGTATTACTGAAGATATGCATAGCCTCTGACACAGCAATTTCACTCCTGCGTTTATAGTCCACTTAAATATATGTAAATGTACACCAACAGACAGGACCAAGAATATTTACACTGACATTATTTGTAAGAGCCCGATGCTCCCAAACCTGGGAACAAATCAAATGTCCATCTATGACGGAATAGGTAACTTATGGCATATTCATAAAATGGAATTCGATATAGTAATGAAAGTGAATAAACTACAGCCACTCATAGGATGACTCTCACAAAACAATGTTGAGAAAATGAAGCAAAACCCGGAAGAATGCATGATAAAAATATTATAGCCACAGTCTCAAGTTCAAATAAGTTTAGGAATGCATACATATGGAGTAAAAGCATAAAGGTAAGCAAGGAAATGATCACAAGTCAAGATTATGCTTACTTATGCAGAAGAGAGATGGTTATAATTGGAAAAGGTATGACGGAAAGGCTTCAATATTGCTAGCAATGTTCTATTTCTTAATCTGGAGACTACCTCAGTATTTGTTTTATAATTATTTGTTAGACTGTAAGTTTTTACATACTTTCTGAATGTGCATTTTACAATTATAAACAGGGACTAAAAAAGGGAAAACCTAATAAAGATGAGCTTCATTCTCAAGGTATTTGTTATCCCAAAGCCAGCTATTCCCTATTCAGGAAAGCAAAAGTCATCATAATATGATAATGCTCGCTAATACAGATTACTTAATGAACTGATCACTCCATTCAAAATTTCCCCCCTCCCTCCCCGATTAACACCAGCAGTTTCTCTGAATGATAGTAAACATCCACAATATAAACAAAAGGCGCATCGTCTGCAAATTCATTCATTCAACAAACATTTCCTAAGTGTCCACTGCCTGGGGGACCGGTAAGGTCCAAGACAGATAAAGATCCAGACAGAGGACAAGGGAACTTCCACTCCCACCCCAATTTGGCCTCCATCTTCTTACTCTCCTTTTCTACTAAGTTTCAAACACGATGAATCTAAAATGAACTCAGGGAACATATGAAGTTACTATTAAACTACTGTGTTATTCTTTTCAATGCAGACGTATCACCTGATTGGATTCATGTGGCAAAATCATATTTCCCATGTTTTCCAGTAGGCAAAAAGATTGCCTTATCAAGAGCCCTAGCACAAAGCACCAGTTTCAACAATAGTGATGCTGTGGAAACTGGCCTAAGTGGGGTCAAAACTGCCAAGAAATGCTTTACCTGGAATCCACAGACCAGAAACTTGCAATTTTCTAGAAATTGTATACTAGATTTTGTGTGTGCATGTATTTTCTCAGGTCAGAGTCCAGAACTTTCATCAGATTCTCAAAGGAGTTCAACCAAAAAGGGTGAATAAGAACTGCTCCCAAAAAGTTGGAAAGAGTAGCTTCTTAGGGACACAGTGAAAGCGAATGTGGTCACAGCCAGGCCACCTGCGCGGAAACCCAGGTGTCCTGACCCCTAGGCTTATGCTTTGAAGGCCCAATACTTACTCTTAATTCTTCAAAGGCTTCGTCTAGGGTGGAGAGTTGGTGGCCCTGATGAGCCCCAATGACTGGACACAGGACACAGATGAGCTGCCTATCTTCCTGGCAATAGGTGCTCAAATCGAGCCCATGGTCCGGACACTTCCTCTTGGCCACTCTCTCTGCTTCCATTTCTATTTCTGGGTCAAATTCACTTTCTGCCTCAGTTTCTCCCTCCGCCTCGGATTCCCCTTCTTCTTGGTTGTCTTCTTCGGCCTCGCTTTCTTGCTCATCCTCCATTTCTTCCTCGCTGTCTTCTTCACTCTCCTCATCGCTCTCATCCTCACTCTCTTCCTCTGTCTCACTCTCTTCCTCTGACTCGCTCTCTTCCTCCGACTCACTTTCTTCCCCTGCCTCGCTTTCTATCTCCCTCTCCTGCTCCACCTTGACCTCCGCTTCTTCCTTCCCCGCCCCCTCTCCGTCAGCTGGCGGGGTCCAGGCCTGCGCACCGTGGACGTATTCAGCCAGGTGGTGACTGAGGAACTTCTGCCTGTGCGCCTCGGCGTGGCGGCGGCAGTAGCAGAAGCCGCATTCTCGGCACACTTCCTCGGCCCCCGGAGCCTCGTCGGGCTCGCACTCGTCACACGTGCCGTCGTGAGGCAGCTCCTCGAAGGCCGCGCCCACTCCGGAGGCCATGTGAGTGCTGTGACGCGGTCAAGGCCTCGGGGCCTCAGGGCTAGCGGCCTTTCCTCTGCGCGGCCTCCTCACTTCCTCCTCCCGCCTCGGGTCCCTTCCTCGGGAGTCGCCGCCCGCCTGGACCGCGCCGCGTCTCGAAGCGCGACTTGGGGCCGGGGCAGCCCCTGTCCGGGCGGAGCAGCAAAGAGCCTTCAGCCTGCTCGGCCTGCTCCGCTCTGTCCCTGCGCTTCCTCTGCCGCGCAGGGCACTTCCGGCGCGGCCACCCGGCGCCCCCGCCGGCCCCCGCGTCGCGCCGCTCGCTCAGCCTCCCGCTACCCGGGCGAGATTGCTGCTGCCGCGGTCCCCCGCGCCGCCCCGGTTCCACTTTCCCTTTCCCCGTCAGGAGGCCTCCTTTTACTTCCTGAGTCATTTAAAGTGGCAATGACCCTTTTCTGCTTTTCCCGCGGGGCTCACCTCCGCCGCTCCAAATCTCAGCGTACCTTGGAGGAGGAGGAGGGAGAAAGAGGAGGATCGGGGAAATCTCTTACTCTCTCCGGAGGCGGGAATTGGGCTCCACCTCCCCCATTCCCTCCCTGGAAATGTCAATCTGAGTTTTCAAGGCCACTAGGCTGGTGTCCCTGTGCATTTCATTCTCTCTTGTGCCAATTTGTCGCTGCTTGTCACAGTCCCCAGTGTTCTGCAAGGTGCCAGGACAGTGTTGTTTACCAGACTGAACCTGACCTCTTGGGATTTCCTGAGTGCGGAAGGGCTATGTTTGTTCTAGGCTCGGGGAATCGGGGTCAGGATGAGCAAACAAACATTTTCGATCCAAAGCAATACTGTGCTTTGTCTATTTGCATTCCTGCCTCCTAGGATTTCAGAACTTCTGGAGTGGTAACCTCTGTGCGGTTTTCTGAGAGCTGCCTTGTGTTGGGCAGAGATGTCAAGTGAAGTGAGGTGGGGAGAGGCAGTATTTGTCGAGTGACAGGTCCAGGTTGCAGTCATTTTCCTTTATGTAAGGTGTCCCTCTAGATTCCCATTAAGAAAACGGAAGAGAACTGTTGTTTATAAAGCAGTACTGTAGTGCCAAGAACCCGGCTACATCTTTTTGTGGCTCTTTAAAAGCCGGTTTTGGAAGATCCTCTGCCCGATGGTCCCCAAATCCTGGTGCCACTACCTATCAGTTTTATGACCATGGACAAGTTAATTCATCGTATTCTGTTTTCCACTTTTTAAAAAAGATATAAAGTGAAAGGAACGGTAAATATGTACCTCATGGGGTAGTTTTGTGGATTAAATGTAACGATGCTTGCCCTGTAGAATATTCACTAAGCTTTCATTATTATTTTTGGCACAAATTATATTTAGTGCTCACAATGCCCCTTTGAAGGAACATATTTTACACACATAGGGCATTTTCGGCTGGCTGCTGGTAATGTAGGCAAGTCCCTACCTCTACCCCATGTCCATGTCTCTCCATTCACAGGAGAGTTTTTGTTTTGCACTGTATTTGGGAGAGGGAAAATTAAGTTTTTATCTAGTCAAGGGAGAGGCTGAGGTGTGTTAACAAGAATGAAGGGGGTTAGAATGGTGTCTGTCTTACATTGATTCCCTTAGATGATTTTGAGTTAGAATTTTCAGATGCTTTCCTCAAACATACCAGGGGATGAGGTGGGGTAAAAAAAATTTTAATAGTTTTTAATGTCTCCATGAATAACGTATGCCTAATCTTTGTGCAGCTTTTGTTAGATATTTATTTTTTAAAAACCTTTCTTTTTAACCTCAGAACAATTCTATAGAATGTTGAAAAACAATCAGGTTTATTTTGTTCCAATTCCATACACATTTCTGTTTTCCCCCGGCTCATTTCTCTGGAAATTATTTGTGTGTCTGCTTTTAAAACATGAGTTGGTACACCATTCTGGAGAAAAAAAAAAAATCAACTAATGTCAACTCAAACATCAACACTAATATACCTAGCAAGAACTGTGCCTTGCTTGGTTGTTTCTACTCCCATCCTCCCCCAGGCTTAAAAGGAAACAACGTAGCCTTTACAAACATAACGTTCTCACATTTAGAAAGTCTTTTTTTCAATGAAAATAATTTTTAATGTGTTTTTTTTTCTTTTCTTTTTTTTATTTTTTTCGTGATAGGGTCTGTCTCTGTTGCCCAGGGCAGTCCTCCCAAGTAGCCTCCCAAGTAGCTGGGACCACAGGCATGAGCCACTAAGCCCCACTACTTGTTTTGGTATTTTTTGTAGAGACAGGGTCTCACTATGTTGCCCAGGCTGGTCTTGAACTCCTGGACTCAAGTGATCCTCCCACCTCAGGCTCCCAAAGTGCTGGGATTATAGGTGTGAGCCCCAGGCCTGGGCTTTTTAATATCTTAAAAGGACATTGTTGTATCCAGGGTCTTTGATGGTGGGAAGAGGAGTCATGTCGTCATTATTGTTATTACTTTTTCTTCTTAATGTTACTTGACAGAAAGTTAAAATATAATACTGTGCAGTTCAGTATCTGACACTTCACAGTTCTTCTTTGAGCACATTGTGGAGAGAGGGTCTTAGAAGCAGGCAGATTAAACTTTTTTTTTTTTTTAAGATGGAGTCTCACTCTTTTGCCCAGGCTGGAGTGTGGGTGGCACGATCTTGGCTCACTGCAGCCTCTGCCTCCCGGGTTTAAGTGATTCTCCTGCCTCAGCCTCCCAAGTAGCAGGATTACAGGTGTGTGCCACTATGCCTGACTAACTTTTGTTTTTATAATAGAGATGGGGTTTTGCCATGTTGCCCAGGCTGGTCTCGAACTCCTGGACTCAAGTGATCCACCTGCCTTGGCCTCCCAAAGTTCTGGGATTACAGGTGTGAACCACCGCACCTGGCTAGATTAAACTATTAGAAAGGGACTTCATAAATTTCTGGTGACAAGGTGTGGCAGACTCAGTGAGGCAGGTCTCTGTACCCCTCTGCACAGAAATCCCAACCATCTGATTGCCCAGGAATTTGTATCTTTGGGAGTGTCCACAAATAGCACCCTTGTTATATTAACATATTGCTACATAGAAAATGACCTCAAAATGTAGCAGCTTAAAACAATGTATATTTATTATCTCACATAGTTTGAGCCAGGACTCTGGGAGTGACTTAGCTAAGTGGTTCTGACTTAGGATCTTTCAGGAGATTTTGGTAAAGATGTTGGCTGTGCTATAGTCACTTGAAGGCTTACCTACCAGCATAGAATTTGCTTCCAAGATGGTTCATTCACATGGCTGTTGGCAAAAGGCCTCACCACTTTCTATACGGCTGCTGGAATGTCCTCAAGACGGGGCAGTTGAATTCTCACGAAGCAAGGGATCCAAGAGAGGGCAAGATGAAAGATGCAATGTCTTTTATGACCTAAGTTCAGAAGTCACACGCCATCATTTCCTACATAGCTTATTGGTTACAGAGATTAGCTCTATTCAGTGTGGGCAGAAATTGCCCAAGGGCTTGAATACCAAGAGATGGGAATCTTTGGGACCATCTTGGAGGTTGGCTGTCACAGTCTGCCCTTTGATCACCAATGATTCACGTATCTCCCAAATGCGAAATACACTCACTTCTTCCCAAGGTCCCCAAAAGTCTCAACCCATTATATTATCAGCTCAAAGTCTGAAGTCCTGTCATCTAAATTGCGACCAAGTGTGGATGAGGCTCTTAGGTGTAATGTTTTAAATGTAGCTCCTCAAGTATAGTTCATTTGAATGTCTATGTCTCCCACACCCCAACATGCAATGGTGGGACAGGTTTAAGATAACAGGTACAGGCTGGGCGCAGTGGCTCATGTCTGTAATCCTAATACTTTGGGAGGCCGAGGCGGGTGGATCATCTGAGGTCAGGATGAAACCCCGTCTCTACTTAAAAAACACAAAAATTAGCCAGGCATGGTGGTGCATGCCTGTAATCCCAGCTACTTGGGAGGCTGAGGCAGGAGAATTGCTTGAACCTGGGAGGCGGAGGTTGCAGTGAGCTGAGATCACACTGCTGCACTGCGGCCTGGGTGACAGAGCAAGACTCTGCCTAAAAAAAAAAAAAAAAGAGAGAGAGAGAGAGAGATAACTGGTACAAACAAACAGTCCTGCTCAAAAAGGAGGAAAGACCGGAGGCCTGAGAAGTCACTGGACCATAGAATCCTTAAATCCAGGTAGACACATGTTGGAAGTTGTTTGATTAGGGTTCAAACCTACTCCTTGTTCAGAAATGAACATGGCTTTTTATTTCACCCGTTGAGCTCTTGATACCACTCTGAGTCATCTTTCCTTTTGCATTAAAAGTAGTGCATGTTTGCAGCTGTGTAATTGTATCAGTTCGCTTACTGCAAGTAGAATTTAGGAAGTGCAAAGGCTACTTTTCATTTTGTACTGTCTCTGTGTGTCCGTGCTGGCAGTGCTTCTGCCAAAGAATTGTTTTGAAAACTTTGTGAATCTTCTATGAATTGAATTGGGGCTCACACCATTGGACAAAAATTATACCTACAGCTCTTTTCAAGATCAACCCTTCCCTGTAGAGTCCCTCCGTGAAACTGCTGAAGCGCAACACTATAAAATTCCTCAGAGCTCTATTGTTTGAATGATTCTCTGAATCACTGCTGTAGATCCTTTTGAGGTCTGAACAAAGCATTTTACAGCCGCACTCTTACCTTCATCATTTAATGATATTTTCCTGGGAATGTCCTGGAGTTTTTCTTTGCCTGGAAGCCATTTTTTCACAGTAGCATCATTTGCCATCTGGGGAAGGTGGGAATTTTCAAAACTTGCAAGTTCCAGATTTTTTTTCTTAAGTCCTTCCTTTAGATGATCTCTTTCACATTTTGATATAATCAGCAAGAAAACATCAATTAGCACCTTCAACAGTCTACTATGAAATATCCTTAGCTAGAACACTCAGCTGGTTAGGCACAATTTCTACTTTGCACATTACTGCAGGTGACAATGTTACTGAACTGCTGCCACTACATAACAAGGACTCTTTTCCTCCAGGTTCCAAAAACATGTTCCTCATTTCCCTTTAAGCTCTCACCTGCAGCTTTCTCAAGGGCCATCATGATTCTACTAATGGTTTCTTCAAAGGCTCTAGTCTTTTTTTTTTTTTCTTTTTGAGACGGAGTCTAGCTCTTGTTGCCCAGGCTGGAGTGCAATGGCGTGATATCTTGGCTCACCGCAACCTCCACCTCCAGGATTCAAGCAATTCTCCTGCCTCAGCCTCCCGAGTAGCTGGGATTACAGGCGTCAGCCACCACGCCCAGCTAATTTTGTATTTCTAGTAGGAATGGGGTTTCTCCATGTTGATCAGGCTGGTCTCAAACTCCCGACCTCAGGTGATCCACCCGCGTCGGCCTCCCAAAGTGCTGGGATTACAGGCGTGAGCCACCGCATCCAGCAAAGACTCTAGTCGTTCACTAACATTGTCCTCAAAGTCCTTCCAGCTTCTACCCTCTGCTCAGTTCTAAAACCATTCCAACGTTTTAGGTTTCTGTTATGGAAAAACTATTCTTTTTAATAAAATTTGTGTTAGTTGTCTATCGCTACTATAATGTAGGAAAGGAGGGGAAACTTCACCCTCAGAAGGTTTGCTGAAAAATCACCTGAACAAAGGGAGATTAACAGGAGAAGAGATGTGTAAATTGATTTAATATAAGTTTTACATTACACAAGAGTCTTCAGAATGAAGACCCAAAGGTGCGGTGGAAACTGTCTATTTTTATACTTAGGGTCAATGAAGTATGAACAGCCATGTAGAAATATGATTGAAGAAAAAAGGGTATGATCTAATGCTAATGTCAGGGTTGTTTGAACCAGAGCAACTCCATCTTGAATAGGGGCTAGGTAAAATGAGGCTGAGACCTACTGCGCTGCATTCCTAGATGGTCAGGCATTTTAAGTCATAGGGTGAGATAGAAGGTGAGCACCAGATACAGGTCATAAAGACCTTGCTGATAAAACAGATTGCAGTAAAGAA
Source organism: Rhinopithecus roxellana (assembly GCF_007565055.1). Lineage (NCBI taxonomy): Eukaryota > Metazoa > Chordata > Mammalia > Primates > Cercopithecidae > Rhinopithecus > Rhinopithecus roxellana. Next base: position 108,756,530 of record NC_044563.1, read on the forward strand.
GCTGGCCAAAACCCACCAAAACCAAAATGGCAATGAGAATGACTTCTGAAGGTCCTCACTACTACACTCCCACCAGTGCCATGACAGTTTATAAATGCCATGGCAACGTCAGGAAGTTACCCTATATGGTCTAAAAAGGGTAGGTATGAATAATGCACCCCTTGTTTAGCATATAATCAAGAAATAACCATAAAAATGGACAGCCAACAGCCCTCAGGGCTGGTCTTTCTTTTATTCCTCTACTTTCTTAATAAACTTGCTTTCGCTTTACGGACTCACCCTGTATTCTTTCTTGGATGAGATCCAAGAACCCTCTCTTGGGGTCTAGATTGGGGCCCCTTTCTGATAACACTAACAGACTGAGTGGGGAAACAGTAGGGCCTGCCTGTCTAGATTCTTCTTGGCCTTTCTGTGCAACATTCCTTCCTTCTAGGTACAGGGCAGGACTTTCTCTGGAATGGGGGTCTTATGACCCACAGTCAAGCAAGGTAAGTCAGATAATTTCTTTATGGCCAGTTTTTATACAGAAATGTGGGGGGGGGGGGGAGTTAGAGTAATACTTTTAAGTTTTATGACTGGCTTTGGGGAAAAGAGGTTCTGGTGTCTATGACCCACCTTGAGAAAGAGGAATTCTCGTTTCTACGGCTAGCCTTGGGGGAGAATGAGGGGCTAGAGACAGGAACGTGGGAGAAGGTCAGAGAGAAACTTGGGCTTCCGAAGCCTTCATTTTGGGGTATCATTTTCTGAGCCCAAACAATAACAAATTACCCCAAAACTTTGAGTCATCTTGGGGGCTGGTCATCACACCTAACATTGCTGTTGTCTTCTCATTGTCGGTAGCATGGCTCTAAGGCATCTCCAAGATGCTCAGCAGCTGGCAGATGCGGAGAATAGGGCAATTTGCAGCTGCAGCTGTTTTCTGAGTGCATGTGAGACTTCTAGAAATAGCGTAGTCCTAAATAAACAGGTGTTAGCTGTTGTGTGGCTGAGAGCCCTTAAATCTTTTAACATTTGAACTCGACGCAAAATGAGGAAACCTAGGTTCAGAGAGGTGAAGAAACTTAAGGTTTACACAGTCAGAAGCTAGCTGAGTTGGGATTCAAACTCAGAGCTTTCAGGTTGGATATGACCATATTCATCTGTGGTTTGAATAGTTAATATCCCCCCTAATTGCCTGATTCTAAATAACTTTACCTGTCTTTTCCTTCCAGCTGTGAAATCTATTTCTATCCCCTTCACCTATGCCAAATAGAAGAGCCGAGTTTAGTAAGAGGCATAACATAGTACATTTAATTTTAGAAAAACCTTTAAACATTGAAAAGACAACAGGGTGGAATCTCAAAGTCCGCTGCTTTAGGAAAGGTCATGCACCGCTTCAGCTGATCCCATTCTTACGTAATTAGACTGTCACTTCAGTAACTGATTTCATTTCCCCATAAGCCCCTGAGATCACCTGAATCTCATCTCATGCTGTTATCATATTAGCTAACATCTTATCCCATTAACGTCAGTGCAGTGAAATATAGTATCTCCCAGCCCATCCCAGCCCTGCTAAAATATAAAGAATGAAGCCTTTATGGTTGAGCCTGACTCTTTTCCTCAGAAGCCTATTGGAGAGGGATATACAAAATAATTCCATGGCCCAATTCCCTTCTGAATATTTTCATTTCATCCAGTGCTTACAAGCAAATGCTTCACTTCTTGGTAACATTACAATGCTCTAAACACCCCAATCCCTATAAGCGTATGTAAAGATAACTTCAGAGAATCCCTGATCAAGATGTTTTCATTACACTCATGGAGTATCATACTTGCTAAATAGTTCCTGTGAGTATAACAATAATAACATACCCCATTTTTATATTCATCATGTTATTCACTGTAGGAATTCAAAAGATTTCATCGATTGTTGTTTCCGTTTTCTTCAGGCACTTTCTATAGTCTCTGCTAGTGGAGTTTCCATTTTACCAGTGTGGAAATAAAAGGCCAAGAGAGTGATTTAAAAGAACATCCAGTCAATTGTGAGTTAATCTCTGACTTCCTGCCTGGTCCCCAAGCCAGCTCCCTAACCCCCGGGTGGTGCTCATTCTTTTTGGCAAAATGATGTTTTCAAACTCCTCTTCTTGAAAATGCTTTCTCAGGGGTGGTCTTCGCTTTTACCCGAGTGGACTTCCGGTAATGGAGGCAGACACTTAATCATCTGTGAGATCAGGCGTCTTTGGGAGTGAGAAAAATCCCTAAATTTGCCTTCCATTATTCCAGTTCGAAAAGCAGTCACCTCTGGACTGGAAGTAATTAAAGTCTTTGTATTTCAGCGGTTAGTGCACTGCCCTTGTAAATCAGGGATTATGAGGGAAAATCTCCCCAAGGCTTGTTCTCTCCATTTATTTATTTATTTTGGAACTCAGGTGCAGATAGGCCAGTTAATCATACTACTCAGATCGTAACCTGTCTTTAGTTTATGCCAGTTATCTTACTTTATGTAATTTTAATTTAATTTTTCTTTTATCTACAGACGCCCACGCTCATTCCCCCAACTTCTTCCCACAGAAACTCACTCTAATGTGTTTGATAAATATACTTGAGTATATATCTATCTTTAAAAAGTGTTGTAATTATTTTGTTTATGCACGTGTTAGTCCTTACATAAATATGGCACTAAGGAATGTTGTTTCTGTCTTTTTTTTTTTAAATACAATGCTGAGATTGTTAAAATCTTGGATATGCACTCCTTGGCAACATTTGGTATTATCTGACTTTCTAATTTTTGTCAATGGTATAAAGTGATAACTTGTATTATTTTTGCATGTCTCAGATTACTTCTAAAGATGCGTGGTTCTTTATATTCTTGTTATATGAGCAGCGTGTTCGTAGCTTTTGCTTGTTTTTGATTGAGTTCTCTGACATTTCATTATTGTTTTCATAGAATTTTCTTGTTTCTTCTGGGTAATGAATCCTGGTCAGTTTTAGACATTGTAAATATCTTCTCCCAATCTGTCACCTCTCCGTTATCATTGTCTATAGTAGTGTCCTTTTTGAACAGAGATCTTATGTTCTGACGTAGTCAAATCCATTCTGTTTAAAATGTCTATCTCTACTCTGAGATTATACATATCCACTCCAATATCTTCTTCCTTTATCTTTATGATTTTACCTTTCACATTAAGTTCCATCTAGAAGTTACCTTAGTATATGGTTTGAGATAGGAGTCTAACTTAACTTTTTTTATTTCCATAGAGTGAGGCATTTTTCTTAATATATTGACTCAATTTATAATCTTATCTATGAATAAAGAAATTTGTATTGTGGGAGGTATCATAATGATGGAGGTAAGAGTAGAGAGTGAGGGACAGGTGACAGGTGACTTATTTCCCCTAAGTATCCTCTCTAAAAGTGGTACCTTTTCAAAAAAGTTTTAAGACAACATACAGCCATGGTAGTTAGACTATGATGACAAGACATTAGAGGAGTGGAGTTGAGGATGGAAGAGGACTCAGTTCAAGAAACACAGATAAGCCAGAGGGCCCACAGACATAGTGAAAATGAGGAACAGCCATCCTGAAAACGCTGAGGCAGCCTCTTCTGATGGGGAAGAATGAGGAGTGAGAACAGGTGGTTTCAGAGTGGGTCATTCCTTCAGTCATTAACTTATTCATTTAGTAAGTGTTGGTAGGCCGGACACAGTGGCTCAGGCCTGTAATCCCAGCACTTTGGGAGGCCGAGGTGGGTGGATCACGAGGTCAGGAGATTGAGACCATCCTGGCCAACATGGTGAAACCCCATCTCTACTAAAATACAAAAAAAATGAGCCAGGCATGGTGTCGCGCACCTGTAGTCCCAGCTACTGGGTAGGCTGAGGCAGGGGAATCACTTGAACCTGGAAGGTGGAAGTTGCAGTGAGCTGAGATCACACCACTGCACTCCATCTTGGTGACAGAGCAAGACTTTGTCTCAAAAAAAAAATAAAGTAAAATAAAATAAAATATAAAATAAAAGTGTTGGTTACTTTCCATAGGCCAGTCCCTCTCCTAGGCTCTGAAGATGCACCTGCAAAACAGGGTCATGAGTGCTGCCAGTGCATTTATATTTCGAGCACATGTTAACATTCTTCTATTTCTGTTCACTCTCCATACTACCATCAGAATCATTCTTTCAAAATGCAAATTTAATTAAGATATACTCATCTTCTGAATATCCATTAGATTTCCATTGCCTACTGCAAACTCAGCATGGTATGCAAGGTCCTCCTTGATTTGATCACCTGTTTACCTCTCCAACTTCATCTCTTGCTGCTCCCTCAACTCTACACCTTGGTTCCCCATAGACCAAGGGGAATGTTTTGTATTTGCGAAATATCTGGTGACCTCAAATAAGGCAATTCCCCCATTTTCTTATGAAATGACCGTACAAGAAAACTTGTATGGCCAACTTGAATGTATGAATGTTTGGGGATATAGCTGAAAATTTCCAGTGTCTCCTTGTAATATTTCATGTATTAATTTAGTTAAATATATTTTAAATTAAATATTATATAAAATATTAATTTAGAAACATTGATTCTTTTTGTGTCTCAAATTTCATGAATAAGTTTATTCCAACTCTTCATAGGCAGTTCTGACAATGTCTTCATCATCACTAGAGCTACATTTTGAGCCACAGAACACAGCTTTTCAAGGCATACCATCTTTACAGCTTTCCACAGTTATTTGTAACATAGGACTTTTTGAAACGAAATGAGACAGCCACTGGAATTTTTAGCACAGGTCATACATATACCTTTATATAACAACAGGACATTTTTTGAAAGTCCCTTATAGGCCGGGCGCGGTGGCTTATGCCTGTAATCTTAGCAGTTTGGGAGGCCGAGGTGGGCAGATCAGCTGAGGTCAGGAGTTCAAGACCAGCCTGGCCAACATAGTGAAACCCCGTCTCTACTAAAATACAAAAATTAGCTGGGCACGATGGCAGGTGCCTGTTATCCCAGCTACTCGGGAGGCTGAGACAAGAGAATCACTTGAACCCAGGAGACAGTGATTGCAGTGAGTCGAGATTGCACCACTGCACTCCAGCCTGGGCGGGGCTGAGCGAGACTCCGTCTCAAAAAAAATAAACCAAAAAAAAAAGAAAAACCCATTCCTTGTAGGTGAGAATATATATATTCTCCACTATGTAGCCATGTGCTATGTTGTTGCTTTTTAAAAGTGGTCTTTAAAAGGCTACTTTACAATGACATGCACCCCTAAGGATTTTGAGGACATACCCCAGGCAAGGAATAATACTGAGTCTTTACATCAATCTGTCTCTCTCTCTGTCCTTAGGGCTCTGGGCTCAGTGTGCCTGCTTTGCTTCTTTGCCTCTTTCCCTCTTAGCAAACCCTGCTCTCAGGCTGTGCAGGGCAGAGGGGCAAAGAGCACTGGATGAAGAGAGACTCTGTTGTGAGTGAGCTCCCTCTTTCAGTCCCAGCTATTCTGGGAAGCATTATTGGGAGCCCAGGAATGCGTGCACATGCACACGCATGCACACACACTCTCTCTCTTAACTAATTTCATCTGCTTCTCTAAATGGTAATTATTTTATTTAAAATAAAGTAACCCGGAGATCACCTCATAAAATGAGAGACTTTGGAAGAAATCAACTATAAGCCCTTTTCTGAAAAATAATTTGGGGCCAGAATCTTGCATGGCATTTGGCATTAGGAGTGATTCGTTTCTATGGTTCCCTAAACCATGCCATGCTTTGCCGTGCCTCCATGGCTTTGCACTTGCTGTTCCCTCTCTTGTGATGGCCACCTCATCTCCTGTCCCAACCACTGCCTACCCCTGTGCCCAGCAGTGCCTCTGTTCTCGTGCTTCCTAAATCATAAAGCGGCCATGTATCTCCCCTACTGTGCAGTGAACTCTGCAGGGGAATGGGCCGTATCTGTTGACTCTGATGTCCTCAGCACTCAGGATAGCATCTAGAGCCTAGTTTTCTTTTTTGAAACTTGAAGTGGTGGGCCGAGAGTAAAACATGATTGAAAGGATCACTATATGACTTATTGTCCCAACTGGGATACCTTGAGAATGAAATGGAGCACTACTGACAATCATGCCAGAACACTAGGTAGAGACCAGAACTGTCCTAGGTAAAGTGTGATGTACAGTCATCTTACTAACCAAGGGAAGCAGCCTTAGCCTTAGATTTCTAGTCTTCCAGTAATCATCTTAGATCAATAGTTTCCCTTTCTTGGGTCCAGCCTCCTAGCTAGTTCCTTCCTTCTTTCCTGTTCCTCCTTCCATCTTTTTTTCCCTCTCTTCTTGCTCAGCAAGACTGTCCAATCTTGCCAAAGCATAACCCTACAATTCTCACCTTTACTTCACAGGTAATTTCAGGATAATAGGAATCCATAAATCTCAATGCAGAGTGTACAGTGGGTGGGGGAGGGTGGGAAGTGTCTTGATTATAGTTCTTCTGAGGGATAAAAACTCAAGATTTTTAATTTCCTTCCTTAGAAACAGTCTTAGTGACTCAGAGAAAATGCTCAGTAAAGAAAAACTCTTAGAATTATCCTAACATGTTTACTCTGCCTTCATCCTGAAATCCATATAGACCCTAAGGCACATTTGAGACCTGACAAGCTTCAGAGTTGAACTGAAAGGAATCACTGCATCATGCAAGAAAGAAAAACTTGATCTGCAGTGAAAAATGCCCTTCTGAGTCAGTGGAAGCTGTGTATCATGACAGCTAAAGAGTAAGCATTTCAGAACCTGAGAAATCCGAATTTGAATCCTGGCTCCACCACCTACTTAGCTGGGCAACTCTGAGCACATTATTTAGCCTCTTTAACTTCAATTATCGTACATGTAAAATGGGGAGGGGGTGGTTATATTGGACCCACTTCATAGGCTCATTGTGAGGATTAAATGAGATAATGCATTCAGCCCTGTGCCAAGCAATAATAAACACTCATTCAGTGCAAGCTATTACTTTATATGCACATTAGTAGAAGTTACAAGCACACCTGTTTTGTCTGGATGCAAATAGTTATACCAGGCTTTCTTTTTCTTTTTCTTTTTTTTTAGACAGGGTCTTGCTCTGTTACCCAGGCTAGACTGCAATGATGCAACCTCACTATAACCTCAAAATTCTGGACTCAAGTCATCCCCCTGCCTTAGCGTCCCTGAATAACTAGGACTACAGGCATGTGCCACCACACCTGGCTAATTTTAAAATTATTATTATTATTATTTTGTAGAGACAGGGTCTCACTATGTTGTTGGGGCTGGTCTTGAACTCCTGGCCTCAAGCCATCCTCCCACCCTGACCTCCCAAAGCACTGGGATTATAGGTGTAAGCCTCTGTGCCTGACCATTATGCCAGGTTTAATTATCAGAGCAGTGGGTTGAGAATGCAGAAATCTAAGTTCTTGCCATGCCTTTGCCACTAATGAGCTATGTGGTTCTGAGCAAGTCCTTTAACTTCACTAGCTTTTCAGTCTCCTCTGTGAAATGAGTGAGCTGAAGTAGATGATTCCTGCTTTGGTTATCTATTGCTATACCACACACCTCTCCAAAACGTAGGTGCTGAAAACAATAATGATTCATTATTTATCAGGATGGTATGGATTGTCTGGGCTCAGCTGGCTGGTTCTTCTGCTTTATAGGGTATTGGCTGGGATCATTCATGCAACTGCTTTCAGAGGGGTGCTCAGCTGGAGCTGCAACATCCAAGATGGTGTTGCCCACTTGTTTGGCAGCTATGTTTGTCAACCTCGATTCTACCCTAGGGAGAGGAACTTTATCCTCTAGGACTAGAATAATCCAAACGTGTTTACTCTGTCTTCATCCTGAAATCCATATAGATGCTAAGGCACATTTGAGAACTGACAAGATTCAGAGTTGAACTGAAAGGAATTACTACATCATGCAAGAAATAAAAACTTGATCTGTAGTTCTCGCTCTACACAGTCCCTCCAGCTGGATAACCTGAACTTCCTTACATGGTTCCAAGAGGAAGAAAATGGCAGCTTGAAAGCTTCTTAAGGCCTAGTCTAGATGTCATTCAATATTACTTTCATTGTAGAATATTTTTCAAAGCAAGTCAGTGGTCAACTAAGATTCAAGGAGAGGGAGAAAGGCTCTACCTCCTGAAGACTTTCAGAGTTACATTATAAAAGGGCATGCAGGATGGGAGGGATGGTTCTGACCATTTTCAAAGCAATTACCATAATCTGTGTGGTCCATGTTTGTTCTGCCAGTCCATATTTAAACCTAAAGTTCTAAGGCAATTCTCGTTCTTCTCAATTTGGTTTTTGAACTCTGTGAATTCCCCCACTGAGAACCTAGTATGTTCCAGGTCTTGAACTCTCTTTGCTCTGAGTTTAGCTCTAATAGACATTCATTGCTTTTTCCACCTGGTGTCCCCTTGGCATCCTTCTGGTAACCAAGCTCCCCAGTTTCCCTCCAGGGACCTGGTACACACATAGCTGGTTAAAACCCAGCTACCTTACTAACAGAACTCTCATCTTTCCAGATGTTTAGATATTAACATCCTCAGCCCTGGGGCATGAACCATCATAGAGCTAAGCCAATCATGAGAATCCCAACCTCTTTTGCCAGTAATTGGTTTTGAGGTGTACATGTGACCAAGCCTTGGCTAATGAGGCGTTAAGGCAAGTCTCATTGGGGCACTTCTGGAAAAGATTTCCTTTTCTAAACAGAAGAAAGAGACTTGTAAGAGGAAAGCTCTGTCCCTTCCTTCCTGCTTTAGGATCTTGTGAGGAACAAGCTATGGAAACCATCTTATAATCATGAGGGTAAGAGACCACAGAGAAACACCTAGACCCCTGACATTATTAAGCTTTGGATTTATCCAACTGCTGTGTCACCCAGTGCTATGATTTGGATATGGTTTGTTTTGCCCTGCCACATCTCATGTTGAAATTTGATCCCCAGTGTTGGAGGTGTGGCTTGGTGGGAGGTGTTTGGATTATGGGGGTGGATCCTTCATTGAGGGCTTGGTGCCATTCTCAAGGGAGTTAATTCTCACTTTGTCTCCCCCTACCCCTTGACCCTGAGAGAACTGATTGTGGAAAGGAGGCTGTCACCTCCTTCTCCTTCTTCTTCTCCTTCCCCTCCTCCTCCTCCTCTTCCTCCTTCTTTTCTTTCTCTCTCTCTCTCTCTCTCTTTCTTTCTTTCTTTCTTTCTTTCTTTCTTTCTTTCTTTCTTTCTTTCTCTCTTTCTCTCTTTCTTCCTTTCTTCCTTTCTTCTTTCTTTCTCCCTCTCTCTCTCTCTCTTTCCCCCCCCCCCTCTCCTTTTCCCTCCCTCTTCCTGCTCTCACTCTGTGACAGGCTCCCCTTCATCTTCTACCATAAGGGGAAGCAGCTTGAGGCTCTCACCAGATGCAGATGCTGGCATCACGCTTCTTGTACAGCCTGTGAACCATGAGCCAAATAAATCTCTTCTCTTTGTAAATTATCCAGTCTCAGTTATTTCTTTTTAACAACACAGATGAACTAAGACACCAACCCAGACCTGCTTACCTCTGGACTTCTTGTTATGTGAGATAATACACCCATATAAACTAGCAAGTCTGTTATCTGCTGTCAAAAGTATCCTTCTTTCACTCCTCTGAATCTGTATGGTTCTAGAGACAGTGACTTCATGAGTGATTCTAAGAAGGAGCTTACAACCCAGAACTAAGCAATTAGCATCTGCATTCACCTGACCACAGTGATTATTTCAAAAATGGGCCAAAACTCTGGCAGAGCCAGAGAGGCAATGTAGTTTTTCTTGGGACTTCTGAGAAAGAGGATTTTTTTTTCTTTTTTCTTTTTCTTTTTTTTTCCTGCTGGACCTAGAAGCAAAGAGGAATAGTGGCTGGAGCAGCTGGATTTCCCTACATCTTGATGACTTGAAGAGTCCACTCCAAGGAAGGTAGACACAAGAGAAAAAAAGAAAACCCATTCGTTTTTTCTAAAATAAAATTTTCAAAAAAATTATAGATTCAAAAAACTGACTCTTGATAAGATCACTGACTCTTAAATCCAATCATGCCTGCAGCCCTAATTCTTCATTTTTCAGTTTACTTGACCCACCCTTTTTTTTTGAATAGACTGTCCTGATAAGACTTTCTGTCACTTATAAAGAAAGAAATCCCAGCTAAGGAAGTGTGGATATTCATTATGAAACCATCCACCAAGCTGCCACTTCAGTTTTATGGTACTCTCTTGGACTTTTATTTGGAACCTCTGTTCCTCGTTCAGGTTCATCCATTCCTGTGGATATACTTGCCACCTGCAATTATATGGTCTAGCTCTTAAGGTTAAGACCTTGCGACTAGGTCTGCTCCTGGGTTCAAATCCTGGTTTTGCACTGATTACATCTCTGTCCTTGCACAGGTCTTTTAAACCTCTGGGTTCTTTAGCTCTGGCATATTTAAAACTAGGTCTGTAATTGTTTCTGCCTCATAGGGTTATTGTGAAGATAAAATGACAGAATGTATACAAAGTGCTTAGCCAGCACAGTACCTGGCACATACTAGGCTCTCACAAATGTTTGCTATTATTAATAAAAACCTAACTTAGTATGGTAGGCAGAGTAATGGACCGACAAAAACATCTATGTCCCAATCTTCAGAATCTGTGAATATATCATGTTACATGGCAAAGGGGATTTCTCGTTGCAGATGAAATTAAGGTAACTAATCAGTTGACCTTTTAATAGAAAGATTATCCTGGATTATCCAGTGGGTCCAATGTAATCACAAAAGTTCTTAAAAATGGAAGAGGGAGACAGATAGCCTATTTGGTAATGAGGATCGATTTTACCAAGGAAAATTTGGAGATGTAAATCATGACAGCTACACAGAAGAGATGTAAGACAGAAACCTATGAAGAGGGAAAGTATCAGTAGAATATGGGTTACTAATTGGAACAAGAGCTGAGACAGTAGATGCTTACAATTCCTCCTGCTGTGGACTGAATGTTAGTATCTCCCCAAAATTCATACATTAGAATCTTAACACTCAATGCGATGATATTAGAAGGTGGAAACTTTAGGAGATAATTAGGTCATGAAGGTGGAGTCTTCATGAAGAGGATTAGTGCCCTTATAAAAAGAGAGGCATAAGAGCTTGCTTCCTCTTTGCTCTCTACCATGTGAGGACACAGTGAGAAGACTGCCATCTGCAAACCACAAGAGTACCCTCAGCAGACATCAATCTGTTGGTGACTTGATTTTGGACTTCCCAGCCTCCAAAGCTGTGAGAAATTAATTTCTGTTGTTTAAGCCACCCAGTCTATGGTAATTGTGCATAGCAGCCTGAACAGACTATAAACCTCCATCTACAATGAGAATCCTGAGGTTGGACTAATTTGTCATAGCAGGCTGAATAGACTAAACATCATCCTTGATTGAAATCTTAAAATAAGACTGGTCTGGCTCCTCCGTATTGGGGGGCACTCAGGGAAGACACAGACATCTGTTTTGGTAGTATGAAAGCCAAGCCTCCCGTGTGCCAAACTAAGGGCCAATAGGGCTTTTCCTTTTACATAGTGATGCCTTCAATCCTCACCACAACCTTTTAAGAGATGTTATTAGGCCCCTTTCATAGAGGAGGAAATGAACATATGTAGAAATTAAGTAACTTAAACATGTTTACACAATAAGTAAATGGTGAAATGGAACTTTTAATTAAAGAATTAATTTTTTTATTTTTATTTTTTGCCCACAAAGAACCAAATCTTCCCTGTCTCCATGCAATGTTGACTTAGTTGTTTCGATGTTCTTTTTACATTGTCCACCTCATGTTACAGATTCTTTAAGAGCCAAAATTGTTTGGGCTGATTTACTCAAAACAGTACACCAGTAAGCTTAATGGTTAATCCCATATTTCATCAAAACTTAGATGCCGTTCATTGGAATACATACCATCATTCCACATAGCACTAAGAAGGAAAAAAAGTTAGGGATCGTAAGATTACATGATTGGAAAATGTGGGAAAAAAATGCATCTTACAGTCCATGAAATAAAGTTAAAAAAATTTTTTTGATGATGGTGTTGATGAAGTGTCAAATCCCAGTTTGCTGATCTGTTTCCAGGCTTACCCATGATTTAGATTTCTTATACTTCAGCCCAGACTTTTTTTTTTTTTTAAAGACAGCACTGTCACCCAGGCTGGAGTGCAGTGGCACAGTAACGTCTCACTGCAGCCTTCAACTTCTGGGCTTGAGCGATCTCGCCTTAGAGTTGGATGACTATGTTGCCCCGGGTTCACTATAAACTCCTGGCTTCAAGCGATCTTCCTGCTTTGGTTTCCCAAAGTGCTGGGATTTGAGGCATAAGCCACCATGCTGGGCTCAGCCCAGATCATTTAAAAATGTCTTAATGCCAGGCGCGGTGGCTCACGCCTGTAATCCCAGCACTTCGGGAGGCCAAGGCAGGCAGATTACCTGAGGTCAGGAGTTCAAGAACAGCCTGACCAACATGGCGAAACACTGTCTCTACTAAAAGTACAAAAAAATTAGCTGGACGTGGTAGCGTGTGCCTGTAGTCCCGCCACTTGGGAGGCTGAGGCAGAAGAATCGCTTGAACCCTGGGAGGTGGAGGTTGCAGTGAGCCGAAATTGTACCACTACACTCCAGCCTGGGCGACACAGCGAGACTGCCTTGCGGCGGGGGGCGGGAAATGTTTTAATTAAGTTTTCTTTGAACAATTCCTTTGGAAGTTTTACATTGTTAAAAATATGATACTATTCAGAAGTATCACCATAAAACATCAATGATGTCGATATTTTGAAATTGATTATGTGCTGGACACTGTGCTAACTGCATTAAATATTCCTCTTGATTTTTCCTGACCATCTCATGAATAATTAGGTTTTTCTTAATGCCATTTACAGAGAGTACAGTTGAGGCTCAGAAGTTTAGTTACTTCCAAGGCTACCCAGGCAGCAAATGGTAGAGATAAATAAGACTTGAGTCTCTGCCTGAGACACCAGTGCTTGTGGCCTTTGCTGTTTCAAGCAGAAGCAGGGGGATAAAAAGCTTCTGTTTTCCTTTAAAACAATTTTCCTAACTCAGAGCAACTCTACCCTCTGAATATTGTAGTTAACGTCTGGTTTTCTCAGTCTTTCTGAGTTACTTACCCAGTTAACCTACAGTTAAGTGTGTTTACCTCTCAGTACTTATTTGTCATTATTCCCTTACAAAACCATTTCCAGAATTTTAATCATTCTTGGCTCACTTCTCTGACAACTTAACCAGAGACATGTGCTGGAATTGCATTCAGAAAAGTGCCCTGAAAACTTAAAATTAAAAGAAAACTTTTATGGTCCATCTGATCTACACAGGAAATTAGAAAACACCACATACTTAACTGGAAAAATAGTTGAAAGAAAACGAAGAGTGAGATTTACTGTTATTTAGATTTTGATTAAAAAATGTTTATCTGTTATCTAAGGCTTGGGGACACTGGAAATGAAGGAGCTGAATGTTTGCTTTATAGAACTTTAATGATCTTCTCTTATTATGTTATATTGCCGTTTTCTAAGCCTGTGGTCAAATACAATAGCTTTATTAAAGCTGTGATTCAGTTAGAAAGGGGAATGAATTTTTCTGCCACAGGAGCACTGGTGAGAGATGAGAGAAGAGGGTAGTGCTGTTGAAGGGAGAAAACTCCTCAACAAAGAAAGGATGGATGCCAGTGGCTCACCCTACTAGGGTATATTCTTCTTCACCCTTGGAGCTAAGCTTTCTTGAATTCATTCCCAAACAGCCGAGGGATATTTAGCTTCAAGTCTATTTGGAGAAAGAAAACAAAACAAAGCAAAAACCAGGGCTGTGGTTGCAGTTTGGATGCAGGATAAAACTTGCATACGTTCTGTCTCAAGTGCTTACACAGCATTGATAATGACAAAGGCTCACATTTGTCAAGCATTTACAATGGGCCAGGTACTGCTGTAAGCACGGTCCATTTCTTATGTCATTGAATCCCCTGAACAATCTCATGCAAGAGATATTATTATCATTTACATTTTACAGATGAGGAAACTGAGGCAGAGTGCAACATAGAATAAATGGTGAAGCCAGGATTCAAATGGATAATTTGACTCCAAAGCCCATGCACTTGGCCATGATACTATACTGCTAAATACCTACCTGCTTTTGCCAGCAGGCCATGCACCCTGTCTACCAGTTAGGGGTGGGGTTGGGGGTGGGGGAGCCTCTCAGAAAACCACTAACCTCAATCCATCCTGAGAAAAAAGGGATTTAGAAGGAAATTGTTGTGGAGCCCCTTAACTGAAACAGTGTTGGCTCCCTTTGAAGGGAGAGAAATGAAGCAATTTCAAAGAGTCGGGGGAGGTTAGAGGTCAGGACTAAGCCATCGTAGCTAAACGATGTAGAAATGCAAGCCTGTCATTGCTAAAGTGGCAAAATAGAATATCAGGACACACTCAAAACAACCTCATGTAATTATGGAAATTAACTGTTGCTATTTCTGAGACATTTTTTTGCCAGTCGTGTGAAGGCCATATGATATCATGAACAATTACCGATGAAACAGAGGATGAGGAATTGAGACTTGGGGCAACTATATGACCTTGGCCAAGTTTCTTGACCTCTCTAAGCCTCAGTTCCTTCATGTGTAAAATGGAGATATTAATAGTATTCTTGCAAGGACTAAATGATGATAATGTAGGCAAAGTGCTTGACACAATGTACAGTGTAAAGAAAGTGCCCAATATATGTTAATTCTTTCTTTTGCTCAGTTCCACCTGCTATAAAACTGGGTCCCATCTGTTCTGAGGGAAATGCATTATTTATCCATGAAGAGGAGGCTTCGAATACCAATCACTCAACAAATATTCGCTGTGCATGCTCCATGTTGCAGGAGGATGCTGGGTGCTAGAGGTACAGTGGTGCGTTCTTTGGGCCTGGTTTCTGCCCACACAATGTTTATAGACTGGTAGGAGTTGGGCATTGAAAACAATAAGTAAGAAAGGAGCCACAGAGGATGCAATGGGAGTATGTGCTCTGGGGTATCGAAAATGACTTTCCAAGGAAGTGACTGGTTAGTTAACGCCTTCAGGATGTGTGCTAGATGACTGAGGGGAGAAGGAGGGTGTCAAATAAAAGCAAATGCTGACGTGAAGCCTCCGAGTCAGTGTAGAATAAGGCAGGTCAAAGGACCCAAAACACAGCTAGCCTGGTTTGGCTGGGGCTGAGAGAGAAAGAGGAATAAATGGTATTAGGTGAAGTCAGAGAAAAAGTCAGAGGTGGGATTATAGAGGTCTTACAGATCTGGAAGCCAGCTCCTCAGATAAGGCCCAGGGCTTGGCAGCAGCCTCACAGCTCTGTTAAAAGTCTAGGCATTAGACCCCAAAATGGTAGATCTTCTGTGTGTGTGTGCCTTTCTGTTATTCTGCTTTGTCAGGGATCAGTCAGGAATACAAAGGCCAATCAATGTGTTCCAAGATTGAAGGCTTATAACACAAGGAATTTGAGTTTAACAAAACTGGGTTTGCCAGGCATGGTGGCTCATGTCTGTAATCCCAGCACTTTAAGAGACCAAGACGGGAGGATCACTTGAGCCCAGGAGTTCAAGACCAGCCTGGGCAACATAGTAAGACCCTGTCTCTACAAAAAAAATTTAAAAATTAGCTGGGTGTGGTGGCACGCATCTATAGTCCTAGCTACATGGGAGGCTGAGGTGGAAGGATCACTTGAGCCAAGGAGGTCAAGGTTGCAATAAGCTGTGTTCATACCACTGTACTGTAGTCTGGGAGACAGAGTGAAACCCTATCTCAAACAAACAAAACAAAACAAACAAACAACAACTGGGATTGAGGAAGGTAGTTAGAGGAGCAAAAGTCAGAGAAGCATCTCCTGACCATCTGGCCTGGCAGCCACAAAGAAGCAGATTCTCAACTTCCAGTTTAGGGCTATTAGAATGGAACTTTTGCAAACATACAAAAGATACGGACACATTTCTATTGGGTATATACCTAGGAGTGGAATTGAATGTTTATCTGTTGCTAGTAGCTATTGCCTCACCTTAAGTGTTGTAGTGTTGTGTACAAAAGAAACTTCTTTGCTTTCATCCCTCAGAATATGACTTTTATTTTTTTTAATTTTTATTTTTTGAGACAGAGTCTTGCTCTGTCGCCCAGGCTGGAGTGCAGCAGCACGATCTTGGCTCACTGCAACCTCAGCCTCCTGGGTTCAAGCAATTCTCCTGCCTCAGCCTCCTGAGTAGCTGGAATTACAGGCATGCACCACCACACCCGGTTAATTTTTGAATTTTACCAGAGACAGGGTTTCATCATGTTGGTCAGGCTGGTCTCAAACTCTTGACCTCGTGATCTGCCCGCCTCAGCCTCCCAAAGTGCTGGGATTACAGGCGTGAGCCACCACACTCGGCCAAGAAAATGACTTTTTTGACAGCAGATGAGGAAAGACTGAAGCAGGTGCATTTTCTGCAGACAGAAGAAAGAGTTCGTTGCTGGTAAATATTCTACTGCTCAGTTGCAGCAGAGGAACTTTCCACTGGAAGTTCTTTCGGGAGAGTCAGTTCTCCCTTTGCCTTATTCAACACCTGGTTATCTGGGCAGATCCAAAGTTACTGACTTCAGAAAACTCTATATATACTGTTGGATCTTGCATCCATGGCAACGCATGCCTTACATACCATTTTATTTCAAACAATGGGAAATTAAACATTTGATGTGAGGCAATGTCAGGTTTCAAGTTGGAGGATGGGGAAGGGGGTAAGATTGTGTCTCTAAGTGGCAACTTGTCAGAGGCAATGATTAATGCAATGCACCTAAGGAAAGGTGTTGATAGAAAGTCTCCTCATTCTGTGGTGTGCTTAAAAATGTTTCTCACTGCCCATTTCCCTTGGCCTTCCCTGCTTTTGCATATGGATTGCATCTCAGCATGCAAGCCATACACACATGTGCACACATTCTCATACACACAAACAGCAATTCTAGGGATGAAGCGGGGGAAAAAAGCCACCTGTCTTTAGGATGTAAGACCTTCTTTTTGGTGCCTCACTGGCAGGAGTAGGGTGGTAGGCACTCACTAAATATTTAGTTAATACATAAATGAATGAATGTAGCCGCTAACTCCTTGACGGAGGAAGGGTGACATTGGGGATCGGGTTTCATTTTGAGCACCAGTTTCCTTACTATGACTCTTAATGAGTTAATTCTATGATTCTTTATGTCCTAATAAAAAGCTTTTAACAATTAGGGATTGTCTGTCTGAAGTTGTATTTTAAATTAATTAGGTAGTGTATTTAACAGTTTCCACTGTCTGTTAATGGTACAGTGACAGGTTGAGAGGTAGAGCCTGTTTACAGTGACAATTGCTGCCAGTCTCTTTGGTTTTGTTTGCTTTTTATTTTTTTATTTTTTAAATTTTTGTTTTCTTCCCCCCATCAACATCAATAAAGAAGGAATGACAGGCTGGTAGAACTGGTAGAAGGAGAAATCAAGTTCAGTGCTGAAAAGCAAACACATAGTTTTTTCCTTGTTTTTGTCTCCTTTCATATTGAAGTCACTGGCATGAATTTCAGGTGTACAGCAGTTTTACTGCGTCAACAGACAGGAAACCATGCTCTTCTCTCCACGGCATTTTCTGAGGAGTAAAAGGTCTCTACTCCTATCCATTGCAGGGAATTTTACCTTTTGGGATAAGTTTTTGTTTTTCTGATAAACACACAGGCACCCACAAATGTGTGAATGCCTAATATTTAGAGAGTCAAGTCTGGCAGGTGGAAATGAGCCCTTCTGACACATCTCTATTTATTGTGTTATTTCACCAACAAAGGCTCAAATGCTAACTAGCTTTGTGAATAATTTGTGGATGGAAATGTGATCATTTTTCTAACTCAGCTGGTGGGCTCAGTTCATTGCACTCCCCACCTAAAAATAAATTCTCTGGCTGACTGTGAACATACTGATACTTGCTGCAAGTGAAGCAAACTTATGGGGACCATTAAAGTGCCAGGGCATTGGAAAATCACAGTGAAGTGAATGCTGATTTGCATTTATGTCATAAAATAACTTGTCACCTTCAATTTATCACAGTAATTGGTACCAGAGGAGAATGTGTGATGCTTATACTTGGTTCAGAGCCACCTTTCCTCACCTCCCAGTTCCTGCCTCTCCCTTTTCTCAAATAGTAGTGGGTGCACTTCTGAAAATAAGTGATCTGAGATCTTTTCCATATCATTAGAATTTGGGAAGTAAGATGCATTGAAGCATTCAAAGAAATTACTTCAAGGAGAACTACAAACCACTGCTCAGTGAAATAAAAGAGGACACAAACAAATGGAAGAACATACCATGCTCATGGATAGGAAGAATCAATATCGTGAAAATGGCCATACTGCCCAAGGTTATTTATAGATTTAATGCCATCCCCATCAAGCTACCAATGAGTTTCTTCACAGAATTGGAAAAAACTGCTTTAAAGTTCATATGAAACCAAAAAAGAGCACGCATTGCCAAGACAATCCTAAGTCAAAAGGACAAAGCTGGAGGCGTCACGCTACCTGACTTCAAACTATACTACAAGGCTACAGTAACCAAAACAGCATGGTACTGGTACCAAAACAGAGCTATAGACCAATGGAACAGAACAGAGTCCTCAGAAATAATACCACACATCTACAGCCATCTGATCTTTGACAAACCTGAGAGAAACAAGAAATGGGGAAAGGATTCCCTATTTAATAAATGGTGCTGGGAAAATTGGCTAGCCATAAGTAGAAAGCTGAAACTGGATCCTTTCCTTACTCCTTATACGAAGATTAATTCAAGATGGATTAGAGACTTAAATGTTAGACCTAATACCATAAAAACCCTAGAAGAAAATCTAGGTAGTACCATTCAGGACATAGGCATGGGCAAGGACTTCATGTCTAAAACACCAAAAGCAACGGCAGCAAAAGCCAAAATTGACAAATGGGATCTCATTAAACTAAAGAGCTTCTGCACAGCAAAAGAAACTACCATCAGAGTGAACAGGCAACCTACAGAATGGGAGAAAATTTTTGCAATCTACTCATCTGACAAAGGGCTAATATCCAGAATCTACAAAGAACTCAAACAAATATACAAGAAAAAAACAAACAACCCCATCAAAAAGTGGGGAAAGGATATGAACAGACATTTCTCAAAAGAAGACATTCATACAGCCAACAGACACATGAAAAAATGCTCATCATCACTCGCCATCAGAGAAATGCAAATCAAAACCACAATGAGATACCATCTCACACCAGTTAGAATGGCAATCATTAAAAAATCAGGAAACAACAGTTGTTGGAGAGGATGTGGAGAAATAGGAACACTTTTACACTGTTGGTGGGATTGTAAACTAGTTCAACCATTATGGAAAACAGTATGGCAATTCCTCAAGGATCTAGAACTAGATGTACCATATGACCCAGCCATCCCACTACTGGGTATATACCCAAAGGATTATAAATTATTCTACTACAAAGACACATGCACACGTATGTTTATTGCGGCACTATTCACAATAGCAAAGACTTGGAATCCACCCAAATGTCCATCTGTGACAGACTGGATTAAGAAAATGTGGCACATATACACCATGGAATACTATGCAGCCATAAAAAAGGATGAGTTTGCGTCCTTTGTGGGGACATGGATGCAGCTGGAAACCATCATTCTTAGCAAACTATCACAAGACGAGAAAACCAAACACTGCATGTTCTCACTCATAGGTGGGAACTGAACAATGAGATCACTTGGACTCGGGAAGGGGAACATCACACACCGGGGCCTATCATGGGGAGGGGGGAGGGGGGACGGATTGCATTGGGGAGTTATACGTGATATAAATGATGAATTGATGGGTGCTGACGAGTTGATGGGTGCAGCACACCAACATGGCACAAATATACATATGTAACAAACCTGCACGTTATGCACATGTACCCTAGAACTTAAAGTATAATAAAAAATAAAAAATAAAATAAAAAAAGAAATTAATAATAATGGCCAATATACTTTGTATGTTTATTTTAAACCAGGCACCCTGGTGGGTCGTTTTATTAGAGCGGGTGAGTTTCACAGTAATCCGATGAAGTATGTGCTATTGTTGTCCCCATATCACAGATGAAGAAACTGAGTCACTGAAAAATGAAGTGACTTGCCCAAGGTCATATAACTAGTAGGTGGTAGAGTCAGGATTTGTGTTCACGCAGTAAGACCCTAGAGCCCATGGTCTGAACCACTATGCTGAACTAGCCCAAGCCTGGCTTAGACTATAATGTATATGCTAACATAAACACTGAGAGTGGAACGAATACCTGGGAAAAGTACACAGCCCCAAGATCTTCAAACCTATGAGAAAAACATAGTGAGAATAACACATCATTACCTTTTTCAAACTGAGAGAGAGATCTGGCCAGGGATAAGTAAGTTATTCCAACTAGGTTTAGAAAAATAACCAGTGGTGTGTTGTTATTACCAATGGGGCATGGTCATTACCAATGCCATGGAGGCATAGGTCTCTTGATTATAAATGGAATGCTTTGAATTTTCTGATGCTATTTCTTACAAAGCCAGCCAAAGCCACACATGATAGATGTTGGATCTTCTCCAGGTCTCTCTCTATTTAGCTATTATCAGAGCAGATATACACTTTAGTTCTATAAATTACAAGTTGACTTCTTCTACATTGGCCAATTCTGAAGTATTTCTGAGGGTAAGTCTCCCATGTTTCACAGAACAGATGAATTTGGCTTCATCTGACTCTCTGGCATGTGAACACCCGGAAAAGGGAGTACGCTTTAAGGCATTTTGCAGTATGTAAATTGCACTGCATTTGATGATAGGCAGCTCAAGTTTTACATCTCTCTATCACTGCCGTGGAACCTGGGCAACTTACTTTACTTCTCTGAACTTCAATTTCCTCTTCTGTCAAAAGAAGCTGATGATACCTCCCTGAAGAATAAGTAAGGTAAAGGCAAGTGTGCACATTTAGCTAACATATGTAGGATACTTTATAGATTATGGCAATGAATACCCCAGCTCTCTTTCATTTGGCTTGTGATTTGTAAGTACTCTGACTACATGCACTGTGCTAGGTATCTTTTTTTTTTTGAACTGTAGTAAAATATACATAACATAAAATTTACCATATTAACCATTTTTAAGTGTACTGTTCGGTGGCATTAAGTACATTCACATTGTTGTACAACCTTCACCAACATCCATCTGTAGAAATGTTTTATTATCCCAAACTGAAACTCTGTACCCATTAAAAAATAACTCCCCATTCTTCTCTTCCCCAGTCCCCTAGCAACCACCATCCTCCTTTGTGTCTCTATGAATTTGACTACTCTATGTACTTCATATAAGTGGAATCTCACCATATTTGTCTTTTTGTGTCTGGCTTATTTCACTCAGCATAAGGTCTTCAAGGTTGACCCACATTGTAGCATATGTCAGAAACTCATTTGTTTTTAAGGCTGAATGATTTTAAGGGTGTGTGGTTTATCCATTCATCCATTGGTGGACAATTGGGTTATTTCGACCTTTTGGGTATTGTGAATAACACTGCTATAAGCATTGGTGTGCAAATATCTGCTTAATTCCCCGCTTTCAATTCTTTTGAGTGTATACCCAGAAATGGGATGGCTGGTCCTAGGATAATTCTAGGTTTAATTTTTTGAGGCTGGATGTCCTTTGTGTATATTATTTGCAGTAGAAGGGGTGTTGAGAGGTACTCTTGGAGATTCTCAGGTGTTCCTGCAGAACTGTCCCAACATGAGTGCCCTAATGAGGCCAAGGACCTGCAAGTCAGCCCCATAAAAACAAGACTACATGACTTAATCATTTAGGCTCTCTGATGCCTGCCTTTCCTCCCCAGTTACAGGTGACAGATTGCCAGAGCAGGGAAAAGTAATCCCAAAGACATCAGTATGCAAGCCAGAACAGGGAGCGTTATGGTTTAAAACTGTTTCTCCACTGTTTTGCTATGGATGTATGTCTGAAAGTGACACATCCTACCCCTAGCCCACCCCTTCCTCTCTCTGCTGGAAGAGCGAAGGCAGGCACACGGGTGTGTTAACCCTTCCAGAATCAGCACCAATGACTTCCTTAAAGTGTTCCATGTTTCAGCAGCCCTGCCTCAAGTTAGCTGAGAAGCTGCCATTCATTGGATGACACCAATTGTTCCGTAACTGACAGACACTGAAAAGTCTCATTATCACCAATAACGGGAGCATCTCATTCATATCACACCTGTCAAGGCAGTCAGGTTGGGTCGTGTATGCATCCGGCAAAAGCCACTCAGGATCGCACACAAGAAGAATCATGCACTCTGGTGTGGTACCTCCCCCATCCAGCCCAGTCTCCGTAGGGAAGTCACAGAAGATCGGAAGTAACCACTATTGGGAAAATAAACTCATTCTTTTGATGTTGCTTTTAACCTGTTGCTGATCTTCGCAGAGAGGTGAGCTTTTCAGAGAGACAAGTGTTTGACTTTGTGGATCATGAGCAAGTGGCAGGAGGTCCCGAGACAGCCCTCTGAGCTGTGGAATTGCAGTTAACCCTTCAATGGTCTCTTGGCAGAGTCATTTTCCTGAGTGTCCCAGACAGGGCTTTTTAGGAAAATCAATTCTGGCTGCATCATAAGGGGATCTGCTTAAAGGGAGAAGTCACTGGATATGGTGTGAAGATCATGGGCTTCAGTAGCAGATGGACTGGGGTTTGGATCAGCACTAATTATGTCACATGGGGCAAGTTACTTAACCACTCTGTGCCTGCTTCCCCATCAATGAAATAAAGAGGATTTTAAAAATTTGTCTTCCTTTGGTCACTTACTAGCTATGTAGGCTGAGGTAGATCAACTTTTAGTGAACTTCAGTTTCCTTATCTGCAAAATGGGCAGAACAATTCTTCTCTCTAAAGGGTTATAGTGAAGATGAGATAAAATGTAAATAGTACATGGTAGGTACTCAATAATTGTTAGATATTACTATTTCGAGGCCAGGTGCAGTGGCTCACACCTGTAATCCCAGCACTTTGAGAGGCTAAGGCTGGGGCAGATCACGAGGTCAGCAGTTTGAGACCAGCCTGGCCAATATGGTGAAACCCATCTATACTAAAAATACAAGAATTAGCTGGGCATGGTGGTGTGCACCTGTAGTCCCACCTACTCAGGACGGTGAGGCAGAAGAATTGCTTGAACCCAGGAGGCAGAGGTTGCAGTGACCTGAGATCACTCCACTGCACTCCAGCACGGGAGACAGAGCAAGACTGTGTTTCAAAAAAAAAAAAAAAGGATGCCACTATTTTGAGCTACCTTTTACCCTTTTGATGGTAGATGGGATATAAATAATTAGAATTCACATACAGAAAATAAAGTTTAGACTCGAATAGGAAACGTCTGTGTTGAGTGTATCTGTGTATCTTTTCACTGTCATTTCTGACAGATTGTTTAAGCCTGATACCACTTCTCACCTTGCCTTATACAAGGCAGAAGTCTTTCATGATCTGATTTATTCTCTCAGCACAATGTTGTCATTAAGCAAGATACCCCTGTAAACAATGACCATGGATGAAAATCAGGGCACCTCAGCTTCCAAGTCTTATGAGTTTGAACAATTTCTAATTTTCTTTATACTTCAGTTTTCTTATCCGTAAAATGGAGACAAGAATTGCATCTGTCAAAGAGATCATGATTAAATTCATGTGATAGATAATACATGTAGTAAAGTGCCCAGAATGGTATGTGGCACAAAGTAAAGTGTTAAATAAATCTTAGCCATTATTATTACCCAGAAACTTTCCTGTGCAACTGCCACAGTCAGAGGCAGAGAGGCAGTGGCACACTGCAGCGGCTCATACTGGCTCAGGGGAGTTGATGTGTGCATCTCTTCCCAACTCTACATTCAATGACATCACATTTGTAGCTTGAAACTGGCCACAGTGGGAATGTTTACACCATAGAAATTGGCAAACATTACAGATAAACCCCTGTGCCCATCCCCTACCCAAAGCCAATTGTTAAACATTCACCAGGATACTGCTGAGTGCAAGAGAACACACTGCACCACTGAGCCTGCTTTTCCACAGCTTCAGGGCTGGGTGAAAACAGGGGTCCCAGCCAGGTCAAAGGCTACTACCCAGTTAAACAGATGGGAAGGGGCAGATACTCTTCTTCTCCTAACCATGCAGTCTTCAGCCCTGTAGAATGCATTAGGTGAAATATCTGTTGTCATGGGACAGTCATTCCAGACATCATTTCCAACTCTCCTACTTTTTGAATGCTTTCTTTAAGCAGGGGTCTTTAATTGTAAGCAACAGAAACACCCTCTGGCAAACATAAGCAAAATGGGAATTTAATGGCAAGAATGAAGGCACTTACACATTTGAAAGGAAGTTTGAAGTACGTAGCTTGGAATAGACAGGTCCCAGGCAGCTGCAGAACTTCTGATTGCAGGGACTCCCCAACTGTCTCTCCAGCTGGAAAAAAACGGTTAAGAAGCAACCTGTTTTTTTTTTTGAGACAGAGTCTGACTCTCTCACCCAGGCTGGAGTGCAGTGGTGTGATCTTGGCTCACTGCAACCTCCACCTCCTGGATTCAAAGGATTCTCCTGCCTCAGCCTCCCAAGTAGCTGGGACTACAGGCGTGCACCACCACGTCTGGCTAATTTTTGTATATTTTAGTAGAGACGGGGTTTCACCATATTGGCCAGTCTGGTCTCTAACTCCTGACCTTGTGATCCGCCTGCCTCAGCCTCCCAAAGTGCTGGGATTACAGGCGTGAGCCACTGTGCCCAGCCAGGAAGCAACTTCTTAAAAGAGAGAATCCAGTCAACTGAGTTTAGATCACATGCTCACTCTTTGGCGTGATGAGTATGTACGAGAGAACCATGTATTGGAGAACTAGATTTAGGACTCAACAACATTAACCATTGACCACAAATGGGTAATTTTCCAAAGAAAATCAGATTGTTCTTGAAGAAATAGATGTTGAGTAACCATAACCACAACAAATGTTCACTCTACCTTCTTAGTCCCCACAGTGGGAAATGTTTTGTGGTCCATTTCTGCAAAGGAGATGATCATGGCGACTAACCCTCATGTCCATGGTGTTTCACAGAATGTGAGGGCAGCATAGATCTGTGAAAACAAACAAAAAACAACAACCCAAAGCCCATTAGACTGCAGAAAACAATGACCTCCAAGGAAGAGCTGCCTGCCTTTAGCTTGAATAATCCCAAAGTTTACTGAGTTCAGGAGAGTGCACTTCACAGAGTGATCTTCATGTGGCATTCTCTGGGGAAAGACTTAAAACCTTAATCTGCCCTTTTCACCTCCAGTTTCTCCCTTTCCTGCCCAGGGTGATTAATGTGATGACGGCTTTGAAGACAGCTCCGCAGAATCCCGAGGGATCTGTACTCTTGGGATGACATCACAGGGTGATTGGTTTGCTCCCAGGTCCCTGTACATTTCTGTGGGTTCCAGCGGAGCACTCAGGAAAGTCTTTTGTAAACCTGTCAGAAATATGGTGGGGCCTTGGTGTGCCTTTTCTTGTTTGGATTTCCTTTTCCTTCTGTCCTGCATTGTGACAAATTTCAGAATGGTGGTTTTATCCTCTTTTGTACTTCCTTTTTTGTTGTTGTTTATAACAACTATATAGATGATGGCTTTGTTTTTTCGGTACTCTCTGGATTATCTCCCTTAAAAGCAGGTTTCTGTGGCTTTGCTTTTGAGGAATTTGTGAAGAAGTTGAATCGGGAAAGAATCAGCAAATCCCTACAGGTATATGGCAACTGCTTTTTTTTAAAGCCAGGGTCTCACTCCCATCACACAGGCTAGAGTGCAGTGGCGTGATCTTGGTTCACTGCAGCCTCAGCTTTCCAAGCTTAGGTGATCCTCCTACCTCAGCCTCCTGAGTAGCTAGGACTATAGATGGATGCCACCATGCCCAGCTAATTTTTGTATTTTATTTTAGGTAGAAACAGGGTTTTGCTATGTTGTTCAGACTTGTCTCAAACTCCCAGGCTCAAGTGATCTGCTCAGCTCGGCCTTCCAAAGTGCTAGGATTACAGGTGTGAGCCACCATGCCCAGTCGGAAACTGCTTTTGATAGAAAGGATCATGGGAGGGAGAGTCATTACATAAACTTCTCATGAACTATATAGCACAGACAACATTGGTGCCTTTAGTGGGATTATTAAGCACAGAATATTTTTACTACATGTATTAGTCCATTCTCACACTGCTCTAAAGAACCACCTGAGACTGGGCAATTTGTAAAGAAAAGAGGTTTAATTGCCTCACAGTTCCACAGGCTGTACCAGAAGCATGGCTGAGAGATCTCAGGAAACTTACAATCATGGCAGAAGGCGAAGGGGAAGCAGGCACATCTTATCATGGCAAAATAGAAGAGAGTGAAGGGTGAGGTGCTGCACTTTTAAACAACCAGATCTTGTGAGAACTCTATCACTAGAGAGTACTAGGGGGATGGTCCTAAATCCTTAGAAACCACCCCCATGACCCAATCATCTCCCACCGGGCCCCACCTCCAATACTCAGGATCACAACTCAACATGAGTTTTGGGTGGGGACAAAGAGCCAAACCATACCACCACATAACCACCTTTGAACTGGGTGGAAATGAGTGGAAAAGAAGCCACTTAATCTGTGTTTCCACTTCTTTCTTGTGTCCTAGTGGTCAATGCCTAATAATTACTGAGTCTTTACTACGTGTTGGGCATTGTTATAAGTACTTTGCATGTGTTATTCATAAATAGGTAGGTCTTATTATTATTCCTATATTCAGATGAGGAAACTGAGGGTCAGAGAGCATAAGTAACCTGCCTAAGGTCTCAGAGCCAGAAAATGGAGGAGCCAGGGTTTGAATCTAGAGAGTCCCCCTCTGTAATTCAGCCCTTACCACTATGAGATAGGGCCTCCCTAAGGGGTGAGGATTATGATATATCCATCTCCTGCCCTCTGTGCCTGGCACTTAATAGGTGCCTGCTTATCTCTGCAACCTCGAACTATGCAATCCCCTTCTAGGGCCATACTCTTCAATCACACCAGCCTTTCATTTCTGTGCAGCAAGCTCCTTCTCTCAAGCTCTCAAACATACAATTCCTTCTGATTGAAATGCTCTCCACTCCTTCTTTTCTCCTCTACGCTGACTGACTTCTGCTCATTGCTCTGGTCTCTGTTTAAATGCCACATCCTTCAACCTCCAATGTGAGGTTGTCCCCTATTAACACTCTCATAGGGCCATGTATTTTCCTGTCATCCCATTTATTACAGTAATAATTTGCTTAATGTCTGTCTCCTCCACCAGACTCTACACTACAGAAGATCAGAAACCATATCTCTTCAGTTAACTGACCTGTTCCTACCACCTAACACAGTGTCTGACCCAAAGTTAGCAGCCAGGAAACATTAATGCAATGAGCAGATGCTCAGTGTCTGTTTGCCAAGTAAATCAAGGCTTTGAATAAAACAGGGGAACAAAAGATAGGGTTTAGGATGACACTTCTGTTGTTCCATGGATTTGAACCTTTACTCTTATATCCATGAAATACTATTCAAGTTACATACGGGGCAATCAGAACTTACTATTGGTCTTAGTACCGGGTTACTGGTTCAAGAACTTTCTGCTACTCCAGGTGTTAACCTGTTAGTTGCAGAGGATCATGAGATGGTAGCGGGGATTGTTCAGAAACATGGAAGAGTCACTCTGGGGCCTCAGAGTAGACATTTGTCAACTGAGCTGGAAGTATTTCGATAGTCTAATAACCAACGTAACTATACTCACATGCAGCACATACCTGGGCCATGCGTAATCACTTGAAAACAGCCCAAGAGGGATTTCACGTGGAGCACCAACTTCCGAATTGCTAAGTCCAGAGTCATTACAATAATTTTTATGGCATGAGTCACGCATCCAGGATCACAGTATCAGAAAAGACAGACACTTTATATGGAGTTGAGTCATGAATGTTATATTGCAGAGAGACTTTGGATGGATCCCAATTATAAACAGGTGGAGGAGAAGGGAGCCACACAGCAATGTTTTCTGGGCATCTTTTATTAGTTCAATGCCTTGAGAAGTCAAAGACGCTTAACCTGTTTTTTCATTAGCATTTTTGATTTTGCTAATAGGTCACTAGAGATAGGCTCACTAAATAATGAAATTGAATGTGCTGCCTCTGGAAGTGCAAGGTTGAGATTCATGTGTGATGGCAAAGCCTTTCTTTTTTGAAAGGTTGGCAGAATGTGCTCTTCAGCGTCAAGGGGCCAAAGATCAAGTGGTGATGGCTGGACTTCGCATGGTTGGGAGCTGTGGCAGAGGCAGGATGATGACTGCAAATGAAAAGTAATTTTCCCTGGAGTAACTTGACCTTTCTTTAATCCTAAATGTAACCTGCAGAGGCACTAGCTCTTTCCTCTGCACTGTGGTATCATTTTTCTGGCTCTGATGCTGATTGAAGGTCAATGTGAGGGCTATCTGTACCAGAGGCAAAGGCTGCTTCTTTGCCACTCTACCACATGTGATTCTTTTTAACATTCCTTCCCCTTTCCCCTTGTTCCCAATCTTTTCCTTTTGTCTTTCCTTTTAATCATTTTCCTGGCATGTATCTCAAACTTGCTGGTGGCAAACAGAACAGAATTTGTTATTGACTCCTGGTTCACTTGTTTTGCGGATTATTTCAGGTCAAATCCTATTAAAGTAAATGTCTCCATTGTGGGGAAATCTCTCTGAATAACCAAATAGGGCATCTAATCCTCAAGTAAGGGCCAGCTTATTGCAAGCAGGATTTGATAACAGGGTTTAGAAGGAGCTCAGGTGGACTTTGTTTCTAGCAATAAGGCAAACTACATGACCTAAAAACCTTCCCTGTGTAAAACACCTATAAATGTTTTTATAAAATATAAGAAACATCTTTTAAAATGCATAGCTGAGATCATAAAAATGTAAGGAAAATCCCCAGGGGCCCAAAACAAAGACAGAACCAAAAACAGAGTGATAGGTGTGAACTGAAACTGGGGCTGCCCTGGTTTTGTGTATGTGTGTGTCTGGTCTTTGTAATAAGATTGGGTTTAATGTGCCCCAGTGGGAGGGAAAGTTCTGTCTTTCAAAGACCCTCCATAAAGCCAGGACTGTCAAAGGAAAACGTTATCCTTCCAGCAAAGGAAGATGTGAGAGGAGATTGCTTGTCTTAGCTTGAACTCTGGTTGGGGAAAAAAATGAAAGTCTCTGGGAGGATTCCTCCGGTTGTCATATGTTTGTTATTTAAATTTACACTTTAAAATGATTAATATAAAAGTGAGCCAGTCTGGCTTTAACCCTGGAGTGTCTGATACAAGGAAATGAAAACATCTTGGGAAAGACATATGTTCAACCCAAACGAAATGAGAGTCTCACAGATAAAATCCTGCCTGAACATGAGTTTACAATCTCAAATTACAAAATAGAAAGACTCTGTGTGTCAAGTTGCCAGATTTAGGAAAACAAAACAAAGCAAAACATAGCAGGACACCTAGTTAACTTTGAGTTTCAAATAAATAATAAATAATTTTAATATAAGCATATTCCAAATATTACATGCATGCTAAAATATGTACATACTAAAAAATTGTTCACTGCATATATGAAATTTAAAATTGACTGAGTTTTGTGTATTTTATGTGGCAGTCCTAAATGTGCAAAAGTCAGGAGACACACAAAAGTCTGGGGTACAGGATTAGAGCACCTCAGAACTTCAGATAGAGTAATCAGATTGTATACTTTTAAATGATCGAATACAATAAAGTCTTGAATATATGAGAAGAGAAAATATTTTTCAAATGTTTGGCAATTCTTGAAAAAGAACCAAATAGGACTTTTGAAAATATGAAAATAGTCATTGAATTTAAACAGACAGACAAATCCTTTGGGATGGATTAAGCAGCAATTTAGACACTATCAGAGAGAAAGCAAATCAACTGAAAGACAGCTCTGAGTACCCAGAGAGCAATACAGAAAGATGGAAAATATGTGAGAGAGGTTGGGCCATGAAGGATAGAAAGATGATTTACATATGACGAATACCAGTTCTCAAAGGAGAGAATAGAAAGAATAAGAAAGAAAATAATTTAGGAGATGATGACTGAGAATTTTTCTAGACTGGGAAATAAAAGGGAATTCTTAGATTTAAGAAAGAGCATGTTTCTATCAGAAAAAACAACAATAACAAAATCCCAAAGAAGGCCCAGCATGGTGTCTCATGCCTGTAATTCCAGCATTTTGGGAGGCTGAGGAGGGAGGATTGCTTGAGCCCAAGAGTTTGAGACCAGCTTGGGCAACATAACGATGTTTTCTCCACAAAACAAACAATAAACAAATCCCCAACCATTTATAAATACATGATAATGAAATTATAGGACACCAAAGACAAAGAAAAAACTTAAAAAAAAAAAATTAAAGACTGACATTGGCTGGGCATGGTAGCTCACACCTGTAATCCCAGCACTTTGGGCAGCTGAGACAGGCGGATTACAAGATCAGGAGATCGAGACCATCCTGGCCAACATGGTGAAACCCCGTCTCTACTAAAAATACAAAAAAAAAAAAAAAAAAATAGCTGGGGGTGGTGGCGGATGCCTGTAGTCCCAGCTACTCGGGAGGCTGAGGTAGGAGAATAGCGTGAACCTGGGGGGTGGAGCTTGCAGTGAGCTGAGATCACACCACTACACTCCAGCCTGGGCAACAGAGTGAGACTCATTCTCAAAAAAAAAAAAAAAAAAAAAAAAAAAAATATATATATATATATATATATTAAAAAGGAGTAAAAAAGAAAAAGATGAGGAAACAGTATGCTCACTCTTTGGCACTAGATCTATCTTTAAGCCACAGCCCCATGTCTTCTAGACATGTGGGAAGTTTACTTAATCCCTTTGAGCCTTAGTGTCCATATCTGTAACAGAAATATTTGGTGTATAGCTATCATTGCTTATCCTAACAATCCTGCAAAATGCCTAATACAAAGCCTAGTTTGTTTGTATGTATTCAGCAAAATGTAGGTATTGATGTTATTGACAACTAATTTCCCTGTGATATTAATTCCTACCATACTCTCCCTATGCAGACAATCTCAGGGTGATTACTATTTAAATGGACGTCCTATTGCAGAAAGTACATAGTATTCCCCCTGGAAAAGTTTAAACCAATACCACAGGGCTCCCTCAACCCTCCAAGACAAGCTATAGAGGTCATGCCTCACCACAGTCAGCAGAACATCTTTAGGTTGTTCAGAAAACCACTGTGAAAAATTCCTGTTTGTACCCTCCTTTTCTTCAAACCTTTCCTAAAATTCAGAGATAAACACAGGCCAACTTGTAAGCCTTCTTTGACCTCCCTCCAGATGAGCATCTGAAGTCCTGTCATATGGTTCCATAGCACTTTTCTCTACCATAGATTGCATTTTTCACATTGAGCTTCTGCTAGATAATTTTCCATCTTCTGCTGTTAGACTCTAAGCTTCATGGAGGCAGGTTCTTACCTACCTTGCTTACCACTGAATCCACAGTCCCTAGTGTATAGCCTGGGGCTTTTTAGGAGGAACCTAAAAAGTTTTTTAATCTGCAGGTATGGAAAAGAAACTGGAAGTCAGGAATGGAATTCATTTGCATAGTTGCTGTACATAAAAACATGACATTTTTCTAGAATCAAAAGGGACATCAGAGACTATGTGGTCTTTCCATTGCTTTTCCAGTGAAGGAAATAAGGAGTTCATCAATTTGTCTTACGGCCCAGGACTATTAAATGGTAAAAATCAGGCTCGAATGCAGTTCTGCCAGTTCCCAAACAGTATTGCTTCACTTTTGTCATGTTGCCTTCGTGACTATGGCTGTGTACATGAACGAAGCCAGGCACAAAAGGACAAATGGAGTATGATTCTACTTATATGAAATACCTAGAATAGGCAATGTTATAATATAGAGACACAAAGTAGACTAGAGGTTATTGGAGGCTAGAGGAAGGGAGGAATTAGGAGTTATCGCTTAATGGTTACAGAGGTTTTTTGGCACGGGGTCAGGGGATTGATGAAAAAGTTTCAGAAATAGACAATGGTGTGGTTACACAAAACTGTGGGTATACATAATGACACTAAACAGTGCTCTTAAAAATGATTGAAATGGGGCTGAGAATGGTGGCTTACGCCTGTAATCCCAGCACTTTGGGAGGCCGAGGTAGGCAGATCACTTGAGGCCAAGAGTTCGAGACCAGCCTGGCCCACATGGTGAAACCCATGGCCCACATGGTGAAACCCAGTCTGTACAAAAAAATACAAGAATTAGCTGGGCATGGTGGTGCATGCCTGTAATCCTAGCTACTCAGAAAGCTGAGGCAAGAGAATCATTTGAACCCGGGAGGCAGAGGTTGCAGTGAACTGAGATCACGCCACTGTACTCCAGCCTGGGTGACAGAGCGAGACTCCGTCTAAAAAAAAAAAAAAAAATTTCACGTTACGTATATTTACCACAAAGAAGAAAAAAAGAGGTCATGACTAATCATTCCCCAGTCACTTTGCCTTTCCAGGCCAATTGTGAGGTGAGGACAAAGTCTTTACTGAATATTAAAAGGAAAAAAATCACCATGAGGAAGGTGTAAAGAGGCAAAGACAAACGCATGGTGTAGGGCTATCTAATTAAAAGTGACACCTCTTTATTTTTTTAACCTACAATTTCTCAGCAACTTAAAATCCGTGACTTGGTACTGGAAAAATGCCAGTTCTACATTATTTTTCTGCATATGGTGTAAAATAACTGATAAAACCATAAAAGACTCCATATGGCACAGATGAAAGAGAAAAAAGGAGTTCTTTTTTGTTGTTACTCAATGAACAATTAGTTCTCTATTCTCCAAAAAAACAAAACAAAACAAAACACTAAGGTGCCATTAGGAGAAAAATTTCCAAAGTGTCAAGAAGACATATTCCAAATGGAAAGAAAGTTGGAAAGATAAATAAAATGAGCATTCCTTTAGCTATATTTAGTGGAGTCCTGCAGAGAAAAAAATTCTAGCTAGGCAGCATTAAGACATAGTTTATTAATGCAGTTTCCCCACAGCAGGACACAGAAAGAGAAACTGGTAAAACAGTCACATTAAAAAATTATGACTCCTACATCTGATCTTTATGAATACACAGAAGAGAAACTGTCCTCTTGAGTCATCCTTGGGCCATGTTGAGACAGAGATGCAAAAGATTATTATTATTATTTTTGCTTCAAAGCACTATTTGCTCACACAAGGTTGGAACAGACTGAAAGTCACTTCCTATATTTAGGGAATTTTTCAAGTATTTATAGAAAGACCCTATGTAAGATTTTGAGCAGTTCTCCCAATGACATTTTGAAATAAAGCACTACAGTCTTTTGTTTTTAAAGAGTGTACAAAATTGAAGTCTGTTTGTACTGCCTTTGGGGAAATATTGTAGTAGGTAGTAATCTGGTTATAAATAGAATTTCCCTAGAATTTTAGAGCTGAAAGGGAGCCTATGGTGATGATCTAATCCAGTGTTTTGCATAGTGCAGCCTGTGCCCCACCGATGAGTTATGAAATCAATTTAGAGGGCCACAGTTAGCGTTAGGAAACAGAAGAGGAGAAGGAATAGAATAACATTCAACGAAAGAGAAAAACTATGTTATACATACTGTTTTGTGAAACTTTTGTTTCAGTGTATGAGTGTGTGTGTCTCTCTGTCTAACAGAGGTCACAATATAAAATACATGTGTCTTACTGTGAGTTCTGGTCCAAAATATTGGAAATTATCAGCCTAATCAAATACCTTCCCACTGCAGGAAAGATAACTGAAGCCAGAGGGGCAAATGACTTTCTCAAGTCAGACAGTGTATCAGAAGTAGCCCAGGTCTCCTGTCTCTCAGTATCCTTTCCATTAGACTTTAATGCCTAAAATATGCTTGAAGGCAGATGTCAACCCTTGTCCTTTGATTTCCATACTGCCTTGACAGCTGACATTATATTCTCTTTTGGAGCATTTCCTATGCTCTGAATTCCCTTTTCTCCATCTCTAGCATTCCCACAGCCCTTCTACCACTTGGGATCAGCGATTTTGTGTGATGCGGGCTGGCGTGCGCAGGGGCAAAATATCAGCACTTAGGCTTGGATGATCCATGACTCATGGATAGCTCGTGGTAGCTTAGAAGATTTGGAGTTCCACAGCTCACTGCTCCCTGGAGCTGATGAGCCACATGAGGAATAGAATTACAGCTTCCTTGTGAAAAAGAGGGAAGTACATACGACCACTCACTTAGATGGCATGCTCAGAAACAAGACAGCTAGCTGACAGCTGTGGGCTCTGGGTAATTCCTGCCAGACTCAAGCACTCTAGCTGGTTTTCCTGGGTCAAAACAGAAGTATGTAGATCGTGTTCTATAACTGCAGAGATAGAACAGGATTATCAAAGAGGATCATGTCTGGAACTTAAGGTGCCTGTTTTGGAGTTAGAAGAGAAATGTTCTACCTCACCAATAAACACTTACATTGCATTTGCTGTGTGCCAGGCACTATTCTGACAATATTATAAATATTTACTCATTTAATCCACATAATCAACCTCAAGGTCTTAGAGGACTCTCCTAGCTGCAATTGTAGCAGAAGCATTGAGATGTGTTAAAATAATTTGTTTTTCTTTCTGATTCGAAGACAGGAGGGTGAGTACACTTAATAGAGTTTAGAACTATGTCATTGACAAAGTGAATTAATCAAAAGTCAAATCCAGGGAGAAAAGGTCAACTGCCTACTTTCTCTTGGCAGAAGGAATAGGGACGAGGGTTGTTCTTGCAAAGATTCATCACTTCTTGAAGCTTTCCAGAAGTGGTGATGGATTTGCAATAAGCCATCTGCTTTTTTTTTTTTTTTTTTTTTTTTAATTTAAGCCACCCTCATATATTTGTAGTATAGCTGCCTTGGTGCCGAAGTCTGCTTCGGTCCTGAAATCACGCAATCAAACCCAAGTGGACCTGTGCCCTTGACCTTATGAACCAGTGCCTTGCATAGTGCTGGAAGAGGGTCCTTAGTAAACAATTTGTTGAAATAATTTACTACCACATTTAAAACTGATACCGACCTTGGAAACAGCCAGATTTGGATTTGATAATGGAAATTACTGAAGTGTAAGAAGGGCAAAATTTTTTTTTCTTTTTTTTTTTAAAGAGGAACAGGAAGTGAGGATTTTTTGCTTTTGTTTTTGTAAGCACCTGTATGTGCTTGTATGTTTCATATGTTAATATTTAAATCACACAATATTCTGATCGAATCTCCATTTCACAGATGAGGGAACTAAGTTAAATGACTTGCTGAAGGTAGGTAAGGAACAGAATTCAGAATATTGTCTGCCTGTAGAACCCATTACTCTTTCCAAATCATGCTGTGGTCTGAAAGTTTTGTTGTTGTTGTTGTTCATTTGAGAAATTTGTCCCTAGCAGCATTCACTGACCATGGCAAAACTTTAATTGATCTTTCCATGCCACAGCCTACCTATTATCTATGAGGAACAGCAACAGTTAAAACCCACTCTGTAATCAAGTCTTGGTTCCATTAACAACTCCACCACGTAATTAAACTTATTTCTTGAAAACGCAGACACGGTTCACTAAAGAATCTGAGAAGAGCCATTTAAATTGCGCTCAGTGTTTTGCTCTGGGTTAACCACGATCAAGTCTGGGCTTGGAACAGAAGTTTAGAAAGAATGTAGGGAATGCGGCTGGCCCAGTGCTGAATCTTCGTGGGAGCCAGGATGTATTTCCTGTGCAATCTGTGAAACTTCTAACTTATTACTGCTCATTGTTTTCCTCCATGAATATGTTGGGTAAAAATGCAGGTTGCTGAATACTTGTCCTGTTCTTGGAACAGCCTCCATTAACTAAAGCAGCAAATCTAATAGTGAAATAATCACCAGAAATGGAAAATGTTTCTTTCTGAAAGGTGTAATCATGAGAGGTATCCCATTAACAATACCTTGAAAAAAGATAAATTTCCCATTATCAGTACATTCTATGGCTATACTGTGCAAACACTTGACTTACACCACAGATAGTTTCAGGACTTTTTTTTTTTTTAAGGCTAAGATTTGGCTTAGCAAAAGGCACTGAAAACGTAAGGATGACATTAAATAGTTAAATTACACACTCCGTTGTAATGCAGATTGAGAAGGGGAACCCACAGAGATTTAATAGCTTTCTGAGTCTATAAAACCCTAGGTTTACAAATGCAAGTCAAATAAAAAACTATTAAAGTTGCAACCAAAAGATGATTTGAGTTAAAGGTCATTAAATAAAAAGAAGGTAACAGGCAAGATCACTTGGGCCCAGATACCAAAGAAAATGCCAAAGTAAAACACCAAGGGCTGTAAAATAAAAATCAACCTCTTCCTCTTGAGTTAAAAATCCAAAAAGAATTTGAAGTCCTAAAAAGGGTCCAAATGTCATACACAAAGTACTGTTCGCCTTCATGGTCTCACACTGGCTGCTCTGAGGAGACCATGCAGTTAGTACCCGGAAAACAGTACAACCTCTTCAGAGAACTGGATGAGTCCAGATGTTGGAGATTTTGATCTTCTGAATCCATTGGAATTTATGCCAGGAGATTAAAGAGAAGAATTAATTTATGACTTTCTCTACTCATTCCCAATGTGGGCTCAGCTTATTATCTGTACACATTGTGATGCACTGTAATTACAATGCTGAAAATAATTTGCAACATGTGACGACTGTAGTTAAGTTTAAAAAGGGGGGTGTTTGTCATACTTTAGTCCCCACATCTGGTTCTATCATATTTGCCAAATGATTAATATAGGAATATATTACAGTGAAATCCTTTCATATCAAAGTTTTATTTGCCAGGAAATAGAACACTTTCCTCCCATCTCTCTCCCCATCTACCCCCACATTCTAGGCTGAACTCAAATTTCCAGCACCAAGGTTCATCTGAGTGAGGACAGGGAGTCTGCTCTTATCTTTGTTCAATTCTGTAAGTTCCGTAGTCACAACTGGAATGGATATGCATCCTTTGTTTTAAAAGCACATCCACAAGAAAGAAAACCTAAATCTTATTCTGAAAGCAGATGGGGCATCAGAGATATCAAACAAGTTAAAACCACAGGAATTAAATTATAAATTTTAAACTCCCTTTTATTGAAATATAAGTTTGTTTAGTATATTTACACCACACTTTATGCACATATATACAGAGAAGGTAAATTCTGTAAAATAAAAAAGTTTTTCTTAATAAAAAATTAAAATAAAATAAAGTGCATAAAACTGATTCTTTTTTTTTTTTCCCTTCTGGTGAATATCATCATTGTCAAAATTTTGGTCAGTTGGGAGAGGGAGGAAGAAGAAATTCATTATATTTGACTTAGTGCATACAGCTGGCCCTGAATTTGTAGCCTTCAGGCCAAAATGACAAGAGGTCAGGAATGAGTCAGGCAAATTGTCAAGGTCTGCAGGGCTCCCCAGAGTCTGGAGGTCCTGCTCTCTTTGTCCTATCGGGAGCCATCCCCCTGCTTGGAACAGTGATCTCACCATCGCGGCGCTGGAACAAAGGGAGAACACAGGAAGGGGGCTCCACCAGCCAATGTCACAGCCCTGCTCCGGGGCCACCAGCGCTGTGTTTGGTAGAAAATTGCAGAATTAGCTCAACGGCTCAAACGGAAGTTTTACTTTTTCGGAAAGGGAATGAGGGGGGCCCAAGAATGGGGTACATCTCCCACAGGGACGGCCACTCGGGGGCCAAACCCCAGTAGCCAGTTTCTTCGGATCCAATCTCCGTGCTGGCACAGGAATGAATCCTTTTATAAGCTGGGTGGAGGGAATGTTACACTTCTCGCCTCGGTGAGTTCGTCCTCCCAGAACTTTGAAAGGAAACAGCGTGGGATTCAAAGAAAGGGGCAAGTGGGTGAAGAGCTGAAGTTTTTAGACACCTTTGCGGGTGGGCGTTGCCCGGCTGGTCCCCGACAGTGGCAGAGGCAACGGCCCTTCCCGCCATCATCCATACCCCAGCCCCAGGTCTTTCTCTTTTCCTCCGGATGACACTAAGTCCCAGACCGGTGGCCGTACTTGGCCTTACAGTGCAAAATGTGCTTGGCGAGGAAGTCGAGGCGGCGCTGTAGCAGCTGAGCGTGGGGGTCGGCGAGCGCGGCCAGCTCGGGGAAGCGAGGCTCGTGGCGCCGGTAGAGGCGCAGCAGCCGGGCCGCGGCGTCCTGTCCGCGGTGCAGCTCCAGGACGCGCCGCGCGGTCCGCTCGCGGAACACGCACACTGACTGCAACAGCGGCTCGTTATACTTGTCCCACATGCCTGCCACCCGGTAGCCGTGCACCAAGCCCGCCTCGTTGTCCAGAAAGACCAGCGCCCCGCCGGGACCGCGGTGCAGGTTGCTGGTGGCGCGCTGCATGACGCGCGGGTCCCACTGCAGGCTGAAGAGGTTGCTTACGAGCCGGTCGAAGTTGGCTGTCAGGTAGTCAAAGAGGATTAAGTCGGTCCATTGTACTAGGTCCACGAGCTCCGCCTGGCTGAGGTTGGCCAGCTCACCCCCGGCGTCCCGGAGGGGGCGCAGACGGCCGTCCTCCGACCGCCAGGGCGCGGGCACTACCACGTCCGTGAGGTTGGGCAGCCAGCGCGTCAGGCTCACCACGCTGCCCTCGGTCCAGTGCGCAGCGCGCAGCTCCTCCTGCACCTGCGCCCACTGCGCGCCCCGAGCCTCCACCCGGGCCAGTGCCAGCGGCGGCACGTGGCGCTGGAGGCCCAGCAGGCGCGCCAGGTAGTAGGACAGGGCCTCGCCCTGAATCTGCTCCGGGTTGATGCCGTAGCGCACGCAGGCGCGGGTGCCGTCGGCAAAGCGGGCAAGTCGGTTGGAGCTGCGCCCGCAACCCCCGCGCTCCAGGGCCACCACCCGGGCGCCGCGAGCCGCCTCCAGCCACGCCGCCGCCTGGGCCTCCGAAAAGCCCCGGGGCACCTGCTCCTCCAGGCCGCGGCTCCAGAAGACGCCCCCGTACACCGCGGCGCTCTCCTCCGGCCGGGGCTGCCCGGCTGGCACGTGCCACCTGCGCTCGCCCGGAGACTGCCGGGGCGGGCCGTCCGCGCCGGCCGCCAGGGTGAGCAGCGCCCGGAAAGTTTTCAGGGAGCCGCCGCGGGAGTCCCACGCCAGGGGCGGGGGCAGAGGGAAGCGAGGCGCGGGCGCGGGGCCGCCGCTTCGGGCCGGGCGCCGTGGGAGTCGGTCTTCGGGCGGCCGGGAGGCGGGCAGCTCGGCCCTCGGCGGCAGGAGCCCTCCCCACAGCACCAGCAGCGAGCCCAGCGCCAGCAGCCAGAGCCCCGCGGTGGCGGCGGCGCCCCGCATCCTCCTGCCCATGCTCCCGCGACTGTGCCGGTGCGCCGCCACCGCTTCAAGCCGAGCCCAGGCACCCGGGTCCCGGCGGCGAGGCGGGCCCGGCAGTTGGTGGGCTCCGGGGCTTCGGGCGCTTCGGCCCCATCGCGGCCGCGGGGCGCTGCGGGGCTCTGTCCGGCGCTCCGCCCGGCGCTGGGAACTCGCGTCGCCGCCGCTTCCCAGCTGCTTTTGTATTTCGCTGTGAGACCCTCCGGTGGGCGCGATTCACAGGCGCCCGGACCACGTGGGAGCGAGGGGGATCCCCCTCCCCCTCCTCCGCCGCCGCTCCCCGCCCCCCGCTCCCCCGCCCCCTTCCCCTCCTCTTCCCCTTAAAGCGGCGATGGCTTCTTCCAAGAGGGAGAGGCGGCCCCACACTCGGTCGGGGACTTAGGGGCCTGGAGGAAGCCGGACTGGCTGCGCCCGCGCCAGAGCGTAGGAGGGGGTGGCACAGAGCTGGAGTCTGGGGCCTGGCGGGGCGGACGCACTCTGGGCCCTCGTGGGGGTGTCGTGGTCGCCTGGTCCCTTCGCCTAGGCAGCACCAGGTCTCCTGCAAACTTCAGACAAATTTCCACCGCTCTCCGAGCTCCGCCAGGCTAGGATCAGGCAGAGTCCCTTTGCTTTCTCAGTGTCTGTCCGGGTGATTCACGCTGCTTTATGTAAATCCCTGGGAATGTCTCTGAGCCACAGAGGATGTGATTCCAGCGGAAAGAGGAACCCTCTGTAGCCAACAACTTTGAACCGACACCCCCTTTTCTGAGCACGTACAACAGCACCAATCACTATTGGCCCTCTGCCTTTCCCAAGGGACTCCCAGGGAATGAAGCCTCGCTGTGAACGTGCCCTTGAACACCTAGGCCATCTCCCATTCATTCGTGCATCCGTTCAACACAGCGATTGCCCCTCGGTTCTGGTTTTGCTCACCAGCAGCAAAATCCACAGATCCCGGTCCCATGCTGCTGGAGTTTACATTCCAGTGGGACTCTCAGGTTGCTAAGAGCGATTATAGCCATCCCACCTCGTGTTGGGGAGAGGGGAGTCCGGGACGACTTTTCGAAGGAAATGATACCGTTTTGTCCATGAGGAAACTGAGGCACGGAGAAGGAATGGGTGTTGCTCAGGATTGCACAGTTAGCAAGTGGTGAAGCTAAAAGTCAAACTCAGGTCTCCTGGCCGCATGCACTTGATTTTCCCTCCATCAAGAAAGATCAGTATTTTTTAAAAATCAAGTCAGCATTCTCAAGTTTGAAATTCACTGTCATTTAACCACTTTGTTCCCCAAATGTGATTTTTCAATTAAGCAGAGTTTTCAAATGAAAAGAAAAAAAAAAAAAAAAAAAGAAAAAGAAAACCTCTATCCCACACTGCATTTGATTTACTGTGCCCAGGCAGCCATAAAACAAAGAAATGGTGGTGGGGGGAGAGTGGGCGGGGAGGTGGTGAAGGAGCAAACAAAACAAAATGAACAACCTCTCCACCCCAACACATCTTCCAGCCACCTCTGGGTTACATTTACTAGGAAAACTCTTGGATGCCAGTCAGCCCTCTCCCTTACTCCTCTGCCTCAGAATGAGTCCCAGATCCACACTGAGATACCCAGGGTAGACACAAGATCAGGGGCGTGGTGAAATCCACCTCCCAAAGGCCAGAGTTTGAAATCTGTTTCCTTACATGGTGTATCTTTTCTCTCCTTTCGTCTCCCCATCAGGTGCATATGAAGGTTTTCAACTGGACTACCTCATCAGCTGGCACTGATTATGTTTTTTTCTCCAAAGAAAAAACGTTGTAGGGTGATAGAGCGGACACTCTTATGTTTATGGCTGAACAGAGGCATCAAAAAACCACATTTGGAGTATTCCAGCACTGACCCAGGATACGGTCAAGTGTTTTCACTGGTGTGGTTAAGTACATATTGGCTGAACTGTTGAATCTGTTCCCAACCACATGGTGGCTTTATCATGTAATTTTATAACTCTTATCTGATAATGAGATTACTATGGCTTCCATATGGTTACATCAAAATATATTAATTCATTCAAAGGTCTTATTTTTTTGCCCTGTGCAAGCTCCTCGTCTTTCCCTAGCAGGCAGGGACTACATCTTATTAACCTTTTATTACTTATACCACCTAACATAGTATATTACACTAAATAAGCACAAATTTAATTTTTTTGTCTTTTGGTTTAACTTCTACTGGGATATGTATGTATTTGAAAGGCAGCCTCTTTCAGCGTGGGCAAACTATAAGCAAGATCGCCACCTAGTGGGCATAAGTAGAGTATCATCTAATTGGAGAAAAGTATACATTTTTAACTGAATGATTAATTGTTGAAGTTAAACTCGGAAGACTATTAAATGTTTACTATGTCCCAAGCTATGTCCTAGGGGGTATGGAGAAATCCAAAGTGGTTGGGGTCTCTGTCTTTTTGGCAGCTAACAAAAGCTGTAAGTAACTACCATTGTAAACTTCCTGGGGAGCCTGTCTTGTCCATTGTTTTATGGCTGCCTGGGCACAGTGCCTGGCACTTCGTGTGTGTTCAACAACAGTTTGCTGAATACATCGTTAGAATGCTAATGAGATGAAGCTCTGCAAGTATCATGTATCAAGTTTTTTTTTTATTAAACACCTTACTACTAAAGAATACAAAATAATTTGGTCCAAGGGTTG
This sequence comes from Rhinopithecus roxellana, assembly GCF_007565055.1. Classification (NCBI taxonomy): domain Eukaryota; kingdom Metazoa; phylum Chordata; class Mammalia; order Primates; family Cercopithecidae; genus Rhinopithecus; species Rhinopithecus roxellana. Next base: position 108,798,624 of record NC_044563.1, read on the forward strand.
CGGGTTATTGTTCAACTGATTAAAGAATACAAAATAAGAACTTCCATTAATTTTAAAAAGAAAAAATATCGGTGAGGGTTCTGCATAACAGATGTGAGGGGAAGCACATGATTTTAATTCTGGGAGGACTGGCTCCTAGTCCAGAGACTAGAAATCCTGGAATCTCCCAATCATATTACTGGTACTGATGAAAAAAAAAAAACAAAAACAAAAACCAGGCTTAAAGAAGTTGACTAAGACCGTACACCTCATAAGAGGGACTAATTTTATCATTGAGCAGCCCTTTGCCTATAGCCATAGGACTGAATGCATCATGTACAAGAACAGGATGCATTAATTGAAACTTTAACAAATTAATTGAAATGCACAAATACAGAAAACCAAAGGAACAAACACTGCCCCTTCCTCAAAGTGGAATGCAGTTTTGGAATGGTATTTGATTATTTGAGACAGGGTTTAAAAACATGCCTCTTTTTAGCTGTTAGATGAAAATACTCCCATTCTCCTTTATTTTCTGGCCTGAGGACGCTCCCCTGCCACCTGTGGCCAAACCACTTTGGCTCTATGGGGTAGCATAGTTAATCACCATGTGCAACCTCAGTCACTTCTGCTCTCTGGCAGTTGCTTGGGCAACTATTTGCACCTTTATGACTTTCTTAATTCTCTTTAGAATTTATCCCTGAGCCTGGACTTCCAATATCTTCAAACTTTCCCACAGTCCTGTTTGAAGAATGATCTAGTTCATGTAATGGTGCCTCCTGGGGAAAAGAGAGGAGGTGGAGTTGAGGGTTGGAAGCAGGGGAGGAGGCTTGGAGTTGGAATATTTTCCAAGTCTGGCATTAGCACTTTCTGGCTTGTTCCTTGGGCTAGTTATTTACTTTCTATGAGTTTCAGTTTCAGAACCTGAGAAATAAGTTAATAAATCCTTCCGAACTCACAGGGTTGTCATGCAGCTCAAGTGAAATATTAATAATAACCACAGCACCAGTGGCAGCAAACACTTATTGAGCTCTTATTATGGGCTTTGTGTGGAGCTAAACCTTGCATGTGCTTTATCTCATGAAATCCTCCCAACAAGTATTATTATCCCCACTTTACAGATGGGGAAGTGGAAGCTTAGCCAGTCAGTGGAATGAGGTCATGCAGCAAGGAAGTGGCAGGGCTGAGATTCCGAAGTGATGGGGACCAGACCCTTTGTAAATTATAAATTGCTAGGGAAATGTCAGGTGCAGAAATTATTAAATTAAATCAAAATAGATTCAACTCAGATGAAATTTTGGTTTCATCTATTCTCTGGGGTTTGTTCCCAAGTGAAATGGTTTAAAGTGTGAACTGTCAAGCCAGATTGTCTTATTGAAAACCCAGTCCTGTCACTTACCAGGCATGTGACCTTGGATAGGTCACTTAACCCCTTTGTGCCTCAGTGGATATATCTGTAAAATGCAATAAGAATAGTATTACTAGTATTACTAACAAAAATTATAACAGTATACAGTATCTAATGATTACTAGTAATTAATAGGAACAAATCTTATAGATTATTGTGATGGTTAAATTAGTGCTTATATTTAAAGAGCTTAAAGGACCATCTAAGTGTTCACTATATTATAGCTGTTGTTGTTCTTTTTGCTTTCTATTTCCTATTTCACTGTTTCATTGCTCAAATGGGGATGTTTTCCATCTCTTGTTGCTGGCCTCTATCAAGCCTCACTTGGTCTTGAGAGACCTAACACAGGTGGTGTTCCAGCTCAATGCACCTGCTTTATGCCTGAAATGGTATCTTTCCTGATAATTTTGCAATATTTCTTCCCCATGGAGCTGGACCACCTGGCTTCTACCAAGGTTCCCAGTGTAACTCTTGTTAAAAGCCCAGAGCCTCCAGTCAGCCTCGGGCAGACAGCTTCTGGCTTCCTCTCACTACTCTGCCTCCTTCAATCCTGACCTTTTCTGGATGTCCTGAGTTATAAGCCCCTGGAAAAAACAGAGGCCTACAAACGTACCGTTCCACATACTTCTACAAAAAGGAAGGGAGGGGAAAAAAGATGTCAGAGATGAGTATAGTATTCCGTTAAAGTGGTGTGACTCCTACACTGGCCACTACTGTTTGACCCTGGGGAGTTTTCTAACCCTCTGGGCTATAATTTTATTATTTATATATCTCTGTTATGGACTGAATATTTGTGTTCCTCCCCGTGCCATAGATTCATATGTTGAGAACCTAACTCCCAATATGGTGGCATTAGGAAGTAAGGTCTTTGGGAGGCAATTAAATCATGAGGGTACAGCTCTCATAAATGAGGTTAGTGTCCTTATCAAAGAGACCCCAATAAGCTCTCCAGCTCTCTTTTCATCATGTGAGGACCCAGAAAGAATACCGCTGCCTATGATCCAGGAAGAGTAGTCTCACTAGACACCCAGTCTTCTGACACCTTGTTCCTGGACTTCCCAATCTCCATGTATATATATATACGTATATATACACACACACGTATATATAAAAAAATACGTGTATATATATGTGTATGTGTATGTGTGTGTGTGTGTATATATATATATATATTTTTGAGACAGAGTCTTGTTCTGTCGCCCAGGCTAGAGTACAGTGGCACAATCTCGGCTCACTGCAACCTACACCGATTTTCTTGCCTCAGCCTCCCAAGTAACTGGGATTACAGGCGTGTGCCACTGCCATTATGTCCAGCTAATTTTTTTTTTTTAATTTTTTTTTATTTTTGGTAGAGACGGGGTTTCTCCATGTTGGCCAGGCTGATCTCAAACTCCTGGTCTCAAGTGATCCACCCACCTTGGCCTCTCAGAGTGCTGGGATTACAGTTGTGAGCCCCTGCGCCTGGCCAGATGTTTGTTGTTTAAACTACCCCAGCCAATGGCACTCTGTTATAGTAAGCCTGAACTAAGACACTCCCTCCTTCCCATCTTTTCTACCCCAGGGTACATGATGTTTCTGGTTGGGGATCAGTTTCCTTTTCTTGGTATCTCTATTTGACTATGATCTGGGTCTTCCAAAAATTGCTTAAGTGATCTCATTCTCACATTCCCGGCTGTCAAGGGCGGGCATATTGATGCCTGGTTCCAGATACATCCTACTGGAGAGCTAGAAGGAGGTCAGGAAATAGAGTAATCTTTGAATGCAATTAACCTACCTGCTTGAACAAGTCCCACTTTTAAGAACATATTGTGTTTCTGGAAAGAAAGTCATAGTTGACACGAACCTTGTAAATTATGGTGAGACTAACATTTTTATGATTCTCGTTATTCCAACTAGCTCTCTTTTGGACCTGCTTTGCAAACGTTCCTGCAGGCACTAGTGTTAAAGACTCGAATCTAAAGGTTGGAGCACTGGTGAATCAATTTAGTAAATTTTAGAGCAGTTGCCAACACATATTTCAGTCCTGATTACAGAGTATGATGGTAAGAATTCTGGACTGGGCATTTGGAAACATGAATTTCTGTGCTATAATTTAGTTCAACAGACATTTATTGCCCACATGTAAAGGCCAAAGGACTGAGGAATAAGTGATTGGGCATCAGATCTTCCTTCACACCTGCATCAGGGAATGTTTGTTGTCTTCTTTTCATCCTCCACCTTCCTTTCCTCCTTCTTGGCAGGTCTCCACCTTCATCCTCTGTGCCTTTGACCTTTAAGGGATGCTGAATCCTGATTGGGCTAAACCAGTCATGGTGCTTTCAATTCCTTGCAGTGACTGGTTAAGGTATAGGCATGTGAGATGATTCTGGCCAGTGAACGTTACGGGGGAAGCCCAGTGGGAGGTTTCTGGAAAATATATCTGTACTCTTACAGAGACACAAGAAAGATATGGCAAGGCTGGATGGGAGGCCTGGAACTGAGGAAGTCATGTTAATGCAAGGGGAACTAAGTTCACACAATCAGGAAGGCAGAGTAGAAAGATGGAAAGAACCTGGATCCTTGTTGATGTCACCAAGCCCCCAAGTTAATCAACTCTGGAAATGAAATGTCCTTCCTCTAGACTTCCTATGGTTTAAGCTACTCTGAGTTGGGGTTTCTTTGTTTGCAGCCCCAAATCTCCTAAATGACATACCCTTTCACATCAGAGCTCACGAACTAAGGAAGGAGGCTGACTGATAAACAAACAGATCTCTTCCATCACAACTGGGCTACTGGGAAAGTCGTGTGGTTTAATGTTTGGGAACATGTGCTCTGCAGCCAGGCTGAGTCTTGCACCTATGAGCTGTACCATCTTGGGAAAATCACTTAGCCTCTCTAGACTACTTAACTCATCTGTAAAATGAAGATGGTAACTGTATCTGCCTCTTGATTGTATGGATGAGATGTACCTTAAGCACTTAGAAAGGCCTCAATAAATGCCAATTGCTATAGCTATTAAGGAAATAGAAAGCACATGGAGGAGCATAGAATAGGGAGTGACTGATTCTGCTGGGGAAGTCCAGGAAGGCTTCACTGAGGAGGCAGGCGTTAAAGATGAGTCTTGAAGGGGAGGTGGAGGTATCCAGGTGGGGTGTGAGATTCAGTCAAGTAGAGGGAACAGTGTGTGAGCTCAACAGCCCTGTGCCCACAGGCAGATTATCACATCTTTCAGGAGCTCGATTTCTTCATCCTTGAAAGCCCTTCAGTGTGTTGAATTAGCTTAATCCTCTTTTGGCAAAAGAAGTAAATCTCAGGCCCCCTCCCTAGATTGAGAGGCCCCTCATTAGAGACCCTCCATGGCCCCTTCATCAATAACCTGTGGTTGTTGGTCTCAACCCACCCTGAAAAATTTCACTCAACAAACACTCCCACTAAAAAAGGTGACTGTCATTCTTCTTTGTTGATTTCTGTTCTTCATTGCTGCCTAGAGATTTATCCAGTGCACAATTAGTGATTCTGTGCCTCCTTAGCTTTCCAAGGCCCCACATATCTCATCAGTCAGATAGATGCTGAAGCTTAATTAAGCTTATAAAGCTTTCTGATTTCCTCAGATGAAAGGTAGTTCATAAGTACCAGGTTTTATTTTGGTGGCTCCTGCCAAAGTTTATTATAAATAGGACTTAGTGCGACGTGGCTAAGCTCTTAGGGTGATAATGTGTCAAGACCAATCGAGGCTGCCGAAAGCAGAGATATTATCATAATGGTTCCATCATAGGTGGTGGGTGTTAATGGAAGTAGCTGTGAAAAAAAGAAAGTACTGCAGCCAGCAAAGCCCGGATCGAGATGGCTGTAAGTGAAATATCAGCTGCTCATGGGATCTCCATCATAATCATTAACCATATTAGCCTCGGAGCCATTCTTCTGCCATCTCTCCTAGACCAGGCTCATGCTGAAATAAAAAATGGATGCTTTAACTCCAAATGAAAATATATTCCTTTGCTGCTTTTTAAAATCCATTTACATTAAAATGATGGCCAGCAGGTAAGTAATTTATAACTGGGGGCTTACTGCAGTGCAGACAAGTAGCTTCGGAATAGTGAGCCACCTAAGTGGGAGACTGGGAGACTTCCAGACCCAGGAAAAGCCATTGCTGGTGGACTGAAATATGGCTGGCAAGAGTAGGAAAAGGCAAGGGATAACTTACAGACACTCACTGATGGGGAATAGTGAGCGTAGAGGTAGTTTTATATTTCCACAATCAGGTGAAAAAACAGAAGTTCTTAGGTAATGCAGCCCTGGTTAAGAATGTGTTAGCTTCTAGGGCCCCAGCTTTGGTTGCCTAAAATCAGCTTTTTGCATCCCATAGGCAGACAATGTCATTTGATGATATTGGTGATGGCAGTGATGGTGATGATCATGATGATAATGATGTACCCTGTTGTCAGTTGAAGCCACTGGCTTTTTTGAGATCCAATTAGACTTAGCCCAAATTCCTATTTGTATTCCTATTGTGTGGTCTCGATGGCGGGGAGGTTCAAAGACTTTCCCTCTATTCCTGAGAGTCCCTGGAGCTTTGTGCCTCAAACTTGTCTCTGTGTCCACTTCCTGCTTTCACAGTTGTGACTTTGGCTCCAACACACATTAGCATGGGTGTGAAATTCGGTGCCTTAACCACCCCTCCGCCTGCATTTGGAACAAAATATCATAAGTTCATTGACCTTCCTGAAGATCTGGGGGCAGGCTCACTGAGGAGAGGTCACTGCACTGCGCAAGGTCTTCATCCATGCAGCTGTCTTCTCTTTCCTTTCTCGCTCCCTCCCGTGTGGGCAAACAGGTGAAACTTTGCTCTTACATCATGTAAAACAGGGCTACTCCCATTCAGGATCCATTCAGGATCTCAGCTTCTACCTCAGGTCAAGGTTTTTTTAGGGATCAAATTGGGGAGTCCCTGAAGGGCTTTCTGGTAGACACAATTTAACATTTTCAGCATACTTTCTACACGTCAGGCAGTGTGCTGAGAGTTTTCCATGCACTTAATCTTTAAGATCCCCCCACAACACCCCAAGATCTTATTTTCCCATTTCATTGATGGGAAAAAGGGACATCATTAGAGCAAGCCTCAGACCTGGACACTTCTGCTACTGGGTAGAAGAGGAACCCCACTTCTTGTCTGCCAAAAGACCAAGGTTATGTTAACTGCAATGCCACTTGGCTTCCTGGGACTGAGAAACATTAGTGAGTTAGCAAAGGGGACTCTTACAGGGGAATTACCTCTCTCTTTGGTACCTGCACGTCATCTTTCTCAAGGTTGTTTGATATAGGTACTACCTGCATCCTCACATCTGCTGAGTGATTAAGCCCAAGCCCATTTACTGGGAGGTATGTTGCAGTACAGAAAGCTCCACAGGGTTAATACCTTATTGAGTGGGCTGTGATTGGTCCCGAAAGAGGAGGGCTGGCCTGACAATTCTGGAAATGGCGCTGTTTCTCTCTGGGAAGCGGATCAGCCTGGACAAGAATGGCAATGCAAGAACACCTGCTGTCATTTCTCCTCTGGTTTTGCCCCTCCCATGAGCAAACTCTGAGATTGCCCCAGGGAAGCTGCCTCTGTGGGGCTGGGTGTGTTTGTTACACACCATACATTGAGACTTGCTGTTGAATGTCTTGTTCCCTTTCATTTCACCTGAAGAATAAAAGAAGAAAGAAACCTCAAAGGCCATTTCTTGCTGCTTGAGTTTAAAAAATGGCTACATTTTACAATCTTGGCCTGAGGAATAGCAGAACAAAAGCTGAGGAATAACAATGGTGATATATTTATCTAGTTCCTTGCAGTTTGGCCAAGCAGTTTCACATGCTGATCTCATTGGGTTTTCACAACAACCTGCTAGGGAGGGATAGTAAGGCAGGGGTTACCGTTCCTACTGATGAAGAAGAAAGCTGAGCTTCAGAGAGTTGCATAATGAGCCCTAGGTTCACAGCTAGTTCCTGACACACCAAGAACACGAATGCACTTTACCTGAGTTCCACCTCAGAGGTTTTATAGGACACTCCCTCTTTGCCCAGTGCGACTCACATCTGCAGATTCTCTCTCTATCTCATGTTTTCCACATAGTTACAGGTGCATGTTACCTGTATATTACAATGGCTGCTAAAACTCCAGTAATGAGGACAGAAGAAAGAAACCAAGGATTGCTAAAAAGCTAGAATATTTAGACACTCCTCTCCCATTCAATGGTGTTTCTCTCTCTTTTTTGAGACAGTCTTGCTCTGTCACTCAGGCTGGAGTGCAGTGGTGTGATCTCAGCTCACTGCAACCTCCGCTTCCCAGGTTTAAGTGATTGTCATGCCTCAGCCTCTCAAGTAGCTGGGACTACAGGCATGCGCCACCATACCCTGCTAATTTTTTTTTTTTTTTTTTTTTTTGGTAGAAACAGGGTTTCACCCTGTTGGCCAGGCTGGTCTTGAACTCCTGGCCTCAAGTGACATGCCTGCGTTGGAGTCTTCTATCTCTGTTACTAGCATTTATGAAAGAAAGGAAGAGGGGAAGGAAAATGAGCAAGAAAAGTTAGGGGAAAGGGAGATATATTATTTTTAAATACTTTTCTCTGCTTACCTGTTTCAATAAGCAGAAGAGCTAACCAAAGAAGTCAGAGAAAAAAAGTGCAGGTAATCACTGATCATTGACTTATTTGCTGAGTGAAGTTTTTTTGGGGGACAAAGATCACACAACAACTCTGAGATAGCTAACAGCTCCCTCCTGTTTTTTCTGCTCCTGTGCACGATACCCCCGCTCACTCAGGGCAAAATCAAGTCAGTAGATCAAAGCATGGTATTTAACTTTGTCTTCATCTCTTCCCATTAGAGGGCCATTTAGTTAGGGGTGACAACAGGACTGCATGGCTTTTTAGGATAAGTAAGAGTAGCTGGACTAAGAAAGTCTTCCCACTTTGGTTTTCTCATTTGTAAAAATAGGATATTAATGCTTGCCTTGCAGAAGTATTGCAATAATTCAATGAGATTATGGGATTAGATAAAATATAGCAAGTGAAGGCCGGGCGCAGTGGCTCACGCTGTAATCCCAGCACTTTGGGAGGCCGAGGCGGGCAGATCACGAGGTCAGGAGATCGAGACCATCCTGGCTAACATGATGAAACCCCGTCTCTACTAAAAATACAACAAATTAGCCAGGCATGGTGGCGGGTGCCTGTAGTCCCAGCTACTTGGGAGGCTGAGGCAGGAGAATGGCGTGAACCCGGGAGGCGGAGCTTGCAGTGAGCCGAGATCGTGGCACTGCACTCCAGCCTGGGCGACAGAGCAAGACTCTGTCTCAAAAAAAAAAAAAAAAAAAAAAAAAAAGCAAATGAAAAGTTCTAATGTAGTTTCTGGCATATAGTAGGCACTTAATAAATATTAAAAGTCACACATGAAGCTGCATAGAATGTCTGGGAGGACACACACTAACCTGTTAATGGCATTATTCCCCAAGAAGATGTTTGTGTGGGGGGGGGCACTTTCACTTTTTTACTGCATATATTTTTACTTTATATCTCATTGCGAGAATGATATATAAGTATTAATGGGTGTGTGGATGCTCACGTTAAGAGTTATGATCAGATAGAGTACTAATGTGATATTTTTGTACACCTGTTTGTGTGATTGTAAAATCTGCTTTTTGTGGCTTTCTTTTCAGACAGGGTCTTACTCTGTCACCCAGGGTGGAGTGCAGTGGTGCAATCATAGCTCACTGCAGCCTCGAACTCCTGGGCTCAAGGGCTCCTCCAGCCTCAGCCTCCCAAGTAGCTGAGACTACAGGCACATGCCACCATGCCCAGCTAAGTTTTTAATTTTTTTATAGAGACGTGGTCTCAATTTGTTGCCCAGGCTGGTCTTGAACTCCTGGGCTCAAGCGATCTTCCCACCTTGGCCTCTCATGCCTGGGATTGCAGGCATGAGCCACTGTGCCCAGGCTGATTACAAAATTTATGCTTACTACAAGTAACAGCATCAATGGAAGAACTGAAAAGTGGGCACCAGCAAACACCAGAATTGAGCAGCCCCGAGTATGTAAACAGGAGCGCCTTTGATCAAGGATGTGGATATAAGATGTCTCAGCTACAGGTACCTTCCATTCAAGCTTTAATAGTCCAGGAAGGAGGAATCCGATTGGTCCATTTTAGGACCAGGTTTCGAGCATAGGCTCATCCAGCCTTTAATATGTAAGGGAGTTCTGTGCTGGACTATGATTCTGCACATGTCCATCCCAATAATTTTGTGTTGTTTGATTTTTTTAAAAAGTTATAATCTTGCATTTCTTTAAAAATAATAATGTGAAACCTCTAACAATGGATAAAGCGAGTAGAGCTATGCTGTAAGATCTTGACAAAATGTGTTTTGTGCATCTTTTACAAGGAACCAATAAAAATTGAAACCCAGCAAGATTCATCATTCATGTGCTTGGTGATACATCGCGGAGTGACACGTCTGCCCTGGGTCTGAATAAATGTTGATGATGGCAAACACACCCACACAACAATAACAACACTTGTCTTCTTGACTCCAACGGTTAGCAGATCCGGAATTTCCATACATTTGTTTTAGTGCTGCCTCTCTGGTTAGGAAGGGAATTTGAGACCTTTTTTAGGGTAAAGAAAAGTAATAGAGGATCTTTTGATTTTTCTATCACGAGCTGTCATTTTACAGTGATTGAGAGGCAGAGAATATGAAGCATACAGAAAGCATGCAAGGTACAATCTGTACATGTGCATGTGCGTGTGCATGTGCGTGTGTGTGTGTGAAAGACAGAGAGAGAGAGAGACAAACATGTCATTGCCCTGGGGGCAGACTGATTTAGGGCTCTTCTAAGGCGAGCTCAAATCCAGACTGCATTTTCTATGTGGACCATCCATGTTTCCCAGCAAAGAGGCACTCAGCCAAGGCCCAAGAGGTTGAGAATAAAGTGAGAAGCAGAGAGCTTGGCCAGTTTAGGAGGGGAGGAGGAATGCTCTGTGTTCTCTGTAATGCCTCCTGGCAACATCTGCGCCACAGAGGACTTGCTCAGCTAGCTCCCCTCCGGTCAGCCCATAAGAGTCCTTTCTAGTGGCAATAAATCCTTCTCTCTGCCGCCCACCCATTCCTTGTGATTTGTTTGTTTTTTCTTTGGAAGTGGAGTTGGGTGGTTGCTGGGGAAGAGGTCAGAAATTACTTACTGAAAGGCAGAAGCCACATCTCTAACACCCAGCGATAGGCTGATAACAGATACCAGTTACCGAGTCTTGCTACATGCCAGGCAGCTTGCATAGCCTCACAAACCCTTTCAGGTGGGTTTTATAAGCCCCATTTATAGATGAGTAAAGCAAGCTTCAGAGACTTGTAAATCGCTAAAGATGATACGACTCTTAAATGGTAAGGCGAGATCCAAACCTGGGCCAGTGTGTCTTCAGGTCACCCGGTCCTGACCGCCCATCTGTATTGGAAAGCTAGCTTGAAAGGACCCAAGACTGGCAGCTTTGATACCCATCCCTGGCTGCTCTGGGACAGGTCACAGAACTGTTGAGTAGTCATAGTCTTGACTACAACAGATTGGAAATTATGATATAATGTTTGCTCCCAGAACCAGCATGGTATTAACATCATTTTAAGCCAAGCCTTTGAGTCAGCTCTTTTGTGTATGGTTTGGGAGAACAAGGCACCAGGAACTCTCAGGAGTTCAGGTCCAGCCATGGACCTTCTGAGGAGTACTCTTTCTAAGACACCGTGGAAAGCTTTTTTTCCCCGCATTTGCAGCTTCAGATGCTGGTGTTCTACCCTCTAAAGTTGCTGAAACAGTACCATTAGGTGGAATAGTTTTATTGGAATTTAAAATATTGTGAATTTTGTGCTCATTGCCTCTGGCTATAACTGGAGTAAAAGTGACATTGTTTCAGACAATAGCATGCACTAATTAAGTCAGTGGAGAATGTAGCAACAGAAATATCACAGTAATAAAACTGGAGTTGTGTTCCAATTGTGTTCAGAGCACTCCCCCAGCAGGGCAGTTGAGTTGAAATTTCCATTATTTTGAGTGAATGTGGCCCTAAGGAATCATGTAGAGATGGTTTTTTATGTGATCTCAGGGCAGTCCCTCTCTTGTAGTATAGTAACTTTTATAAAGCTATACTGTGCTTTGTTGAAAAAGAAAAGTACAAAATATATTTATTCCCAGAAAAAAGTCTGTGAGGATACGTATTTAACTGTTGGCATACCTTACCTCGGGAAAAGGAAATTTGAAGAGAAAGGACTTTCTTCCTTTTCTTTTTCAAAAAATTTCTTATATTCCTGGACATTTAAATTTATTATACTGAGCATATATTTTTGAGCAGACTGAAATGATCAAGGGAATGCCTTCAAATGAATAATTCATGCCTTATGGCATCAGATCATCAAAAGGCAGATAGGATAGGTGACTGTTAAGAAGTTGCCCCAATGGAGCTGGAATTAAGGTAGCAAGGGTGTGGGCTTGGGTGGCAGCAGTGGAGATGGAAAGGAAGGGAGGGGAGTTGAGTGCCATTAAAAACCAGGAGCCAGGGGTATCACCTGCATTTGTTGAAGTCTTGCAAAGTGGCACTGTTTCCATGAGGATGGAGCCTAGATACTGGTGCCGAGCTATGGAGGGACCTAAAGGAGCTAGAATTTTAATTATCAGTGAATGGGTGGGTGGGTGGTGGATGGATGGACAAATGAATGAGTTCCTTCATTTAAGGGTCCTTTTAGGTTCAGGCCGAACTCCTTTAGAAGTCTAATTAGGTCCTCGGTTAGGGCAGTATTTCTCATATTATTCCCTTGACCTGGGCTGTTCTTATCCCAGCCTGAGAGAATTAAGGCCTTTCTAAGGTCTGGGCCATTTCTGGATGCCTTATTGGGTCACTTAAGTCTTGTTTTTTTGTTTTTAACTGTAAGAATCTCACTTCCAAATTGCTTAAACAATATAGGAGATAGATTTAAGGCACAAGTATCTAGAAGGTCTTCTGGGTTGGGTTGATTCAAGGGCTCACCAATGTCATCCATTGCTAGTTTCTTCCAAGCTTTCTGTTACGCTTTTCATACAGCAGCAGCCTGGCTTCCTCATGGTGGCAAAATGGATGCAGCAGTTCCAGCCTTTACTTCCACATTATCTAGAAGGAGATAGAGAAATCTTTTTTGCCCCTAGAAGTTCCTTGAAAAAGCTCAGGTCCATTCTCACCCACTCAAATTGGGTCTCATGCTCATACTTGACTGAGTCCCTTTGACTGGGGAATGTTGATTGGCTTAGGTTATTGGAGCAAAGCATACTTATGGGGGCAGTGGTGGTGGGATCACCATATCTTGCCCATATGGCAGCTGCACAATGCGGGTGTGTGTGGAAGGGATATCAGGGAGCTGTCAGACTCTAGTTTAGGATAATAAAGCAGGAATGACTGGTGTTTGTAGGTGTATGGGGGGGTGGATAAAGTTGAAGTAAGAAAATATCCAAGAGGGGTGGACGATTTCCCAAACTGAGAAGCAAGACAGTGTGTGTGGGCTCTAGGCTGGGGGCTGTAGAGGAGAATAATCATGAGGGTGCCTGAGAAAACTGGGCATGTTTGGTTTTACATAAAACCAAAGTCCTGGAGTGCTAGACAAGGAGCCTCCAGGATTTGTGTGGTTTTATGGGAGTGAATCAGTGAAGGAGACACTTTCAAAGCCTTTCAGTCTTTCAAAGATCAGTCTTTCAAAGGCTGTCTTGACATGACGAGGCAGGGAGCTGGGGAGTGGCACCCCATGGCAGCGTGGAGCAACAGCAGCAGACATGTGGAGGGCCACAGACCCAGAAGGGCTCTGGGGGCATTGAACAAGTTCATTTATGTGTAGCACTTGGAGAGCACGACACGGAGGACATTTTCAATCGTTGTTACAAGAAGTATTTTTAATTTTAGTTGCTAGAAAGTAGTAAGAAGCAGTAGTAGCAAAAGAAACAGGAGGCCAAGTGATTCCGGAGGCATCCTGGTGTGAAAGTGACAGTTTGACAAACCTCCTTTTTGGACTCTATAAGCCCCAGAGAAGAGAAGTCTCAAGAGTGCAGTAACTGAACTTCCTTCCAATCTGGTGTACGGGATTTTGAGCAGCTTCCATTTTATTAGAGAAATAAAGACTTATAGCATTACTTACATTGCAAGAGCATGGAACAGCTCATGTCTATAGAACTGTAAAATTACACACACACACACATATATGACACACATCTCACTCTAGCCTTACAACACTATACAAGTTAGTCATTAAATACTGCTATTTGACAGAGAAGGCAGCTCAATACCTCCAGCTTGGAGGTATTAAGTCCGTGGCAACGTCCAGAGTTAGAATATGGTAGAGTTGGTCTTTGCATCCAGCATCCTTCTCCCACCTTCCTCTTCCTTTCTAACAGACCCTAAATATGACCAGTTATCCCACCCTCCCCCATGAAGCCATGTGCTTTAAGGAATATGCACTCGCCCTCACCTCCAAAGGAAAGGCCGCCTTTTCCACTGATCTAATTTTGACCATTAGAAATCTGCTGATGAGATTCTGAGAAAAGTGTTCTCACTTCTGAGGGAGTGCTATGGGACGAGTTTCCTTCATCTTCCTCTGGTTTTTATTGCATCTGGATGGGACATTTGGAACTGCTGCACAGACATTTGCCACCAAATCTGAGGATGAGGCCAATACCCAAGATGGAAGTGCAGGGATGGAAAGAATCTGGGTCCTTGAGGATTGGTCTCAGTCACTAAATAACCATCCTAGAAGCCTACAGCAGCAGAAACTGCGACTTGCCTTTCCAGTGTGCATTCTATTCTCCTTTAGTAACAAAAAATCTATATTGATAAGTGTAGTAATGTACCCAGATATAAAACCTCATTTTCTAGAGTTCCTTGTCAATGGAAGTTATGTGGCTTTTTGCCCTACCTTTCTTTACTTTCCTGCTTCCTGGAATGTGGGCACGGTGGCTTGAACGATGGCAGTCATTATGTGACCATGAAGCTAATTGAGGATACAAGTTGTCTACTGAAGATGACAGTGCTGAGAGTGTGGGTTCTGCCATACCAGCTACTGACTGTTTTTCTCTAGGCTTATTTTATGTGAGAGAAATATAGCATTTTCTCTATGTAAGCTAGAAATTTCTAACTTACATAAGCTACTGTTACTTAATGTTTTCTTTTATATGCAGCTTGGTTTAATCCCAACTGAGAAGCCTATATATTTCTGAATTTCCTGTGGGTGAGAACTAATTTTCTTAATGTATAAACTGTTTGGAATTGGAGTTGCTTTTATACGCAATCAATAACATCCTAATTGTTTCCTCATTGAAACCCATATTGTTTGCATCTGTACTGTGTAGTTAACTACAACAAGGGCTGTATTCTTCAGTTCTACATTATTCTTGATTGAGAGATCCTAATATTGGGATCCCTACCATTTTCTACATTTTTTTTTTTTTTTTTTTTTTGAGACAGAGTCTTGCTCTGTCGTCCAGGCTGGAGTGCAGTGACACCATCATGGTTCACTGCAGCCTCAACCTCCTGGGCTCAAGCAATTATCCTGCCTCAGCCTCCTAAGTAGCTGAGACTGCAGGTGCATGCCATTATGCCTGGCTAATTTTTAAATTTTTTTGTAGAGACAGTGTTTCACCATGTTGCCCAGGCTGGTCTCAAACCCCTGGGCTCAAGTGACCTACCTGCTTCGGACTCCCAAAGTCCTGGGACTACAGCCACGAGCCACTGCACCCGAACCCATCTTCAGTCATTAAGAACATTCAGAAAGCCCAAACAAAAAGCAAATATTATGGCTTTGGTACAGCGTTGGTGGAAAATCCAGGTGGTTTCTTTGGCACTTACCCCAGAGGACCCTAGTAATATCCTCCCACCTGAGCAGAGTCTGAGTTTTGAATATCCTACTGCATGCACCTTCAGTTTCCTACTCCCTGTTCCTAAGATCCACACGCCCCAACCATGTGGTCTGCCTCCCACACAAATCCTCAGGGAGGAGAGCTTTTAATATCTGGCAAAGCAACTATTGACTCAGGTTTTGTTTGCCATTAAGTTAGCATTTAATAAATGCAAGATTCTTGGCTTAATAGGCTGGTTATTACGTATTATCAAAATGGTAAATTAATTATTCAAAAGCTGTGTTTGAGATATACCAGAGATGTAACCAAGGAGGTCTCTTTGTTCCTAATTTGCAGTAAACATTGCATTTCTGGCCAGTCAGTATTTATTTCAAGTATAATAATTATCTTGTTAAACTCAAATCTACTAAATCGAAATGAAAGTCAGGAATTAGTGCTGGAGGGTGGGGGAGGGTTTAGTCAGGCAATGTTGTGAGCATCCTGAACCACCAGCCTCATGACTCCCACCTCGCCATGAGGATGCCAAAGCCAGCCCCTAAAACATAACTGCACTGATAATTGTTCTTTATCCAGGGACAGAGCCACCTACTATTTTTGGCCCAAGTAACTCTCCCTTGGATATAAACTTTTAATGTAATGACGAGAAAGACAGCCACTGTTTATCAGTGCCTCTTATGTGACAATTACTTTACATCCATTATCACCAGTTCTCACAGCAATCTCAATTTACAGATGAAGAAACTTGATGAGACTTGGAGGGGTTAAATAATTTGCTGAAGATCACACATATACAGTCAGTCCCTTGGTGTTCACAGGGGATTGGTTCCAGGAATCCCCGTGGATACCAAAATCCACAGATGCTCAACTCCCTTATATAAAATGGTGTAGTATTTGTGTATAACCTACACACATCCTCCTGTATTCTTTAAATAATCTCTAGGTTGCTTATGTCTAGAGCAATGCAGATGCAATGAAAATAGTTGTTAGACTGCATTTTAAAATTTGTATTTTTAATTGTTGTATTATTATTTTTTATCTTTCCTCCAATATTTCAGATCTGCAGTTGGTTTTGAATCCATGGATATAGAACCTACAGATAGAGAGGGGTGACTGATATGTTAATTGCAGAGCTGAGAGTTTGACGCAGGTCATTTGGGTTCCAAAGCCATCCTTTCTGCAGCTGCAGAAACTCTGAGGCCTTGAACATGTATTTTTATGTACTGCACAGGGGAGTCTGTCCCTTGCCTTTTGGCTCAGAAACTGATTACCAGAGCAGTCTATTTTGTTCTCTGCCCCTCCCCAGTTAAGTCTCAGACTTGTACCACTGTTGCATGGGCATGTACACTGGTCTTCTCCCACTCTCGTGGCTCCATGCTGCAGCTAAGAACGGGTCATCATAACTTACCTTTGTGCATCCACTCCATTTTCCATCCCCATGAGCAGGACTGCAGGGTTTATCAACAAATTCTAATGAGAAGCAGAAAAATTCCCAAGGAGAAAAAAAATTCCAATGTATCTGAATCAGTTTTCTGGATTCTTTGTTTGTGTCCAAGCCCCTTCAATGCAGGTCTTTGGCCTAGAGCTGAAAACCAGCAGCCAGAGGGTGGAGTAAACAAGACATGAACTGGGGAGTGCCTGGAGACTTTATTATACTCCCAACTTAGGATATTGAGATGACTAGTTATACCCACAGAATGATGTTGCAGAGTACCCAAGCCACATGGTTCAAACAAGCTGACACAGGGAGATTCTGTTTGGGCTTCTACTTATGGGAGCCAGGTCATTCATTCATTAATTCATTTCATTCATTCATTCATCCAACACATATTTGTCATTTGCCTGCTTCGTGTCAGGCACTGTTGTAAAGCATGAGGTCTCTGACTTTACATGAGATGTCCTGGAATCCCAAGGGTGGGGCAGAGGAAGAAACGCTGGCCAGAGTTAGAAGAACTGGGTTTGAGTTAGCATGACCAACTTTTCTGGTTTGCCTGGGACTTTCCCAGTGTTAGCACTGAATGTCACGTATCCTGGAAAACCCCTCAGCAACTGGGGAATAGTTGGTTGCCCAGGTTTGAGTGCCAGCTCCGCTATCTACTTGTCCAATAGTCAATCTATACTTTGTGAGTACCTATTAGGAGCCAGACAGTGTACCAGGCTGGGAAACAGCAGTAAGCAAAGAAGAGTCCCTGTGCCCAAGGGGTCCCCTTTCAGTAGCAATAGACAACCCAAGCAGACACAAATAACTTAAGGTGTGTCTCAGAGCCATCAAGAAGATAAAATAGGTGCTGTGATGTAGAGTGACTGCATATGGGAGGGGCTGTTTTAGCTAGGCAGGTCACAGAAGGTGGTAGCAGGGGGTGACAATAAACAGAGCCCCCAGTGAGAGAAAAAGGACAGCTATGTACAGATTTTGGGGAGAAGTTTTCCAAGCAGAAAGATCATCAAGGGGAAAAGCCCTGAGACGGGAACAAATCTGCCAGGTTTGAGGGTCAGAAGGAAGGTTAGTGTGAATAGAAAGAGAGGAGGAAAGAGATGAGGAGGGGAGGAGGAAAGGGTTGGAGAAGCAGGCAGGGGCCAGATGATGGAGGGCCTTGAGCTCTGCAGTAAGTGAGTAGGTGGGGCTGCAAGCTGGAGTATCTAGGTGGTAGCTTCTACACCAAGATATCTTAGGTTTCTTTCATGGTAGCGGCAGTATATTTAGAGGGCAAGCCCCAGTATACAGGCACTTATCCACTTCTGTTGATGTCTCATTTGGTGACATTCCATTGGCAAAGCAGAGCTCACGGCCAAGCCCAGCACCAGTGGAAGGGAGCTAGAAAGGGTATGGATACAGGAAGATGGGATTCATTGTGGACAATCAATGTAACAACCTGCTACAGGAGGGTCTGAACAGGTATTTATTATTATCATCAATTATAGGTTTTGAGGCTGAGTAGTATTCCTATACACACACACACACACACATATATGTATATATCTCACAGTTTCTTTATCCAATTGTTGATGGGCTTTTGGGCTGGTTCCACATTTTTGCAATTGAGAATTGTGCTGCATAAACATGCATGTGCAAGTATCTTTTTTGTACAATGACTTCTTTTCCTTTGGGTAGATACCCAGTCATGGGATTGCTGGATCAAAGGGTAGTTCTATTTTTAGTTCTTTAAGGAATCGCCACACTGTTTTCCACAGTGGTTGTACTAGTTTACATTCCCATCAGCAGTGTTGCTGAAACCCGATCTCTACTAAAAATACAAAAATTAGCCCAGTGTGGTGGGGGGTGCCTGTAGTCCCAGCTACTTGGGAGACTGAGGCAGGAGAATTGCTTAAACTCAGGAGGCGGAGGTTGCAGTGAGCCGAGACTGCACCACTGCCCTCCAGCCTGGGCAACAAGAGCAAAACTCCATCTAAAAAAAGAAATATAAAAAAAGAAGTGTTCCCTTTTCACAGCATCCATACCAACATCTATTATTGTTTAATTTTTTAATTATGGTCATTCTTGCAGGAGTAAGGCGGTATTGCACTGTGGTTTTGATTTGCATTTCAAAATCATTAGTGATGCTGAGCCTTTTTTCATATGTTTGCTGGCCATTTGCATATCTTCTTTTGAGAATTGTCCATTCCTGTCCTTAGCCTGCTTTTTGATTGGTTTGTTTTTCGCTTGCTAATTTGTTTGGGTTCCTTGTAGATTCCTTGTAAAATTCCTGTAGAGTCTTCCTTTGTCAGATGTATAGATTGTGAAGATTTGTCTCCCACTCTGTGGGTTGTCTGTTTACTCTTCTGACTGTTCTTTTTACTGTGCAAAAAGCTCTTTAATTAAGCCCCACCTATTTATTTTTGTTTTTGTTGCATTTGCCTTTGGGTTCTTGGTCATGATCTCTTTGCCTAAGCCAATGTCTAAAAGGGTTTTTCTGAAGTTATCTTCTGGAATTTTTATGGTTTTAGGTCTTAGATTTAAGTCCTTGATCTATCTTGAGTTGATTTTTGTGTAAGGTGAGGTTTGAAGATCCAGTTTCATTTTCCTACATGTGGCTTGCCAGTTATCCCAGCACCATACTGAACAGACCAATAACAAGCAGTGAGATTGAAATGGTGATAAAAAAAAAAATTACCAACAAAAATAGTCCAGGACCAGATGGATTCACAGCTGAATTTTACCAAACATTCAAAGAAGAGTTGGTACCAATCCTGTTGACACTATTCCACAAGATAAAGAGGTAATCCTCCTAAATCATTCTATGAAGTCAGTATCACCCTAATACCAAAACTGGGAAAGGACATAACGAAAAAAGAAAACTACAGACCAATATTCGTGATGAACATAGATGCAAAAATCCTTAGTAAAATACCAGCTAACTGAATCCAACAGCACATCAAAAAGATAATCTATGATGATCAAATGGTTTTCATACCAGGGATGCAGGGATGGTTTAACATACACAAGTCAATGAATGTGATACACCACATAAACAGAATCAAAAACAAAAATCACATGATCATCTTAATGTGATAGATGCAGAAAAAGCACTTGACAAAATCCAGCATTCCTTTATGATTAAAACCCTCAGCAACATTGGCATACAAGGGACATACTTCAATGTAACAAAAACCATCTGTGACAACCCCACAGCCACCATAATACTGAATGGGGAAAAGTTGAAAGCATTCCCTCTGAGAACTGGAACAAGATGGTGCCCACTCTGACCGCTTCTATCCAACACAGTACTGGAAGTCCTAGCCAGAGCAATCAGACAAGAGAAAGAAATAAAGGGCATCCAAATCAGTAAAGAGGAAGTCAAACTGACACTGTTTGCTGATGATATGATTGTATACTTAAAAAACCCTAAAGACTCCTCCAAAAAGCTCTTAGAACTGTTAAATTAATTTAGCAAAGCTTCAGGATACATACTTAATGTACACAAATCAGTAGCTTTGCTATACACCAACAGTGGCTAAGCTGAGAATCAAATCAAGAACTCAACCTCTTTTATAGTAGCTGCAAAAAAATAAATAAGTAAAATACTTAGGACTATACTTAACCAAGGAGGTGAAAGACCTCTACAAGGACAACTACAAAACACTACTGAAAGAAATCATACCCCACAAACAAATGGAAACATATTCCATGCTCATAGATGGGTAGAATCAATATTGTGAAAATGACCATACTGCTAAAAGCAATCTACAAATTCAATGCAATATCCCTCAAAATACCACTATCATTCTTTACAGAACTAGAAAAAAAAATCCTAAAGTTCACATGGAACCAAAAAAGAGCCTGCATAGCCAAAGTAAGACTAAGTAACAAGAACAAATTTAGAGGCATCACATTACCTGATTTCAAGCTGTACTATAAGGCTATAGTCACCAAAACAGCATAGTACTGGTATAAAAATGGGCACATAGACCAATGCAACAGAATAAAGAACTCAGAAATAAACCCAAATACTTATAGCCAACTAATCTTCAACAAAACAAACAAAAACATAGAGTAGGGAAAGGACACTCTCACTTTTTAAATGTATGGGGCCTACAGTGAATGAATGCACATCACATTTGTAGGGATGACGCTTTGTGTCTTGTACCATTTAACAGATATGCATGTACCTTTGTGGGACAAATTGTTCTTTTTTTATGTCATCTTTTTAGCATTCAATTACAAGAAGAAAATGGCCGAGCAGGCAGAAGAGTTCTGTATTATTTAATCCATCCATCTCCTTCTCTGGCTTCTGGCAGGGAGGCTGCTGTGCTACTTCTTTCCCACCACTCAGTAGACTGATGAAAACAGGAAGTTGAGTGCTCTCCCTGCCATTGCCATCAGAAATCTTGTAGCATCTGACAGACTGAGACAGATTGCTTCTCTCTCAGTGTGGCCTGCATTGTTGACAGTGTCCAGCCTGAAGGCCCCAGCACTGGTTCAATGTTGTTATTGGCAACATAATTGAGAGAGAAGCTGGACAGTCTGTCAACTTGGCCTTCACAGGGCTATTAGAGTGAAGCAAGAGATAAAATGTATTTTGTTTTCAACAAGATTCCATGTCTGTCTTATATGATCAACTCCAAAACATACCACGAAATATGACTTCTTATTATCCCTACTTTTAGAGCACTTAGTAACTGTTAGGTGAGGTGGAAGTAAGGAACTGTGTGTAACCAGCTGTGGCAGCTTATGCCTGTAATCCCAGCACCTTGCACGGCTGAGGCAAAAGGATTGCTTGTGTCCAGGAGTTCGAGACCAGCCTGGGCAACATGGTGAAATTCTGTCTCTACAAAAAATAAAAAACTGGCTGGGCATGGTGGTCCATGCCTGGAGTGCCAGCTACTTGGGAAGCTGAGGTGGGAGGATCACATGAGTCCTGGAGGTTGAGGCTGCAGTGAGCTGTGATCACACCACTGCACTCAGCCTGGGTGACAGAACGAGACCCTATCTAAAAAAAAAAAAAAAAAAAAAAAAAAGAGAACTGAATGTTAATTTTTCCTGAGTGGTATGATGCTACTCTTTCTGAGATCACTATTTGTGGTAGATAAGATAATGCCCTCACACCCCAAAGATGCCCCGACCTAATCCCTGGAACCTATGAATATGTTATGTTATATGGCAAAGGGAAATGCAGGTTGCAGACGAAATTAAGGTTGTTAATCGACTGACTTGAAAATAGAGAGAGCATCCTGGATTATCCAGATGAGCTCAATGTAATCACAAGGATCCTTAAATGTGAAAAGGAAGGTAGAAAAGTCAGAGTGGCTGAGAAAGACTCAGCTGGCCATTGCTGGCTTTGGAGATGGAAGAGTGTTATGAGTCATATGTGGAGCCTCTGGCAGCTGGAAAACACAAGAGAAAGGATTTACCCCCAGAGCCTCCAGAAGGAATGCAGTCTTGTTGACACCTTAATGTTAGCCCAGTAAACCCATTTCAGACTTCTGACCTCTAGAAATATAAGATAATCAATTTGTTTCATTTTAAGCCACCAAGTTTGTGGCAATCTGTTATGGCAGCAATAGGAAACATATACTCTACTTTTCAATGGATCCTTGAATAATGGTCAGTGGTTAAAGTGCCTTTCTAGTGCCTATGGAAGGCATTAGTGTACATGATAGCAGCAGAATTCATAACTCTTGAGTAGGGATATTACCTCATGTTCTGTAGAAAACCATATTAAAGCCACATTACTTGTCTAGCCTTATACCAGAGAGACTTATCTGATTGGTGAAGCTGAATAACAATTACTGAGCATGCTCTGTTCATGTGTTAATTTATTTACTCAAGATTTTGTGGCCTGGCGATTTGGGCAGGGTTCAGCTGAGATTGTTCATCTCCATTCTGTGTGGTGTTTGTTGGGTTCACTCACATATTTATGGTCACTTGGCATGTTGATTGGTGTTGGCTGATCCTGGATGATATCATTTACAGGCCTAGCAGTTGGCTGAAGTGTCAGCTGGGGCACTTTGGTTTTTATCCACATGGCCATTCCACTGGTTTAGCTAGCTTGGTATTCACTTGGTAGGTGAATTTTGAGAAAGAGAATGCAGAGGTCGCCTGACTTAGACCTTGGCTCAGAAATTGCTTAACATCATTCTGCTTCTTTCCATTGACCCATTGGCCAAGGCAAGTGATGGGAGCAGTAGCAACCCCGCAGTGCCAAGGGGCATACATATAGGGATGGGAGGCATTTGTGTATATATATATATGTATATTTTTTTTTCTTTTTTTTTTTGAGATGGAGTCTTGTTCTGTCACCCAGGTGGGAGTGCAGTGGCGTGATACTGGCTCACTGCAACCTCCCCCTCCCGGGTTCAAGTGATTCTCCTGCCTCAGCCTCCTGAGTAGCTGGGATTACAGGCATGCACCACCATGCCCAGTTAATTTTTGTATTTTTAGTTGAGATGGGGTTTCACCATGTTTGTCAGGGTGGTCTCAAACTCCTGACCTAGTGATCCGCCTGCCTCGGCCTCCCAAAGTGCTGGGATTACAGGTGTGAACCACCGCGCCTGGCCAGCAATGGTTTTTTAAACGTTATACTCTCTGTGGCTCCCTCTCTTAGATTAGATGGACTGAAACTGGTATGCGTTCTTCCTTCTGTTCCTGCCTCTTTCATGTGGTGAGTCTGCCAAGGCAAGCTCTGCCCTCAAGAGGAAAGGCTTGCAGTCGTTTAGCTGCTGTGGCCATGAAAAGGTGGCTAAGTTTAACTCAGTATGGAATAGAAAACTCATTCAGATCACAGGGACAGTTTCCATTCACCAGACCAGGTAGCCAGTAGTACCACTATTATTAGGACCTCTGATTCCTTTGTATATTTCTCAATTGCTTCAGAACATGAAAGGGAGAAAGGCATGATTTAGTAACACCTCAAGAACTTAGCAATAACCACTGAAGGAGACAGAGAAATAACCAGTGACAAGAAGGGGAAAGTTCAGGAAGGACAAAACTGGGACGTTATTCTAAAAATGAAGGTACACATTCTACCAGTAGAAATGAAGAAATAGGATGCACAAGAAAATGGCCCTCGCCATCCTTATGGACTAACTGTAACATGTCCAACAATTAGGGTGTTGAAAATATGTTGACAAAATTCTGGAAAGCATTTGCTGGTTTTGCATTTACATTCTGGTGAAATCATTTTCGCCCTGTAATTGATATTTGGACAGTTCTCCTGAGACAGCAAGGGGGCATAATATAAACTGTCATATAATCATTTAGACATTTCAATTCTCTCTACGTCATCTTTTTGTAGACAACCCAAAGGAATATATATTGAACATACCCATAAACAGACGTGTTTTCCCTATTGTTGTGGATGCAATTGATAATGGAAACAAGAAATGAAGGGTCACTGAAAATGAATGAGATTTTTTTCAGTTCAATCCAGTTGGTGAAGTCCAGTTCAGTTCTGAACTTAATCCAGACATTGTTATCTTTCCACAAAAATGACAGCGAAAAATCAGAGAGTTACATAGGAGCTCTCGTTTTGCAGCTGCAGCAGCAACAGCAGCAGCATAGAGAGAAGGCATTGGTATGTGGCCACAGGCAGCTTTGGGGTTAGAGCAGACAATAAGGAAGCAGTGCACTGTAATGGAAGGAGCATGAGCTTTGGTTAAAGATAGACCAGTGTTTTTGACTCCTGCCTTTGCAAAGTACTCACTTTCTAATCTTTCCTGCTTTCATTTCTTCTATAAAATGGGGATAATTGCCCTCATCTCATGACTATTGTAAGGATTAAATAAGATACATTTCAAATGTCGACTCCTGTACCTTGCACATTGTATGCACACAAGAGTGATGACCATACAGAAACCAAATTTGCCGAACTGGTGAGGGGAATTGTGATTCAAGCCCTTGCATGGATCTGAGCAGTAGCTAGTAAGAACAGAAATAGCGAGCGTGGTAGAGATGATAGATTAGATAGATAGATAGATAGATAGATAGATAGATAGATAGATAGACAGGTTGTAGAAAGCTCCATGTTTTTAGGGATGCATTTTTAGCAACTACATTATAAGAGATAGTATTAGAACTAACTTTTCACTTTCAGATAATTCTCAAGAAATAATGGGTCTGGGCGGAAAAGCCATGGACTAGTGTGACAGGGTTAAGGGGATAAAAGAGTAATGTAAGATGGCAACAGAGTAGGCAGAACCGGACCATACTTGGACACAGAGAGCTCTCCAAGCTGATTTCAAGCTGTGTCATACTCATGGCAGAGGCAGTTTTGGTTCCCATGGGCTACCCTCCAATCTTTCCTCTTGTTGACTTGGCAAGGCTGGCACCTCTTCTGAAAACCTCAGCTCTAACAACTCCTAAAGTATCTCAGTGTAACAGGTAAGGAAACTGACAAAAGCAGGGACAAGGGCACACTCTCCCTGTTGAATCCCTCAGTTGGTCTAGCAACACCTGGGAGATGCCACTCCCTGGCTTAGCTCTTTCATCCATAAACTAGGATCCCTGGTGCCTCTCCCAGTTCTTCTTTCTGCAACCTGCTATAGCATCAGGAGAAGGGAAGGACTCAAGCTATCATTCTGCAACTCAATGCTCATATTTCTGGCTTGTTATCACAGTGATGTATCCTTAGGGACAGTGAGTCACATCCTAAAAATAGCTGGCATCCTTGGAGCCATCCCTGATTTTCTCTCTCCCGACAGGGTGGGAGAAGAGCACCTCTCCTTCCAAGGCATAGTAGCAAGAAAGGCTTCCCCTTTCCTCTGTTATGGCTACAGCTTTACACACTACAGCTCAGGTGTGCAAAACCAGAAAGGAGCTTCTTTTATTTTAATAATGGGTTGTCTTCTGCTCTGAAGCCCCCATAGGAGTAGGTAGAAAAACACAAATAAAAATAGACCTACCAATAAATGAGAACCCAGTCTCTTTCAGTTCAAAATAGTTTCCTTTGGGCAAATATTCTGAAGTGGTTCCCTACCACGTCTGTTTTTCTCTTCTCAAGAAGTTGCTTTCTATTCTTTTTCAAGATGGCACCTGAGGTGGAGGGAGGCAGAGCCTTAGGTATCCTCACAGCAGAGAGGAGGAGTTCTGCACCTGCATGTGGTCCTCTGGGCTGCTGTTCTCTGGGCTCCAGCTTCTGGCCTTATAACTTTCCTTGCCTCAATACGAAGCCTGGTGGACCTGGTGAACGTTCTGTCAGCCCATGGAATACAACCTCAGCCATCTCCCACTGCTGACTCCAGCCACCTGATATTTTGCTGGTGATATTGGTCCTTTGAGACATGGTCACAAGCTCCTTGAGGCCCCTAGACCTGGCCAGACCTCCCTGTGGCCTCTGCTACAGGGTTTCCCCATCTTGCGTCTCAGTGAGCACTTGCAGACAGGCTTCTCAATTTTTAATTCTTCTTTACTTTCGCCATCCCTTTTATTGGTCCCTAAGAACTTTCCAGATCTTCTTTGTGCTCTGCTGAAGCCAAGAGAGAGCTAGGGTGGGGTAGAATGAGGTTATCTCAGGCCCTGGCTATACAGGCATCCGGTTCTGCCCATGCTGCCCCATAGTACCCAAACCTGATGTACACGGCACCCTTTGGAAATGCAGACTTCTCCCACAGGCTGTGGCTCTTCCAGGCTGTACCTGGGGAAGCAGAGCACCAGCCATGGCCTTGCTAGGTTTCTCCAAAGTTTCCTTAAGGTCCTTAAGTGCATGCTCACACCCAGCCCCGCCTGGGGTTTCCTTAAGTGCATGCTCACACCCAGCCCTGCCTGGGGTTTTGATCTGGTTGTAGGGGGAATTCAGCACACTGTGTCACACTTGCCCATCTTCTCTTCAGCCCTCTTCTCAGCTCCTCCCTCCACTGAAAGCACCTTCTGTCTTCCCCTTCTCTCCAGCAACAACTGTCCTCATATCCTCCTTCTTCCATGTTCTTTACCCTTCGCCTTCCCTTTCCCATGTCCAAAATGGCAAAAAGATTATAGGAGCAGAAACAAGATTTCCAACCAAGGAAAAACATGGAAAAGAAAGGGACAGGCACCTCAAGCTGTGTGTCCCAAGCCTTGATGAAGGCCAGCAGAACAGGGAATGACTTACCTCCCATTGAGATGTTGTGAAACGAGGGGAACCCTTAGGAATACTATAGTCTAGGAGGAGGTTCAGAGAAGTTAAGTGACTTGCTCAGGATTGGTGACTTGCCCAACTACTTACACCTACTAATTAGTTGAATGGGGTCCAATGTTCATTCCATTTTGCCACACTCCCTCCGTATTGTCAGTTAATATCAATGCTAAAACATCACAAATAAATACAAGGAGGGAATTGAGACAATCATAGCTAGAGGCACGCTGTTGTGGATGAGGAGGAATGTATTAGTCAGAGTTCTCCAGCTCTTCAGAAAAACAAAACCAACAGGATGGATGTGTGCTACATATGTAAGTATATGGAGACAGAGAGAGGGGGAGATATTTTAAGGAATTAGCTCACATGATTGTGGAAACTTGGTGAGTCCAAAATTAGATGGGAGATGTGAGGAGGCCAGCAGGTTGCAGCCCCAGAGAAGAGATGCAGTTTGAGTCGAAAGACAGTCTGATAGCAGATTTCCTTTTTGCTTGGGGAGGGGAGGCCAGTCTTTGTTTTATTAAGGTCTTCCATTGTTTGGATGAGGCCCACCCACATTATGGAAGGTAATCTGCTTTACTCAAAATCTATCTCGTCCAAAAAACATCTTTGCAGAAACATCCAGAATAATGTACCAAATATCTGGGTACTGTGGCCCAGACAGGGAGACACATAAAATTAGCCATTACAAGGGAGTTGTGGGTCTCATTGTGAACTGGAAAGATGTTGCTGAAAAGCATCCATTATCTCATCTCAGTGGGTGGCGTTTCCAAAGAGTTAGAGATTACATCTGGATTTTTGTTGCTGCTGTTGTTGTTTTCGAGACAGGGTCTTGCTCTGTCACCCATGCTAAGGTGCAGTGGTGCAATCATGGCTCACTACAGCCTTGACCTCCTGCGCTCAGGTGATCCTCCCACCTCAGTCTCCTGAGTAGCTGGGACTATAGTCGTGCACCACCATGCCTGACTAATTTCTGTATTTTTCATAGAGACAGGGGTTTCACCATGTTCACTAGGCTGGTCTCGAATTCCTGGGCTCAAGTGATCTGCGTGCCTTGGCCTCCCAAAGTGTTGGCATTACAGGTGTGAGCCAGCATGCCCAGCCTAGATTTTGGTTTTAAGTGGGTCACGTGGTCCCTGGACACCACATCAAGAAAGGAGGGTAGATAAATAATTTTGAGGAAGGGAACAGGGATGAGATGTTTCCCTGTCTGCTTTGCTTAGGTCATGTTTGTAAGTAACAAAAACCAGTTCAACATGGAGAAACCTTAAATGCATATTACTAAGTGACAGAAGCCCACCTGTAAAGGCTGCATACTGTGTGATTCATGTTCTGGGAAAGGGGAAACCATGAAGACAGTAAAAAGATTAGTGGCTGCCAGGGGTTGATGGGGAGGGAGGGGTGAAAAGGCAGAGCACAGAGGATTTTTAGAGCAGTGAAACGACTAGATATGATACTATGTCATTATACCTATGTCCAAACCCATAGAACATATACCACTACGTGTAAATCCTAATGCAAACTATGAACTCTGATGATAATGATAAGTTCACCTAGGCTCATCAATGGTAACAAATGGAAAACTCCGGTGGGGGATGTTGATAGTAGGGGAGGCTGTGCATTTGTGGAGACAGCAGGAATTTCTATATCTTCTGTATCTTCTATATCTTCTATATCTTCCTCTCAATTTTGCTTTGAACCTTAAACTGCTCTAAAATATTTAAGCCTAATGAAAGAACAAACAAACCAGTTAAAGCTCACTTTTTCTCACAGGGAAGTTTATTATAAAGACACAGGAGTGTTTTTTGGAAGCCAAAAACAGGAACAAAATGGGGCTTGGAAAAGTGCTAAGATCAGGGATCAGGGCACACACAAGCCATACTCATTCTGGGTCTCTTGCCTCTGATCTCTGTTCCATTCTTCTTTTTTCCTGGAGCCTTGCTTTCTCTGCTTCTCAATTCACATGGTGGCTGGAGCGTGTCCATTGTACAGGTCTGGTCATCCAATGTCATATTCTCTTTTTCTTGATTCCATTTCCAGTTCCTGGGAAAACTTTGTTCAATCTAACTTGAGTGAATTGGCCACATATGGTCCAATCAATCATGGCAGAAGACTGAGGCAAGATTTTACAAAATAACTGCCAAAGGCTCACTGCCGCGATGAGGAGGGAGTTAAGAGTTTCTGCTTGAACTGGGTGGGTATGCCAAAAATGATCCACTCCTTTATTTCAGTGGGTAGGGATTCCACGGCATTAAAGTTTATATCCATGAGAACTGGCATGAGGCTACCTACCTCCCTGGCCCCCTACCCATCCTCCTTTTGGTGGATGCCAGCCTCTGTGACATCTCTCAGTAGCTGCAAGTAGCAAAGAGAACCTGTGGGAAATGCTAGCCTTGCCTCCTGCCTTCTTTTGAGGGCAGATTGGGGCTTGTAGCTGCTGTTAGCTGCAAGGAACTGAGGCTCATGCCATTGCATTGCCTGAAATTGGAGATCATTCACAATTCAGTTCATGGTCCAAGAAACAAAAATAATATTTAATGAGCAAAATCTTCTTTGTCTAATTATGGTAAATGTCAAGGTTGAATCCAAGTGCTTTGCTTAAGGTCAAATGCTCAGTGCTATCAAAAAGCATTTAAACCAAAGCTGATGGGCTTCTAAAGCCCAGGCTAGTTAAAATCAGGCACAGTTCTTTAGTGATTTATCTCCTCCTATTGGAAGCAGTAATGTTGAAGTTGGAACAGTCCACAGTAGCTTGTGCTTTGCTCTTGTCTGCTGCTCTCTGTAGACAGGCGAGGGATTCTGTGATGAAATCAATGCTCCAACTCTCCCAAAGAGTTACATTCAAGGACCAGGAATTTCATTTCCATTTGGTCAGTTATTTTAAGGTATTGACCTCTTTCTGATTTAATTGGTCTGAGGTGAGACCTGGGCATTGGTATTTTTTGAAGGCTCCCAAGTGAAGTGTTTCTAATATGTACTGGGATTGAGAACAACTAAGCTAAATGCTTGCTTTAGTTAATTAAAATAAAATGCTGAAATCTGATGCCTCTGGGTCCTGAACTCTTCTCCATATTGCTCTGCCCTTACTCATAGCTTTCATTCAAACCAAATATATATTCTTCCCTGCTTCCTCTTATTTTTGGAACCCAGAGCTGTCTCCTAGGGGGTGGCTTGCATTGTTAAGCTCCAGAAAGGGCAAAGTAACAGTTCCACACTCCCTTTGCATTTGGTAGTGAATAGGATGGAAACTATCCCGCAAATATCTTTTAGCCCCCAATCAAATGGACTGGTGAAGACAAGTTCTGAAGGTTCAAGAGAGAGATGAGAATTCACACTATGGGACAGGCCACTTCAGGAAGTCTGAAAAGAATGGGACAGCAAAGCTTTCCTGAGCAATGAAGAAACCTTTCTCCCATTATTTATGCACACTGCTTCGCTGTTCCTTCTTTATTTCTTGTCATACAATAGAAATAATGATCTTGGTACCAGACCCTGTGTTGTGCGAGGACAATTAATCACCCACCTAGTCATTTATTTCCTCATACTCTTGCCCACCAGGACCATTATCCTGTAGGTAAACAGAGGTGCCAGTAAATCACGGACAAAACACAAGTCGGTGGGAGAATGGTTGATTAAGCGTCTCTATAACTTAAAGTTATGTAGCACCTTTCATCCCAAAGGATCTCCAAGCACCAGATAGACTGATGTATGCACTGCTGCAGAGCCCCTCAATTTGTCACTTTCTACACCATTGCGTTAGGGGGCTGGAATGTTTATTGCCCTTTTCATGCAGTTACCCTAGAAACTGCAGTCATGGGTAAGACAAGAGGCAAAGGAAGGAACTTTTCACTTTCCTGTCCTTTCAAGTAACAGAAATCAACTAGCAATCAGAGAGTAACCTACTCATCCTCTTGGCCAAAATTTCTTTGGTTCATGAAATGCTGCAAATATTACACAATTCCATGTTTCTTCTTTTTCTAAAGTTGGCAGCAGCTGAGCAGGCATTGAGGTTGAGTGGTGAGTGTGGACAAGATCTAAAACAAGTATTTTCAGGGTAAAAATAATTAGGATCTACTAGAATCATAGTCTAGGGGGAAATCACTGTTTACAAATCTTCATGTTAACTCTGCCCCTTAACCTTTAGTAATAAATGGAGCCCTTTGAAAGAAAAAAGCAATTTCCACTTTTCCTCCCAATGTTTACTTAAATTGTTTAAGTATAATGCTACTTTCAAATTTATCCTTATGGCTCTGATATAGATATAAAACCAAAAACAAGTTAAATTATACAATTCAATACAAGTTAAATTCAAACAAAACTACAAAGTCAATGTAGTTCAATTTAACAGCATTAATTTAATGGGACGGATGATGTTGTTTTGCTGAAACTAAATTACCTCTCAAATGAAAACATGATATTGACTGCTGCCTCATTAATTCTTTTAAATTTGGCATGCCTATGCTACTGGGTGCCATGTGATGACCCAATTTTCCACACTTTCTGTTTATTTGAACTGCGATGGAAACTGCCTTTGTAAAGTATACTATCAACTTATTTGGCCCTAATTTGGGTTAACTCAACATATCTTTGCAAAGCTTACATCTGTGCAACTGGAATAAACAAGGCCAGTGGAATCCTGTGGTATGATTTGATCACGAGTCACTAGAATGATGCAGAAGATAGTAAAACTCAATTTTAAGACTACGATCAAAACGAAAACCTCCAATTAAAAACATCCTCATAAAAAATTTTAAGACTCCCCTTGGGAGTCCTGTGGGAGCCATGGACCTCACATTAAAACACACATACCCAAAGACATTAGGTTTAGGTCAGCAGTAGGTTTGAAGTTAGAATCAATGCAAAATTCTGGGCAAAGAAGAAAAGAAGCCAAATAAAATTAAATGATTGCTTGACAATAAAATTAATTCCTCAGTAGAATAACAGACTTGAGTACAGAATCTTGTTATAGGCATGTCCAAGACTGCTATATGTCCAACTGTATCTGTTCTCTCCTTTTCTCTTTTAGTAAGAAATTCTCCCCTACTCCATAGGTGCTTTCAGGGAACATGGCTAATCAGCTAGAGGCCACATTTCCAGTCTCCCTTGAAGCTTGTTGTGGCCACGTTATCAGCTTCTTGCAAATGGGAGCAGGTGTGTAAGTCTTTCACATCTACTCCATTTTCCTCTTCTCTCTGGCTGGTACTTGGACGTGGCACTGCTGAACCAGTATCAGCCATGCAGCACCACCCTAAAGGATCTAGAAGAAGAAAATAGAAGAAACCTGGGTCCCAGGATATCCTGACAGAGCAGAGCTGCCAACCTCCCCTCCTTACCACTATTCTGTTGCATCAGAGAGACATAAACCTCTCTGCTGGTCAAGCCACTGTATGCTGAGGTCTCTTTGTTAAAGCCTCTGAATCTCTACTTTAGCTGATGGGGCAGTGATAGTTTAAGATCCTGTTCCACTCATTCAACAAAATAGATTATGTGCTTATTATATGGCAGGCGCCAGAGAAGAAGACATTTATTTGAGATTGCCCATTTAGTTAACGGTAGAACTGGGGCAAAAATATAGGTCTTCCGACTTCCAGCCCAACACTCTTACAACTTCATGCTTCCTTCTCATCTAGCTGTGTGTCTAATGCTTCAACTATTGCAATTAATTAGGGGAGAGCTGAGTGTTCCCAGAACTGAGTGTGACCTGGTAGGCTTTACTCTCACGTGGCTTGTTAGACCCTTGTTTGTTTGGGGTTTTATTTCTTGAAAGGAAAAAATAATGATAGTCCAAGACAAATTAGAGGAGTTACTAATACAGAAGAAATGTTTATTCATCACTGCGGGACCAACCCTGTCCCCTGTGTATAGAGGGGTGTACAGAGCAGTTTACACTATCAGAGGGATTGGGCTTGCCAGCAATAACATTGTTAGGGAAAGGCAGAGGCTGGAGTGTGTAGTGTAAGCCAGTGTTAATGCCAGGGAAGAAAACAAACTGGAGTCCGGTTAGGTCGATCCGTCTTAATGTTCCAAAATAGAGTTTGTGGGACAAGAAAAGAAAGCAGCTGAAAACATGATTGGACATACAAGTAACAGATTTTCTTCCTCCACTTGCTAAAAGTAATTCTTTATTGGATCATCTTGTTTTATTTTCCTTAGGGTATTATAATGATCAGAAATTTTCTTCTTTATTTTTTTGTTCACACTTTTATTGTCTATTTTACCTAAAACAAGTTATTTCCATGACTGTCAACTTACCACAGATTCTCTAGTGACTAGAAGAATTAGACTCTTAAAAGTTGTTAGGCTGGGCGTGGTGGCTCACGCCTCTAATCCCAGCACTTTGGGAGGCGGAGGCGGGCAGATCACGAGGTCAGGAGTTTGAGACCAGCTTGGCCAATATGATGAAACCCTGTCTCTACTTAAAATACAAAAAATTAGCTGCGTGTGGTGGTGGGTGCCTGTAGTCCCAGCTGCTGAAGAGGCTGAGGCAGGAGAATCACTTGAACCCAGGAGGTGGAGGTTGCAGAGAGCCGAGATCACACCACTGTACTCCGGCCTGGGCAACAGAGTGAGACTCTATCTCAAAAAAAAAAAAAAAAAAAAAAAAAAGTATTGTTGGGTGAATAACAAGCGAATGACTAGGAAATGTGACAACACAGAAAATGACCTACATAAATCAGGAAACATAGCACTGTTCTGCTTCTTTGGCGACAATGTAAAGATCATGTATTGTCAATATAGACAAAGAAATACTAAGCTGTTACCTCTTAGAGGGGGAGCTATCACTCTACAATACTCCTTTGTCCCCTGACCCACTGCTGCCAGAATTTTCATTGTCTTATGCCTCTATGCTGGCCATAGTATGCTGCTTGCAAACCTCTGCCACGGGGAGTGTACTTGACCAAGAGCCCCAGGCACTGCAGACTGACTCTGAAGTCCATCACTGTGTCTGTGCTGAGGCCATGCTCCCCATCAATGACCAGTGCAGTAGGGTTACTGGGCAGACCTTTTCTAGGTAACACAGGAATCTTCCCATGCCAGCTTTGGCTTGAAGTCTTCCTGAGAGTTTTATAGGACCTTCCTTGGAGGACTGTGTGACAATCTGGGATGCTTCCCTTCCTGCTCTTCCTACTCAGGGCCAGGATCCCATCTCAGTCTGATGACTCTCCCAGCCTTTTCTGACTCCCTCTCATTTTCTCTCCTAGGTGTTTCCCCTATCAAATCCTTGCATATTTGATCTCGTGTTGGAGTCTGACTCTCAGAGAACCCTAGCTAACATGGGTTTGAAGAACAGTCCCTGTGGGGCCTGTACTGGTTGGAAGGCTGGCTAATCCCAAGCACCATCCCATTTTGAATCCAGTGCCTGTTCTCACTCACACAGCCACTGTCCAGTTTGCCTTCCATACCTAGATTCAGTCCAAACTTAAAAACCCTAACAGAAAAGCAGAGGTATAAAGCAAATGCTATCAGCCTTTATTCTAGGTAACTGGCACTGACAGGAGGATAAAATAGCAGAAGGTTAGGAAGTTGAATAGGAAAAACAGACATAAAAATCTCTTTTGAGTTTAGAGCCTTCTCACCATGAGAGAAGATGTCAGCTCCGACACACAGCATGCAGAATGTTTATTGGATGTTTGATAGCAAAAGAAGTGAGATTAGGGCATTCAAGGTATGGTAGCAGCCCTTGGAATGGAGGCACTGAAACATACAGCTCTGCTGGCTTTGTGTAATCACAGAAGTAGGGGGTGATTGGACAGAGCATGTCAAAAACTAGATCTCACGGTATGCCTTGGAGAAAGACAATGTATGTGAACATTTGTTCCTGAGGAATGGTTTCCCACAGTCCAACCTGCCACATTCTCTCAAGCTGGCACAGATATTTTTCTCCTCTTTTATTAAAGTAAGACAATTTTATCCATTTACAACATAACAGAGAATGTATTAGTTATGTATTACTTCATGACAAATGACCCCAAAATGCAGTGCTTAAAACAGCAACATAGTTTTCAAATCTCCCAGTTTCTGTGGATCAGGAATCCGGGGCAGCTTTACTGGCCCTCTGGTTCAAGGTCACTGAGAGACTGTAATCAGGGTGTCATCTGGGCTGCTGTCATGTCAAGACTTAGCTGGGGACGGTCCACATCCATGTGGTGGCTGGCGAGATCCATCTCCTTGAGGGCTGCTGCACAGAGGGCCTCAGTTTCTTGATGGCTTTGGCTAGAGGCTGTGCTCAGTTGCTTGTTGGGTGAGTCTCTCCACAGGGCAGCTCTCAGTGGGTGGTGCTGGAGTTCATCAGAGTGGGAAAGAGAGCGGGACAGAGAGAGGATTTGAGCAAGGTAGAAGTCCATCTTTTGTAACCCATCTTAGTCCATTCAGGCTGCTATAACAAATATCATAACTGCATGGCTTATAAACAACAGACATTTTTTCCTTGTGGTTCTGGAGTCTGGGAAGTCCAAGATCAAGAAACTGGAAGAGCTGATGTCCAGAGAGGTCCCATTTTCTAGATCATAGACAGCACCTCCATGCCATGTCCTCACATGGTAGAAAAGGGATAAGGAGTCTCTCTCTGATCTCTTTTATAAAGGCAATATTGCCATTCATAAAGGTTCTTTCCTTATGACCTAATTGCCTTCCAAGGGTAACACTTCCTAATGCCATCACATACACATTTTTGGGGTGGGAATACAAATATTCAGATCAGAGCAGTCTAATCTTGGAACTCTTACCCCATCTCTTTTGCCATATTCTATTGATTAGAAGCAAGTTACTAGGCACAGCCCAGACTCAAGGGGAGGAACTTACATGAGGGTATGAAAGACAAGAGGAAGGGATAATTGAGAGCCATTCCACAGACTGTATATCACACAAAAATAAGCTGTACCCCAGGGCATCATGAAAGAATGACATGGAAGAATGAGAAGGTGAAAATGTATTTCTAAGAATATGATCCTTTAATAGGGCTGTCTTGGCTTTTGCAGAGAACACATGATGGGTTAATTCTTAAATTGTGCTAGACAAACCTCTCCACTGAAGTACTAATCAACTGAAAATATCAATGTACCCATGGAGCCAAAGCGGTTAGTTGCAAACAGAAAATTTCTTTAAGTTTTATGCTTTGTCTCAAACACTCACATGAATCATGCAATCTAGGCCATAATATATGTGTTTGCTTAAATATAAAGGTGTAAAAATTACTTCCCATGCAGAAAAATTTATTTTCCAAGGCGAGGCACCATGTGGATTTAGTTTGAACTGACTCAGATTTCATAGCACCAGTTTCCTTTTGATAGGTCATCTCTGCTGAGTCATGCATGCCTATTTCCTCTGTGACATGGGGAAGCTAACTATTATCATCTGCTAACAGCGAAAAAAGGAAAGATCTTGTGACATCTATTTATTTTCCTTTTTAAAGGAATTTAGCCTCCCCACCTGCTAATCCTTGTGTGGTCCACACACCCGCCATGTTAAACAACCATTTGCTCTTCCCTGAGCAGAGCAGCTTTCTCTTGCCTTGAGTTATGTGAATGTGTAATTCTCTCACCAGGGCTGCTCTGTCCTGCCACGTCTCCCTGTGTCATTCCTCTTTATCCTTTTGCCCACAGCCTGGGGAGTCAGAGGAGGTCTCAGAGAAATAGTGATGCTTCAAGAGAGTTAAAGGCTATACCTGCCCCTTCCCAGAGCCACGTTTGCACACCTTCATTGTGCACAAATAAATCTATTGTGACTATATAATGTTTCAACATCTCCTCTTCTAGAAGTGAGCTCCTTAAGGAGAAAGACTGACTTTTTTTTTTTTTTTTTTTTTTTTTTTTTTTTTTTTGAGACGGAGTCTCGCTCTGTCACCCAGGCTGGAGTGCAGTGGCGCGATCTAGGCTCACTGCAAGTTCTGCCTCCCGGGTTCACGCCATTCTCCCGCCTCAGCCTCCTGAGTAGCTGGGACTACAGGCGCCTGCCAACATGCCCGGCTAATTTTTTTGTATTTTAGAAGAGATGGGGTTTCACCGTGTTAGCCAGGATGGTCTCAATCTCCTAACCTCGTGATCCGCCCACCTTGGCCTCCCAAAGTGCTGGGATTATAGGTGTGAGCCACCATGCCCAACCCTGACTTTTCTTTTTTATACCACAGCTGTGATTATAAAGTGCCCACTGTTTGGCATATAGTAGATGTTCAAAATATGACTGTCGATTAAATCAGTGGTTCTCAAACTGTATGGTCTTAGAACCTCTTTTTTTTTTTTTTTTTTGAGACAGAGTCTCACTCTGTTGCCCAGGCTGCACTGCAGTGAGGTGATCTCAGCTTACTGCAACCTCCACACCCAGGCTCAAGCGATCCTCCCACATCAGCCTCCCAAGTAGCTGGGACCACAGGTGCACACCATCACGCCCAGCTATTTTGTTTGTATTTTTGTTTAAGACAGGGTCTCCTGTGTTGCCCAGGCTGGTCTCAAACTCCTGACCTCAAGCGATCCACTCGTTTCAGCCTCCCAAAGTGCTAGGATTATAGACGTCAGCCATTGCACCTGGCCAGGACTTCCTTTATACTCTTAAAATTTATGGAGCCCTCCAAAGAGTTTTTGTTTATGTGGGTTATATCTATTGATATTTATCAAATGAGAAATTAAAACTGAATAAGAAAATATTTATTAAAATTTCAGTTGATTCATTTAAAAATAACAAGTGCATTACATGTTAACTAAATAACATTTTTAATAAAAAAATGTTTTGAAAACAGAAAACCAGTTAGTCAGAAGAATAACATTGCTTTATATTTTTGCAAATCTCTTAAATATCTGGCTTAAAAGGAGTCAGCTGGATTCTCATATCTGCTTCTGCAATTAATCTGTTGTGATATGTTGTTTTGGTTGAAGTTTATGAAGAAGATATGCACAGATATGCAGTTGGAGAAGGAAAAAGTTTTTTACTAGGCTTTTTAGATAATTGCAAATATTCTTATATTTTGTAATTTAAGGTAGGATCTTGCTCTGTTACCCGGGCTGGAGTGCAGTGGTGTGATCATGGCTCACTGCAGCCTTGACCTACCAGGCTCAAGCGATCCTCCCACCTCAGCTCCTCTAGTAGCTGGGACTAGAGGCGTATGCCACCATGCTAGTTAATTATTTTTTGCTTGTAGAGATGAAGTCTCACTATGTTTTCCAGGCTGGACTCAAACTCCTGGACTCAAGCAGTCCTCCTGTCTCAGCCTCCCGAAGTGCTGAGATTACAGGCATAAGCCACCATGCCTGCTAAATTGCAGATATTATCCTTTGATACTACACAAAATTTGCTAAGTGGTAGTTTCTTAAAGGTTATTTTCAGTGTGGAATCTAAAACCATGTTAGTGAACTTTCATATCCTGTTACACTAAAATCCATTGGTCTGTCTTGAAATTTGAATGGATCTTTTACCCATGCATGATTTTGTAACGCCGTGGAAAATATTGGCTCACTGAGGTTATGCTTATCTTCCACATATTCAAATATTTCACTGTAAAATATCACAAAATCATACTTGTCAATATTACCACTGATCTCATTAGAAACGTTCTTAAATATTGAGAAACTGCTAAGCTCATAATGGTAAATAAATTTTTTCCAAATTCTAATTTTCAATTGAAAGCTTAAATTTTATCATTGGCGACACATATGGTCAGTTGTTTTTCTTGAAATGATGAGGCCTATTTATTTATTTATTTATTTTGAGATGGAGTCTCACTTTGGCACCCAGGCTGGAGTGCAGTGTCATGGTCTCGGCTCACTGCAACCTCTGCCTTCTGGGTTCAAATGATTCTCCTGCCTCAGCCTCCCAAGTAGCTGGGATTACAGGCAAACACCACCACCACATCTGGCTAATTTTTTGTATTTTTGGTAGAGATGAGGTTTCACCATGTTGGCCAGGCTGGTCTCGAGCTCCTGACCTTGAATGATCTGCCTGCCTCAGCCTCCCAAAGTGCTGGGATTACAGGTGTGAGCCACCACACCCAGTCTCATTTCATTTATTTTTGAAAAAAAAGTCTGCCAAATTCTCAAATTTAAATAACTGAAATGTATTTGCTATCATTATGGGCTGAATTGTGTCCTTCCCCATATTCATATGTTGAAGCCCTAACCCCCAGCACCTCAGAATATGACTGTATTTGGAAACAGGGCCTTTAAAGAGGTGATTGAATTAAAATGAGGCTGTTAGGGTGGGCTCTAATCCAATCTGATTGGTACTTTTGTAAGAAAATGTGGACACACAGAGAGACACCAGGGGCGCACATACACAGAGGGACAGCCATGTGAAGACACAGTGAGAAGATGGCCATCTGCTTTCCAAGGAGAAGCCAAATCTGCTGATGCCTTGATCTTGGACTTCAAGGAAATTGAGAGGCTGTTGGCTGCATTGGTGAGTGAGAGTGAGGAGGCAGTTAGTGCAGTGGTCTGAAGCTCCTGGCAGCAGCTACCATTGTGGGAAGAGAAGGGAGCTGGATGGGCTTCTTCAGCAACCATGTCCAACACACCCATTATGGCTGAGATTGAGAAATTTGATAGATCAAAACTGAAGAAGAAATGCAAGAGAAAAATCAACTACTGACAGCTGTGGCTACCAAGCTGGACTGATTAAAAAGGATAAAAGGACTGATGTTTTTGTAGATATCACTATGAACAGGGACCAGGTAAGCACTCATAAACTTAGCATGTTATAACCCCCTCAGAATGTGTTCATAACTACAGAGAGAAAGGGCAGAAGACTGGATTCCAGATGAAGGTAAAGACCTGCTATTCAGCTACAAGTGGAGCTCAAGACAGAAATTAAGCCATGTTATGAAAAATACAATTATATTTCTCACTCACATGAATTTCTGAACTGAGATTTGTCCCTGCTACAGCCATTTTACAGATGAGAAGACTGAGCCTTAGAGACAGCAAAGCATGTTCCCAAGGTTCAACAGTTTAGTGGCTTGGCTAGAATTCCAACAGAGCCTAATTCCTAAACTCTCCAGAAGAGTCAACTTGTGGCCGGGGATATTCGGTGTCTAAGGTGACATGACCATTCAGGGTAAACTCAGAGATGGAACTACACCTGTTGACTTCTCAGCCTGTGCTCTTTTCTAAAACAATGGGATTCTGTATTTCGATGGAATATGGTGAATTTCTACAGTGAATTGTGTTTTAAGTGAATTACCACTGGCTTCCCAAAAGACCATGAGAAAAACCTTTTGATCAAGCATGGGTTATTTAAATCCTGGCTTTGCAAATTGCTAACCTAGAAATCTAGAGACAGTTATTTAATCTGACTGTACCTCCCTTTTTTCTAAAAAATGGGGCTCATAAAATTTGTCTTCCCATTCCTTAAGTGTGTGCTGTGCATGTTGACTTCCTTTCAAAGACTATAGTATGGAAAGGGGGAAACAAAGAGTAACTTCACAGTGGAGAAACCTGGCAAATACTACCTCAGCCAGATGACAAAGGTCAACATCATCCATGAAAAGCTGACAAAGCAACGCTTGCCACGTTGTGCTGTGAATGGCCCTTGACCTCTGTGATCTTTTTCCCCCAAAACACATAACCCCAATGTCTTTCCCCCGAAAACACATAACCCCCAAGACATATAACCCCAATGTCGTTTGCCCCCAAACACAGAACCCCCAAAACATATAACCCCAATGTTGTTTGCCCCAAAACACAGAACCCCCAAAACATATAACCTCAATGTCTTTTCGCCCAAAACACATAACCCC
The DNA here is from genome assembly GCF_007565055.1 of Rhinopithecus roxellana. Classification (NCBI taxonomy): domain Eukaryota; kingdom Metazoa; phylum Chordata; class Mammalia; order Primates; family Cercopithecidae; genus Rhinopithecus; species Rhinopithecus roxellana. The sequence continues at coordinate 108,839,129 of NC_044563.1, forward strand.
AATGTCCATTTGGTTGCCATAACAAAATACCATAAACTGAGTGGCTTATAGACAACAGAAATTTGTTTCTCACAGTTCTGAGGCTGAGAAGTCCGATTAAGACAAAGCAGATTTGGTGATCTGGTGAGGGTCTGCTTTCTCGTTTACAGGCAGCCATCTTCTCATTGCAGCCGTACAAAGTAAAAAGGGCAAGTGGCCTCTCTTCGGCCTTTTTTATTTATAAAGGTACTATTTCCATTCACAAGGACTGTGCCCCCAAAACGTAATAATAACCTGTTGGGGCTCAGAAAACAATTCCCCAAAATGAAGTTCTCTGAAGTAGCCTCAGAAGCAAAAGTTTTTGTCTGACCTTCTCTTGCCCTCCTGTTTCTCAGTCCCATTCTCCCCCAAGGCTAGCTTTAGCCACAGAAAATAGAATCCCTCTTCCCCAGGACAGGTCGTAGAAACCAGAACTCCTTTTCTTCCAAGTCAGGTATAAAACCTAAAAATATTACTCTAGTTTATCCTCTACCTTTCTGAGCAAAAACTGGCCATAAAGCAATTATCTGATATACCTCGTTTAACTATAGGTGAAAAGAGGGCCCTGCCCATACCCAGAAGGACCAAATGAATGCTCAGAGGCCAAGAAGAATCTAGACAGACAGGTCTTGCTGGGTTTCCCCCTAAGTCTATTAGCATTAGATAATACCTACTTTGTCCAGTGATATTTCTACACAGCTGTCTATAGTTTGTTGAACCTAAGCATGAAAATGGACAATTTCCCCTGTATCTTTGGGTCTTTATTCTGAAGGCTCCTATGAACACGTTAAATAAATGAGTATGTTTTTTTCTCCAGTTAATCTGCTTTTCGCAAGTTGAATTTTTTTTTGGTGAAACTTCAGAGAGCCAAGGGTATTCTGTACTCCCAAAGACCCTGCCTCCTAATATTATACCATCACCTTTGGGTGAGGATTACAACATGTGGATTTTGGGGAGACACAAAAATTCAGACCACAGCTGTCAGTCTAACAATCATGACGAAAGTACTAGGCGCATTCCATTTGATGACCACTCTACAAAATACCTGACCAGTTTTCCTCACAACTGCCAAGGTCACAGAAAACAAGAAAAGTCTGACAAATTACTGCAGTAATTTCAAAAGAAACCTAAGAAAATATGATGACTAAAAGTAATGTGCTAGCCTGGATTAGATCCTGGACCAAAAACAAAGACACTAGAGAAAAACTAAGGAAATGGGAATAACGTGTTATGGACCTTAGTTGGTAATAATGTGTAGATATGATATCACTAACTGTGACCAATGTACCATACTAATATAAGATGTTAATAATGAAAACTGGGTGCAGAGCCTATGAGAAGTCTCTGGACTGTCTTTGGAATTTTACTGTAAATTTAACACTATTCTAAAACAAAATCATCTATTTTAACAAGGAAAAGGCATGGATATTGGTATGTAAGTGAGAAAATAACTTTGGTAAGAAACTATCCTTGACTATGCTATATTTTATTAAAAGGAAATTAATTCTCAAACTTAATTTTAATTATTTTTAGTAACAAAGCACTGGTGACATGCTAGTAGGTCAAGAAACTTGGGTTGAAAAGTGCTGAGGAAGATCGTGTCTATAAAATGCTTTTCAGCAGTTCAGCCTTCTTAATTCAGATAGTCAGATAGTGCCTGAGGTTCTTTTCTGAGTTCAGTCTCTACCTAGTCTTCAACTTCAGTTGTAGTCAGATTTTGTTAATCATTAGCATCACAGGAAGGCTTACAATTTTTATAAGAAGTATATATTTTGATTAATCCAACATATCTAAAATATTCTAATTTCAACATGGAATAACACAAATGTGGATGTGACTTTATAAAAAATACTAAGCCTTTGAGATTTGGCACGTGTTCTGCACTTATGTGGCATTTCGATTCGGTGAGCCACATTTCAAGTGCTAAGCAGCTACATGTGCAATTCTGTATTACCATTTAGTATAAGAAAAGTACAGTGTCACACACATACACATGCAATCATAATCTCTGAACCTTTTAAAATAAAGAAACTTAGATGAACAAAAAATGAATTGTCTTGTTCTTATTGTTCTCCCTTCATTATGAATTCATTTGAGGACCATGCCAGTTCATGGACAGGTGCCTGGGAGTTAGGCACAGTTGGGGTGGGTCGAGTTGTCTAAGGGTACCTAGGACTGTCATACCACACCTGAGTTGGCTCCTTCCTTCCTTCATTGAACAGATATTATTGAGAGCCTACACTAGTGCCAGGCTTTGCTAGGTGCTGGGGATGCAATGGTGAAGGTGAAAAACAGATAGGTCCTTTGACTTCTTGAAGCTTCCAGCCTATGCCAATCAGGTTAATTACAAAAGGAGCTGAACTGAGTGCTCTGCCGTGGGTATTAAAGATGGGGTGAGCAATGAGGGAGTGTATTTTCTGTAGAGATTTTACAAACAATAATACAAAGGATTAAAAGTTGTTCTGCTTTTTATGATCACCATGCATCTGCAATTCTAAACCATGTCGGGGATAAAATACTTGAAGGGGTCCATAATACATCAGTGTAGCATAAAAATTATTTTGAGCTAAAGGCATTTGGTTTCTGAAATCTTCTATCTGATTAAAAGCAGAGCCTCCAGACAGAATTCAATTGTCATAAATTCCCTCCCTGGGGGCAACTTGGGAAGATTGATTCTTATCACTGGAGATGAGAAATCAGCACCACACACAGATATTGTCACAAAACTATCATATCTCTCATCTCTTCCCCTGAGGGCCCACTTATCTTTCCAAAAAGCCATTTGTTTTCCCTTAAGTGCTCTTTCTCTTTCCTTTCCCTATTAAGATAGTATATAAACCCCAAATTCTAACCACCTCCTTGGGTCACATTTCTTTGTAAACTCCAGTGTGTGATTAAGTTTGTTTTTTCTCTTGCTAATCTATTGTCAGTGTACGTCTTTTTTCCACTGGGTTCAAATTCCAGTCTCATCATTTAAAAATTAATTTTAATATTTATGGAAACACAGTAGGTATATTTATTTATTTATGGGGCACATGAGATATTCTGATACAGGCATACAATGTATAATAATCACATCAGGGTAAATGGTGTATCCATCACCTCAAGCACTTCTCATTTCTTTGTGTTATGAACATTTCAATTGTCGTACCTCAGTTATTCTAATGTACAACAAATTATTGCTGACTGTAGTCACCCTGTTGTGCTATTAAGTGCTAGATCTTATTTATTGTATTGAACTGTATTTTTGGACCCATTACCCATCACCATTCCTCCTCCTTCCCTAGTACCCTTCCCACCCTCTCATAACCATCATTTTATTCTCTGTCTCCATAAGTTCAATTGTTTTAATTTTTAGCTCCCACAAATGAGTGAGAAAATGTGAAGTTTGTCTTTCTGTGCTTGGCTTATTTCACTTAACCTAATTTTCTGCATGATATAGTTTGGCTCTGTGTCTCCACCCACATCTCATCTTGCAGCTCCCATAATTCCCATGTGTTGTGGGAGGGACCCAGTGGGAGACAATTTAATCACAGGGGTGGGTCTTTCCCATGTTGTTCTTGTGGTAGTGAATGGGTCTCACGAGATTTGATGGTTTTAAAAATGGAAGTTTCTCTGCACAAATTTTCTCTTTGCCTGCTGCCATCTATGTAAGATGTAACTTGTTCCTCCTTGTCTTCTGCCATGATTTTGAGGCCTCTCTAGCCATGTGGAACTGTAAGTCCAATAAACTTCTTTCTTTTGTAAATTGCCCAGTCTTGGGTATGTTTTTATCAGCAGCATGAAAACGGACTAATACTCTCCAGTTGCATCCATGTTCTTGCAAATGACAGGATCTCATCTTTTTTTATGATGGAATAGTACTCCACTGTGTATATGCACCCATTTTCTTTATCCATTCATCTGTTGATGGACACCAAGGTTGATTCACTTGATTCCAAATCTTGGTTATTTTAAATAGTGTTGCAAATATCTCTTTGATATGCTGATTTCCTTTCTTTGGAGTATATATCCAGCAGTGGAATTGTTAGTGCATATGGTAGTTCTATTTTAGTTTTTTGAGGAACCTCCATATCATTCTCCATAGAGACTATACTAATTTACACTCCCAGCCACAGTATACAAAGGTTACCCTTTCTCCACATCCTCACAAGCATTTGTTATTGCTTGCTTTTGGATAAAGGTCATTTTAACTGGGGTGAGATGAAGTCTCATAGTAGTTTTGATTTGCAGTTCTCTGATGATCAAAATGTTGAGCACATTTTTGTATACTTATTTACCATTTGTAGGTCTTCTTTTGAGAAATATCTATTCAGATCTTTTGCCTATTTAAAAATCTGATTATTAGATTTTTTTTCCTGTTGATTTGTTTGAGTGTCCTATATATTCTGGTTATTAACCCCTTGACTGATGGACAGTTTGCAAATATTTTATCCCATTCTGTGGGTTGTCTCTTCATTTTGTTGATTGTTTCTTTTGCTAGGCGGACTGAAGAACTGCTTTTAGCATTTCTTATAGGATAAGTCTGGTGTTGATAAAATCTTTTAGCTTTTGTTTGTTTGGGGAAGTCTTTACTTCATGTTTGAAGGGTATTTTTGTTGAATATTATATTCCAGGATAAAAGTTCTTTCCTTCAGTGTTTTAAATATATCATGTCACTGTCTCTTGACTTGTAAAGTTTCCACTGAGAAATCTGCTGCCAGACATATTGACGCTCCTTTATATGTTATTTCTCATGAGATCTGATGGTTCTAAAAATGGAAGTTTCTCTGCACAAATTTTCTCTTTGCCTGCTGCCATCTATGTAAGATGTGACTTGCTCCTCCTTGCCTTCTGCCATGAGGAGGCCTCCCCAGCCATGTGGGACTGTAAGTCCAATAAACCTCTTTCTTTTGTAAATTGCCCAGTCTTGGGTATGTTTTTATCAGCAGCATGAAAATGAACTAATAGACTCCAGTTGCAGCCATGTTGTTGCAGATGACAGGATCTCATCCTTTTTATGATGGAATAGTACTCCACTGTGTATATGAACCCATTTTCTTTATCCATTCATCTGTTGATGGACACCAAGGTTGATTCACTTGATTCCAAATCTTGGTTATTTTAAAGAGTGTTGCATGAACATGGGAGTGCAAATATCTTTTGATATGCTGATTTCCTTTCTTTGGAGTATATATCCAGCAGTGGAATTGTTAGTTATTTCTTTTCTCTTGCTGCTTTTAGGATTCTTTATTTATCCTTGACCTTTGGGAGTTTGATTACTAATGCCTTGAGGTAGTCTTATTTAGATTAAATCTGCTTGGTGTTCTATAACCTTCTTATATTTGAATATGGACATCTTTCTTTAGGTTTGAGATGTTCTCTATTACTATCCTTTTGAATAAATTTTCTACTTTAGTCTCTCTCTCTCTGCCTCCTCTTTAAGGCAAATAACTATTAGATTTGTCTTTTGAGGTTATTTTCTAGATCCTGTAAGCATGCTTTATTCTTTTTTCTTTTGAATCTTCTATGTATTTTCAAATAGCCTGTCTTCAAGCTTACTAGTCCTTTCTTCTGCTTGATCAATTCTGCTACTGAGAGATTCTGATGCAGTTTTCAGTTTGCCAGTTGAATTTTTCAGATCCAGAATTTCTGCTCGATTCTTTCTAATTATTTCAATCTCTTTATTAAAGTTGTCTGATAGAATTATGAATTCTTTCTCTGTGTTATCTTGGATTTCATTGAGTTTCCTCAAAACAGCTATTTTGAACTCTCTGTCTGAAAGATCACGTATTTCTGTCACCCTGGGATTGATCACTCGTGCCTTATTTAGTTTGTGGTGAGGTTATATTTTCCTGAATGGTCTTGATGGCTGTGGATGTTCATCAATGTCTGGGCATTGAAGAGTTAGATATTTATTTTAGTCTTCACAGTCTGGGTTTGTTTGTACTCATCCTTCTCGGGGGGCTTTCCAAGTATTCAAAGAGAATTGAGTGTTGTGAACTAAGTCTTTGGTCACTGTAGCTGGATCTGTATTAGGAGGCACCCCAAGCCCAGTAATGCTGTGACTGTTGCAGACTTGTAGAGGTACCGCCTTGATGGTCTTGGGTAAGATCCAGGAGAATTCCTTGGATTAGCAGGCAAGACTCCTGATTTCTTGCCTTACTTTTCCCCAAACTCTCTCCCTTTCTATGCTGAGCTGCTTGGAGTTAGGGGAGGGGTGATGTAAGCACTTTCATGGCTACCACTGCTGGGACTGTGCTGGGTCACACCTGAAGCCAGCACAGTACTGAGTCTTGCTCAAGTCCTATAGCAACTATTTCCTGACTACTGCTGATGTTTATTCAAGGCCCAAGGGCTCTTTAGTCACTAGGTAATACATCCTGCCAGGACTGGGCAGTGCAGCAGATTCCCTTCTGGCTCAGGGTGGGTCTAGAAATCCCCTCCAGGAGGGGATGCCTGGAATCAGGGACCTTAGGAGTCTGCTTATTGCTTTATTTTACTGTGACTGAGCTGGTAACCAAGTTGCAAGACAAAGTCCTCTTTACTCTTCCCTCTCCTTTCCTCAGGCAGAAGGAGTCTCTCCTCATGGCCACAACAGCTGGGAATATGCTGTGTCACACCTGAAGGCAGCATCATGCTAGGTCTTGTCCAAGACCTGGAGTGACTGCTTCCTGGCTCCAGATGATGTTTATTCAAGGCCCAATGGCTTTTTAGTCAGCAGGTGGTAAATTCTGCCAGGACAGGATTCTTTCCTTTAGGGCAATGGGTTCTCCTTTGGCCCAGGGTGGGTCTAGAAATGTCATCTGGGAACTAGGGCCTGGAATGGGGGCCTTAGGATTCTGCTTGGTGCTTTATTTTACTGCAGCTGAGCGGGTATTCTAGTTGCAGGACCAAGTCCTCTTTACTCTTGCCTTTCTTCCCAGAGCTGGGAGCCGCACTGCCTGGAGTGATGCAATTACTTCCTTGGCCACCCTAGTTGGTGTCTCACTGGGTCAAATGCACCCTAGATCCACTGGTCCTAGCTCAACACAGCACCAGGACTTTCCAAAGAACTGTAGTCTTTGTGGCCTACACTGCTTTTCAAGTTTATTTAGGGCACCAGCGTACTTTAGCCCGTGCTGGTGGGAATAGCTAGAACTCAGTTTCCAGCTGCTGGGATGGATGATGTAAAAACCAAGTACTATGATTGCTCACCTGATTTTTGGTTCTAATGAAGGAGCTTTCTTGTGTGGACAGTTTTTCGATTAATATTCCTGTGGAGGGACAGGAGGGATGATTGCTGGAGGGTTGTATTTGGCCATCTTGTTCCACCTCCTATTGTCAGTTTAATTCACAGACTCCTAAGTACTGAACCTAAGAGGGTGGAGGAAAGGCTTTTCCTCCCCAGGATCCTCCTCACCAGAAGACTTGTAAGCACTCAGATTCCTGTGCCCCACTCCAACCACCTAAGAGGACCTCTGGAAAGCTGGGTTAGGCTTTTGAATGTTTAAGGAGCTCCCCAGGTGAGTCTGAAGTTCATTCAAGTTTGGGAACTCTTGATCTAGACCAAATAACAAATGTAATTCTTCTTTTTTTTTTGAGGCAGAATCTCACTTCATCGCCCAGGCTGGAGTGCAGTGGCGCCATCTCGGCTCACTGCAAGCTCCGCCTCCCGGGTTCACGCCATTCTCCTGCCTCAGCCTCCCAAGTATCTGGGACTACAGGTGCCCACCACCACGCCCGGCTAGTTTTTTGTGTTTTTAGTAGAGATGGGGTTTCATCGTGTTAGCCAGGATGGTCTCGATCTCCTGACCTCGTGATCCGCCCACTTTGGCCTCCCAAAGTGCTGGGATTACAGGCGTGAGCCACTGCACCCAGCCAACAAATATAATTCTTGACCACGCTGATTGGGAAGGACTTTGAGTCCTTGAGAGAAACAAGTACAGTCATGTGTTGCTTAACAACAGCAAACATCATAGAGTGTACTCTGAGAAACCTAGATAGTATAACTTACTATGCACCTAGGCTATATGGTGTGTAGGCTCCTAGACTACAAATCTGTACAGCATGTTGCTGTACGGAATAATGCAGGTAATTATAACAACGGTAAATATTTGGGTGTCCAAACATATCTAAAACATAGAAAAGGCACAGCAAAATTAAGGTATTATATATAATCTTATGGGACCACTGTCATATATGCATGATGCCATGCATGACTGTATTTGGATTTATTGGTGATGTCTACCAAGGACGGCAGGTGAAGGGGTGAATGAGGAGGGTGGGGGAAATTATTTGTCACAATTGTCACATGTTTGCCATTCTTATAATTCTTTAAAGTTTTAACAGCTTCTAGTCTTATTTCATTGGGTTTCTTATTTTCCTTTTTGGAATCATAGCTTTGACAATTTTAGCAAATCCTCAAAAAACTTTACACCCTTCCTTTTGAATGACACAGGCTTCTTGGATTTCAAGTATAGTTGCCAAGAGTCGCTGTCTACATTTGTCCATTAGGCTTTTCCTTTTGGCTTATCTTGTTTTTCCATTCCTTCTCTTTAGAATTCTGGAAAAAGCTTGGGAGTGATTCATTAATCATACATTCTGACTTTAAAACAGACAAATCTCTGGCATTAGTAGTAAAAGAAGGCAGCTAAAGTGTGATATTATTACATTCCGTTTCTTTCTCATTCATTCAGCTATCTTTTTTAAGCACCTTCTAGGGGTCAGACCTCATGCTGTTTGGCATTTGGGAAACGAAGATAAGTAGGAGACGATATCCCTGTCCTTGGGAAGTTCCAAGTCAAACATGAGAGCTAGGTTCTGTGTCAAATGATTACAACGTGTTAAATGTTGTAGGAGGATGTATTAGGGAGCAGGAAGGAGGGAGAGCCCATTTCTGTCTGGAGGAAATGACTGAGGTTTCTGAGGTGCTAATCACGTCCCTTCTCCCTGTGAGTTCATTAATTTGTTAAACAACTACTGAGCATCTCCTGTGTGCCAGGCTCTGATCAAGGCATGTGGGGAGACATCAGTGAACAAAAGGAGAATTTGTTCTCCTTTTGGAGAACTTGTAACAGAGGAGCCCATCAGAAGTAGATTGAAGCATCAGATGGGGATCAACATACCAGATTTATTAGCTGTTTATTATTTAAGACACCAGAGTACTTTAGCCCTTGCTAGTGAGGATAGCTAGAACTCAGTTTCCAGCTGCTGGGATGGATGATGTAAAAACCAAGTACTGTGATTGGGATGGGAGGATCTGGCTGGAATCTGCCTTGCTCTTCCTTTCCTCCCAAGTCTCCTTCCCTCCCATCATCTTCAGGGAAGGTAAAACCTGCCTCATCCTGCCCAGCTGGTACATACCTACTGTAGAAGGCAGGCCCCACCTTAGAGAAGGAAGAGTGGTCAGATGAATCTGAAAAAGAGAGCTTTTTCTGAGATTGCAGTTCAGATAAGCTACTCCTTCTCAATAGGAGATTACAGAAGTTTGTGGTGGTGGCTGGGGGTGGTTTGGAATGGAGAGGACAGAATTTTTTCCTTTAGATCCTGGAGGAAGGCAGACAGAGGGGAAGGGAACCTTCTTTGCTTCATATCAGAAAAAGTTTCAGAAAGGCAAAGAGTTAGATGATGAAGTTTTTTTTTTTTTTTGAGACACGGTCTGATCCTGTCACCCAGGCTGGAGGGCAGTGGTGCGGTCTCGGCTCACTGCAGCCTCCACCTCCTGGGCTCAAGCAATCTTCCCGTCTCAGCCTCCTTAGTAGCTGGGACTACAGGTACGTGCCACCACGCCCGGTTAACTTTTGTATTTTTTGTAGAGATGGAGTTTTACCATGTTGCTCAGGCTGGTCTCAAATTCCTTAGCTCAAGGAATCTGCCCTCCTTGGCCTCCCAAAGTGCTGGGATTACAGGCACGAGCCATTCTGCCTGGCCTGAATGAAGCATAGGTTCTGCAAATAATATTTTTACTCCCATTACTTAGATGAGGAGACTTCAGGAGAAATCTCTTGTGCCCCACCTCACATCCTCTTGGGCCCACCATTTATTGGAGCCTTTGCCACAGCAACTAGCTTTAATAGGTGTAGTCTGATGACACCTCATATGGGCCACACTTCACTTCTCTCGCTTTCCACCTCAGGGGCTTCTCTAATGTGGAAAATCTTCAGGAACCCATCTGGCACTTATGCATGTATCATCTGGGAGGTACGCCTATGGGGAAAATGGAGCCCATCAAGAACTGTCCCCACCTCTGTCCCTGGGGCATTCAACATGACCCCCAGAAGGTACATGCACAGTTGGGCCCAACTGTCCACAGTAGTGGCCAACTCCAGCCCTTGTAATGGCTCTTTCTCTTTTCCTGTGTTACTTTTTTCAGTTCTTAATCCTTTCCCCAGACCATTTCCCAAACTACTTGCATGAAAACTCTTGACCAGGCTTTGCTTTATGTGGGAATCCGGTCAAAGAAAGAAACTGCAGTTCAAAAAAGGGTAGTGATGATACCAAGCTACCACAGATAGTATATTGCAGAGAAGGAATTCGAGCCTGAACTCCAGTCAGAAACAAGTCCTTTCCATCTCTGCTATATCTTTCTCCTCTGCATGCTATTGGTTGCTAAACATACTTGCATTCATGGGTCTTCTAGGAAAAAAGGCCAAAATAAACCAGGAGTGAAAAAGAATAAGATAGTTTGTAAAGTTTGAACCCATGAAATGTACATCTAGTAATTGGTTTCTTTGGAATCTTGAGAGTCATTGCCATCGATGATTAAATTTGGAAAGCGTTTCAAAATAGTGGTTTTGGAATGGTTTTCTAAACATTATTTGTTTTGGAATCTATTTAATGTGGTTTTCATAACTTATAAGTGGTTTTTAAGGCAGTGCAAGCCTGTTTAGTGTCAAAATGTGTTTTGAAACCAGATCACTTAGGCAAATATTTTGGTAACAATTTTATACTATTTAAAAATTAAATAATTTTTAATCAAAACAATTTAAACCTCTTTAAAAACTTATTTATCTGAGTACCGAGATTTCTGGATAAGTTTTCTTTATTTAACTTCCAAACACTTACTCAAACTAGCTTGGATTCAAGACAGATTTCAAAGCAGTATGTTTTCAAAATGACTTGCTTAGATAACACAAAAATATATGGACCATTTTATTGTCTCAAAACATGGATTTCTCATCATATAAATATGGGCCTAGGCAAATAACTTTGCATTATTGCAAAATCAGCTACATATTTTTAAAATTGAAACATCTGTGCAATGTGCAAATGGATTGAAATATTTTCTTTATCAATAATATGGAAACTATTTAGCAAAACTTTCGGCCCAACCTCTTCTTTCCCTCCCATAGGATTATGACTGTGTGGATTGTGGATCATTGGATACAACCATCTCTTTACAGATTAGCCTGGTACTTTCTCTTTTACTTATATTACTGCTTGTAATTCTCACAGCAGTGCTGTGAGGTATATACTGTATTATCCCTTTAAAAAGAGAAGACCCAGGGTCACGAAAGGTTTTAAGTAACTTGCCTAAAGTCTTAAAAGTTACTAAAGCACAGGACAGGTTTAAGGACTCTGTTTGGGTCCACATCTCAAGCTATTAACTATGGTATTTCTTACCTAGTGCTCAGTATTCATAACTTTAACTTATGAACCCTTTCTATCTTGTCTATATGTCCCTTCACTCTATTCTATTTCAGTAGTTCTCAACCAAAGAACTGCTATGTACCTGCAATCAGCTGCTAGATATAGTACAAGTAATCTACTGGCAATCATAAAATACTGATAAGAGCTAATGATTTACTTTGAGAAACTAGAGTGGATTCTGGATTATCTATAAAGTCATATCATTCCCACACATCTCTATTCATATATTCTTCTTGAGTGAAGGATAAAGGGGAAAAGTGCAATTAGAGAACAAAAAATTACATCATCCAGAGGAAAGGAAGCATCTTTAGCATCCTCTAGGATAAGAATGGTCCTTAGCCAGACTTGAATGTTCTTACACGTGGTTACTCTAAATTCAGGCTGGAGCTAAGGAGGTTGTTATTTAGATATCTATCGCTCATCAATGCCAGCTACCTGAGGACACCAGTTGAAATGGTGAAGTTAGCAGTTGGAGGAAAGGAAGTCATACTTATGCATAATAAAAGAAAGGACTCATTTCTTTATGTAAGATAGCCTCATATATTAAGGATTATGGGAAAAATAAAATATTTCTGCTTATCAGATGACTGTACTGACTCTGAATGTGATGTTTGTCTTTGGAATTGTGAGTGGATGTGTTTGATTTTGATTGTTAGAAGGAGCTGGACAATAGGGAGAATTATGAAGTTTATCTCTAACTTCCATTTGTACACCAATTTCAAAAGCATAGCAAGACATATTCTGGGATATTTCATGGGCCTTAGGGTGTCAGAGGACAGGGTTGAATCTTGCTGGAGCTCTCCCCAGCTCCCACTCAGTCTCCATGAATTCCACTTGGGAATATTGCCTGCTGTGGGGGGTAATGATGGATCCTGGGACAAGACCGGTTTCTTTTGATTGGGGTAGGTTTGCTCCAAAGGCTGGTGGAGAACTTTCCAGAAGAGAGTAACAGGAGATGCTTTCCCTGAGAATCACAAACCCGAAGACCAGAAAGGAAGACTGGGAACTGTGTGTGCTTACAGGGCACTCCATGAAAGCATTATAGATAACACATTCAGAAAGTCATTTGTTTTCTCATGAATCCATTACATTTGTCCCTTGTAGATTAGCAAAAAAAGTCCCTGCTCCCGAATTGAACCCTAATTAAAATAATTTGTCATGGATAGATACTGGTTAGGACTCATCTACCAGAATTAAACAATTTTGCCTCTGACTTGCTATGAACCTGTTAAATTAAATAAAGAATTAAGACAATTATGCAAATAATTTAGCCTTCAAATATAGTTTTCCTTGACAAATACGTCTAATTAAGACAAAGGACTTCTTTATTTGAATTTTCTCTGCACTACTTTTGGGTTATATTAATTAAGCCATTGCTTGTGGAAGGAAATGCTACTGAGAGGAGTGGGTGTTGGGATTTTTGTGGAAAAAACTGTAATTTAATAAATAAAATGACTGTCTGCTTTTCTACCTTCCAGGAGAAGGGCTAATTCAATATTTTACATTTTACTATATTTATGTTTAATTTAGTTTTAGAATTAGGTGGCTCTTCTGTAAAGGAAATCACCTTCATTAGCCTTAATGGACTTTTTGGCTTGGAAGTTAAGACCCCCTTGGCTGAATTGGGATGGGCAAGCATACATTGCTGTGGATAGAAAGTCTTAAGAATTAGAGCTGGGGGAGATGATAGCCAAAGCAGAGAGAAGATCTCCCGAGAGAGAAGGACCAAAAGAGGAAGGAAACATTGAGGAATTCCCCACATCATAGAATGACATATTTTAGGGCTGAAATGCCAAATATTAATTTTTAGAAATGTATGATTGTATATATATATATATATATATATGTATATATATTTGCTTTTGTAAAGGAAATGTAAATGGTAAAAACATTGTAACAGAATCCAGATTCTGGATTCAGAAACCAGACTGCATTTATTTAGATTTTAGATCTAACACTTCCTGGCTGCATGACCTTGGGTGATCAAGTTTCTTAACTTATTTATGCTTCGATTTCCCCAACTACAAAATGAGGACAATGTTGGTACCTACCTTATGGAGTTGCTGAGGGGACTAACTGAGTTAACATCTGTAAAAGGTTAAGAGCAGTATTTGGCCTAGAATAAGCACTTTATAAGCACTATCGTTACATTCCCATTATTAAATATTTTAGGGGAGTTTCTCTGAACCCTGCTTTGTCCTTGGCTATTTGTTTGATTTCTTTTGCAACAAAACTCATGAGAGCATTGCTTACCTTCTGTCTCCAATGCCTTTTGTTACATTCTTTCTTTAAACAGTGTTTCTCAAGTTTTCTTTTTTCATTAGTGTCTCCTTAAGGAAACTTTTCTGTTATTTTTTAACTGTCTCTCCCCAGCCATGAAATTTTAATACTGCAGATGTTGTGTAGTCAATTATGTACGATCCATACTAACTACCCCAGTGATCTCTTCTGATATCATGGCTCTAAGTTCAGTTATGTATTGATGGCTCCCGACTTTACATCCCCACCAAACATCTCTCTTAGACTCCAGACTCATATATTTGCTACTTACTTGATATCTCCACCTGGGTATCTAATAGACGCCCCCCTCCATTAATGTTTCTGAGATTTAACTTTTGAAATTGCTCCCCAGACCTACTCCATCCACAGTTATCTCCTTCTCTCCTTTTCTCACACCACACCATCCATTAGGAAATTCTGATGACAAATAAATCTGAAATCTGCCACCAGCTTGGTAGGAGCCACAGCCCCTGATTACTGCAATTGCCCTGTAACTGGGCTCCCTGGTATGTTCTTGGCTCATGGTAGCCTATTCGCAATGCTACAGCCTGAGTATTTCTGATAAAACACAAGTCAGATCACATTACTCCTCTGCTCAAAACCCTCCAAAGTCTCCCCATCCTACTCTAAGAAAACCCTGAAGTCCTGATCATAACCCTGCCAGCCCTACCTTTCTGATCCTCTGTCCTCCTCCTGTCTCTTTCATTCATGCTACTTCAACCACACCAGCCTCCCTGCTATTCCTTTACCTGTCAAAATCTAACACACCAGGCGCACTTCTGACTCATGGGCTTTGTAGTAGCTATTGCTTGCCGCACGGAGAATGCTCTTTCTCTATGTATCTTCAGGGCTCCTTCTGTCACCTCCTTCGGGTCTTTGCTAAAATGCTACCTTCCCAATGAGGCTTTCTTGTCCACCTGTTTAAAACTAACTCTTCTGCCCCCTGTACTCCTGGCTCCCTTACTGGTTCTATAGCACTTACATTTATACATTTTTTCTTTGCTATTTTAATATATAGTTTACTTATTTATTTGTTGTTTATTTTGTCTCCCTTTGATGAAATAAAATCCGTGTAGCTGGGATTACGGGTGCTTGCCACCAGGGCCCAGCTAATTTTTGTATTTTTAGTAGAGACAGACTTTCACCATGTTGGCCAGGCTGCTCTTGAATGCCTGACTTCAGGTGATCTGCCTGCCTTGGCCTCCCAACATGCTGGGATTATAGGCGTGAGCCACCGCATGGGGCCGTCTGTGTGTTTTGTTTGTTGATTTATTCCAAGTACCTAGAACGATGCCTGGCACACACTGGGCACTCAGTGAGTATTTTCCAGGTGAATTAGAATCTTCCTGACTCCATGTTCTTCTGTGTAGCACATGCTTGCAGGGATGTTCTGTGCACATACAACCATACGAGATTAAAGTTTAAGCCGATTCTTATATTTGCTATGCTGAAATTCTGTTGCTTACAACCTTCAGTAAAAGTCTGCTACACGTAACTTTAAGGCACTTGGAAAGGGCTGAAGGAATAGGGTGGTGTTTAGTGTGTCACCAGAGGGACAGAGAACAGACAAGAATCAAAGGAAGTGAGTGGAATGGAGAGAGATCATTCAACAGAAATGCAAAATCAGGGTAAGAGGTGACCAGAAGAAATGTAAGGCCCCAAAGAATCCTCAGAGTTATTTGGGTAATGGTATTGATTCTGATTGCCAATTCATTTACTATTCTATTTGAATGATAAATGAAACGGCCACACCATGCCGCTAGGGCTGGAAGACTTGGTGAATCCAGACAATATCCTGATGATAATTGACGAATTGCCCTGATTCTTTATTTCATTATATTAACATAGATATCGCCAGGGCCAAGCTTTCAAAGAACAGATCTCTAGGTTTCTATATTCTTCTTTTACTCTTCTTAAGGAGACTAGCTCAGTTCTAATGGCTGGGACCAAAGGGGTCCCAAAAACGGAGAAGAATGGGCTGCCAGCCTTGGATCATGGGATTGGATAAAATTCTTCAGGATCCCACACTGCTGAGTCTAGAGACAGACTCCACTTTTTCTTCCTCACTGATGCAGTGATAGAAAATGCTGGAACTTAGATGACAACCACAGGGCTGGCCTTCTCAGTTGATTTTTACAACAGCACAAGGTTATTTCCTTCTGGCTGAAATGCCTGGAATTGCAGGTCTGGAACATGTATTAGTGGAGTAATGTCTGGAGAGAAAAGGATGGTAACGTGGAAACACTGACTGCTATGGCAACAGTTGGAATAATAAACAACTTCTTTTTTCCTAGGAAAATCATAGAGTTTGGCCTTGTGGCAACATTTGGAGAGGAATTATGTAATATACAAGTTACGTCTTGTGCTTGGCTTGATTTTTTTCCTCCTAGGTTGAAGAGAATTTCTCAGTGCCTCGTTGGTCAAATTGAGGCAATTATACATCATTCAAAACCTTTCCAGATATTTCTTTTAAACAAAAGTCATTCAGAATGTGTGAATTAAAAAGTCAAAATCACCTCTCGCCCTTCTTATAGCTTATTCTTCTTGGGTAACCACTAATATAAGAACCATCATAAAATTCCTGTACATGACATACAAATGTGTTACTAATTGGTTTGGGTTTTTTCTGTTTCATGGTTATTGAGTGGGAAGGACTGGTAGGGTGCAGTCAGTAATTAGTACAATTTACCTCAATGTTTACTTTAAATATGCTCTAATAATTTCTTTCTTTCTTTTTTTTTTTGAGACGGAATCTCGCTCTGTCACTCAGGCTGGAGTGCAGTGGTGTGATCTGGGCTCACTGCAAGCTCCGCCTTCCAGGATCACGCCATTCTCCTGCCTCAGCCTCCTGAGTAGCTGGGACTACAGGCGCCCAGCACCACGCCCGGCTAACTTTTATTTTTTATTTTTTTTGTATTTTTAGTAGAGATGGGGTTTCACCATGTTAGCCAGGATGGTCTCAATCTCCTGACCTCATGATCCGCCCGCCTCATCCTCCCAAAGTGCTGGGATTACAGGCTCATGTGAGCCACCACGCCTGGCCTCCCTTTTCAATCTCTTGAAGGCATCTTGGGTGGTCTCATAGATATCCAATCACTGTCCAGTCCAGTACACATTAAGTCTTCAATCTCTCATCTAGTTCAAAATTTATTTCCTTGCCACCCCCGCCACCACCTCTGACCCACCTTAGTCCTGAGCTGATGGGGAAGGAGGAGTAGTGGTGATATGATGTTTTCTTTCAAACTTTTCACACCCTTATGTCCTTTGTGGCTTTTGGCTCCCCCAGGGTGGGAAAGAGGGAGTTAGAAGAAAAAAGCAAAGTCTTACTTGACTTGCAGTGCTGTGATCTGTGTGGCAGGTGCCTGAATGCTGGCTCTTCAGGATATACCATTTGACACAATTATTATCCCCAAGACCTGGGCCCTACTCCCAAGGGTACACCCTGGGATCTAGTTGCCTCCTATCCCCACTCAATGTTCACAGAGTTCATTTGGCCCAGTCCTCCCTCAGATTTGGGTAAGAAGGCTGCCTGCCTTATTTCCCACACTTTAGAGGACTCCACTTTTGTCCTCTTTTGCCAGCACCTCTTTGACCAGGTGAGAACTCAGCAATCCACAAGGATGTTCCCAGCTGAGCTCACACAACTCCTGTAGACCTCATTTTGGGTAATGGGACTCCTGAATACTCTGCTTGGATGGCCTCAAAGCCTCTTTTAAAGCTCTTGTGGGTTTCTTCCCCAGGTTCACCTGGGACTCATTGCAGATGTGTACACCCCTAGGCTCAAGGGGTTGCCAAGGGGTGCTGCTTGTTGGGTATATGGATGAACTTGTATGTGTGTGTGGGAACAGGAACGTGGGGTGGGACAAGAAGGGAAGCTTGGCAGGGCCAGCTCTCATTTTGCCTCTGTGTATAGGAGTCAACTCCAAGGATTTTTAGAAGTCTCTTTTTGGATCTGGCTTTCCAGGTCACTTTGAAGACATATTTGTCACCGTGGAATGATAGAACATGTTTCATTGAGCTTTATTTATACTTTAAACTATTTACACATAGAGTATGTGGGCCTCCATTTGTGCTCCTGTTGTGGACCCTGGAAATATTAGGAGTGGCTATGACTCAACCCATAGGAAACCTTATACCTCCTTGACACGCACAACCTTTCAAGTACATGTGGGCTCTGCCTCTGCCCTCTCCCTTCTCCCCAGCATCATAAGTCACTTTAGCTAGTCTCCCACCTTTATACTTCTCTAGGCTAGAAGAAGGCACTTCTATCTCCCCATCCAGAACTCTCAAACTCTTGGGGCTACAGTTCAGATTCCCCCAGAGCCCCTTTGTGCCCCACTCAGGTAGTAGTGCCAGGTGATGGGCTTGCGGATTGTTCCCAGGATGCATTAAGCTAAAGGGTGAGATGTAGCTGCCTCTCCTGGCAGACAAACTCAGAGTCCATGGGTAGTCCTCTGGAAGCCTATCTCCCTCAGTTTGAAGGGAAAGGGAGGAAAAACATGATTATGCTCTCTACCCCTATGAATTTCCTTCAAAGAAATCTTCTCTATGGAATCTCAACCTTTTCTTATATGACCTGGAGGTGGGCGAGGAGGCCTTCTAGTAGAGGTCCTCTGTGGGTGGATGAGTCTAGAACTAGAATGCGTAGGTACTTGCCACTTACTGTTTTTAGCTTTGGGCATTAGCAGAATTTAAAGGCGATAGGAAAAGTCCCATGTAGTAATCCATTACATATACTTATATACTCATTTGTATCTCTAAACTTGCCTTTTTCACTGACATGACAGTTTCTACATTTTTCAACAGCTGTGTAACGTCTCGTGGTACAGCTGGATGTATCAAAATTTATTTAACTGTTTTCATATTGATAATTATTTAGGTGGGTTCTCGATGTTATGAGTAATGCTTCAATGAATAATTCCTTAACATCTATCCTTGTGCCCTTATGTAAGTATTCCTAGAATTGTGATTGTTGAGGCAGAGTACATGCATTTCAGTTTGATAAGAAGCACGTTTTGTGTTTTGATAGATAGAGGCAAATGTTCAAAACATTATAGCAATTTACAATCCTATTAAAAGTATCTGGGAATGCTCTTTTCCCCAAACCCTTGCCTATACTGAATAATTATCAAGATAATCTAATCTAATCTATTCTAATCTGATTGGTGAAAAATTATATCTTGTTGCTACTTTAATTTGCATTTCTTAGATCACTAATGAAGTTGAACATCTTTTTATATATTCACGAGTCATTTGTAATTCTGTGAATTATGTTTATATCTTTTGATATATTTAGAACTCTTTGTTCTTAGTCATAATAATTACTTGACTATAAAATATGTTGCAAATATTTTCTCACCATCTGTTATTCTCAAGATGCTTTCATTATAAATAGATAGATTCTTAAAGATTATTCTGTCTTGAGTTGACTTTATTGACTTTAGGTTACTGTCTCTGAAAAACAGAGTAATGTATTAGTCAAGTAGGCTAGCTGATACAACAAATTGTCCCCACTTGTCTAGAGTTTAACCCAGCAAAAATTTGTTTCTCATTTTTGCAACAGTCCACAATGGTGTTCGTGGTCAGCTCTTTTCCAAGTTATGACTTTTAGACTCAGAATCCCTCCATCTGGTGGCTCTGCCCTCCTCAAGATTCTTGAAGTCTTCTTCATTTAGCTGGCAAATGAGAAAAGAGAGACAGCAGAGTCTCTCTGCTGTTTCATGGACCAGACTTAGAAGTGGCATGCATCACTTCCTTCATATTCCTTTGGCTAGAACAAATGTGGCAAGGGAGGCTAGAGATGAAAGCCTCTTAGGAGTCTGCAGGAAAAGGTAAACACACGGCAGGCCCTGCTACAGTAAGAAGAGCAGCAGACAAACATCTGAACAAATATGTTGTTTCCCCAAGCCTCATAGTGTTACTGAAGTAAGCCTAGTGGCTGTTAGGAAGAGTGCATAGGGTGATTCCTGCTGAACAATTTTCAAAACAGAGAGGCTTATTAAAATACCGAGGATCATGATTCCATTGGTATAAAATCCTGACTACATCTGTTCCTTGTGTAACAAGATTGAAAGTCTTCTTAAAAGAGACGAGCTTCTTCTGAACATTTTTATAGGAGTAAAAGATAATCCCTCAATTCCAGAAGAATTCTTGAGGTTTTTCTGCCCTTTTCAGACTCAGAAATTTTCAGAGTGGGATAATTGAATGGTGAGGTGATGACCAGGCAGCCCTTGTGGGGTTTGGGGCTTTGGGTAATGGAAATGGGCAGGTGATTGGCTGAGAACCCACAAGCCAAGCTGGAACTAGGGTGGAGTTGAAATCAGTAGGTGGCTGCATTGGGAAATCATTGTGGGGAGGTTGAAAGATGAGCCTTGGGAATGTAACTCTTGTAAGAGATTACTTCAGTAACAGATAGACTAAGGTAGAGGAGGGAAAAATACAAGGACAGACTGGAGTTCGAATTTCCAATCCACATCCAAAATGAGAGAGAGAGAGAGGCAAAAGTTCAGGCTGGCGATAGAAAGAGCAATGAGAATTGCTCCCCAAAAGTGATGTGTGGGGTTCCAGACAAACAAAACATTTTATCTGGTTATCTTCAGCACCCCTGACCCTAGGACAGCCCTTTGGCCATTGAGACTTTCTTTAAACCCAGGTCTCTGTGTCATCAGGAAGCAGTGCTTCACCATCTGGGTAGTCAACCATCTGTAGGGGTCATACTGGGACCTGCTGTGCTGTGTAGGGGCCCTGAAAGTATTTGGCTAGTTGGAGATGTGATCCACAGGCATTTGTAACTAGAATGATGGCAAGATGAGCAGTCTCTGTTTCCCCATTTGTGAAATCAGAGAACCCATCTGAATGACCTCAGAAGTTTTAGCCAATGTTTACATTCCACTACATGGGATATTGAGGCTAGCAGACATCATGACCTGTTCTTTTATTAGATGTAATTAGTCCCAGGGCCAAGCAAAAGGAGGCAGCAACTTCTCCCCAAGCTCCTCACTCTCTAGTGGTGTCCCTTGGGTAAGTCGCTTTCTCTCCCTGGGAATGTTTTTCCACATGAAAAATGGTGTGGAGTCAGTGGACTGATTTGTCTTTCTGTATTAGGCCATTTTTACCTTGCTGTAAAGAAATACTGGATCCTGGTAATTTATGAAGAAAAGAGGTTTAATTGGCTCATGGTTCTGCAGGCTGTATAGGAAGCATGGTGGTATCTGCTTGGCTTCTGTGGAGGCCTCAGGAAACTTACAATCACGGTGGAAGGTGAAGGGGGAGCTGGCACTTCACATAGGCAGAGCAGGAGGAAGAGGAAGAGAAGCGGGAGGTGCTATACACTTTTAAACAACCGGATCTTGTGAGAACTTACTATCGTGAGAACAGTTCCAAGACAGGATGGTGCTAAACTATTCATGAGAAATCCACCCCCACGATCCAATCACTTACCACCGGGCCCCACCTCCAACACTGGAGGTTACAATTCGACGTGAGATTTGTGCAGGGACACAGATCCAAACCATATCTCCTTCTGTCTCTGACTTTCTGGGAATCTAAATACAATATGTGAAAACCTGAGTTTGTAGAAACACACGAGTTCTGCCGCAATGCAATCAGGGTGATCTTCCCATTACTGAGTGTGTGTAAATACTCAGTGGTCTTTATGCTGTCCACAGCTACTCAAAGACCTTCATGGCTTCCTCGTCACTTACACTGAAGCCGAGAATGTCCAAGCAGAGTTCTTCCTGCTCTGTTCTGGTGGCTTCAATGCCTAGCACCCCTCCACAACCCAATTCTTGCCATATCTCTGCATTCTTTCTTGATGCCACTTCCTGTTTGCCTCTTTCTTTTGAACAAATCCATATTGATGGTCCCCTGGCTTTAAATTTTGGCTCTTAAATTGCACACCACCAAAGCTCATGGTTAACTCCTAACCAGTCCTTCTCAGAGTCCCAAGTGTCCCTATGGAGATGGATATTGGAGAGCAATTGTGCACCAAAGCATTTGTCCTTGTTTGTCTGTGTGACCAAATTTTGGAAGGTAGCAGATGATGGTCAAATGATCTTTCACTCTGAGGCCCAAGAATTAGTTCTGTGAGAAGGTAACGTAAACAGTGGCCTTTTTATTGGCTGGGTATTTGGTAGAGACAGAACTCCCAGAACATAACAGTTTCTGGGGCTGTCTCGGAGCATGAATTTGCCACAAGTATTGCTAAGATGTGAGGAGTGTGACAATCAAATATACACTAGTAGCAGCCAACAGGGTCTTGGAGTTATAGAGGGGCTGGAGGAGGTCCTGGTCCCAGAATATTTGCAGGTCCAAGATATGCCTATCATCACCAAAAATCAAGCTGAACTGTTTGAGGCCTTATACAGGGTTAGGGGTGGTTATGATGCTTGAACAGAATGCCGAACCTATTTTTCCTTAACCCAGGAAGCTTCGTCTATAATAATTCAACAAGCAGGACAGGATAGTCGTCATTGATGGAATGTTACATTGGTTAATTAGTTTCTTCAGAATGACCAGCACAGGTCCCTGCTGATACCACTCCCGACTTTCACAGGGGCTTAATTTCTACCACATTATAAAAACATATCTGGCAAAGAAAAATGAATTTGCTGACCCAGAAGGACAACTGTGAGAGAGAAGCTCATGTGTAGCAGAGATAGTTTTCTATCAGAGCTTACTCATTCAGGAATTCCATTCTAGGTTGTGGAAAATTGAGGAAGGGTCCAGGTTTTGCTCACCTTTGTTTTTGGTACCATGTTACGTGGCAGCATCAGGAATGAATGGATGACTCTGGGGCTGTCCCCGGATATCCATAATGGAGGCTCCCAGGGCTGAGGAGCCCTCCTAGATAAGGGAAGCTCTGTAGGGTCACCTCACAATCTGGCATGTACTATCCTGTCTTGTTATTCTCTAAATCTCACTCTGTTTCTTAGTTTTTTCATTTGATACAGTCTTTTAGATCTATCCCTGTTCCCAGGAATAAATGATTATTTCTGGCTGCTGCATAACATTTTATTATATTTTTAGACCAAACACTCTAGAGACAGATATCTAGGTGGCCTCCAACAACTAACTCTAGTTCCTAGTTACTCTATCACTCAAAGTGCATCCTCGTACTTGTCTTCCCTGGAAACTCAATCTGTTCTTACTCATTTTGTGTTTACTCAAACGGTTTCAAGCATTAACTCATTGCTTTCTTAACTAGTTTGTAAGTTCCCTGCAAGCAGATAATAATAGTACCTGCTTCCTAGGGCGTTTGTGGATATAAATGAGACCACATGTACAGAGTGCTTAGCACATTATCTGGTAAATAGAAAATTCTCAATAGATGGCATAAGCCCTCCAGAGCCTAGAACACATTAAAACTTTAATGAATACCAATTACAATAATGAATGTTTGATTACCTCTGTTGATCTGAGGTCCATTTCCCTATAAAGCTAGGTCCCAGAGCACTTGAAACAGGAGGTATTCAGGAGATAGTAGTTATGATAGTCACCATTAATCCTTCCAAATTATTCCCCTTGTACAGATGATGAAACGGAAACTCAGAGAAGTTACCCATCTTGCTTCTGATCATTCAGCATAGTTGTGGCAGAACTGGGGCTCAAACCCTGGGCTAACTCCAAAGCTTCTGTTTTTAATTACTCTGCTGTATTGCTACCCCAGGGATGCAGGCTGAGATTATTATGATTTCAGCAATAATAGTTTCTATTTTCTGTCTGTGTGGATAATAAAGAACTTAAGATTCAATTAACCTTTACTGAGCCCTAACATGTACCAGGACCAGTAAGGATCCTTTGTAGGGTACATTTGTGCAATCTACTGAAAGATACCCCCTTTGGGTGAATGTAGCCATGGACACATGGCGTGGTCAGTAGAAGCTGGGCTGGATTCCAGCCTCCACTTGATAGCCTGGGTGCTTGTGTGCAGCACACAAACTTCTCAGGTGTATTTGGTGCCCTGGAACTTGCCATGTCATCGAATCTACTGTCTTCAACAGTCCTCTTGGTCTTCTTGCCTTCTCATAGAACTAATTCTTGGGCTTCAGGGCCAAAGGTCACTTGACCATCATCTGCCACCCTCCAAAGTTTGTCTGCACAGAAAAAAAAGGACAAATCCTTTGGTGTACAATTACTCTCCAATATCCGTCTCCATGGAAACACTTGGGACTCTGACAAGGGCTGGTTAGGAGTTAACCATGAGCTTTGGCTGGTGTGCAATTTAAGAAAGAATGGGAGACTCAGTGATATGGAGAGGAACCAAAATTTAAAGCCAGGGACCATCAACATGGATTCGTTCAAAAGGAAGAAGCAAACAGGGAGTGGCATCAAGATAGAACTCAGAGATGTGGCAAGGATTGGGGTGTCCAACTACAATGCCACCCCACAGAAGAAGAGGCTGAGATTCAGACTTGTGGCATTTTCAAGGCTACACAGGTGTCAATGTGCGTATCCAGTGTTCAAGTCAGAGTCCTTGCACCTCAAATTCAGAGGCTGGTTAAAGGTTGCTGCAAAAGTGATTGAGGTTTTTGCAAGTACCTTTTTTTAAAAAAAAAAAAAAAAAAAAAAAAGGTAAAAACCGCAATTACTTTCACACCAACCTAATATAAAGCAGAGTGGTTTACTGAGATCACACTAGAGGAAAGACTGACTTGGAATTCAGGAATCATTGGATAGAATCTGCCACATTTGACAACGACTGCTCTTAAGATCCTCTTGCTTGATTATAGCCACATCCCTGGTGAGTGATAACTGTGGTCTCTCGGCACTACAGAGGAGACAAAGTTCCAGGCAGGCTGAAGTCCTCTGGTGAGAAAGCACTGGTGAGCTGGGGCTGTGGAATGTGAGCACTTGAAAGGTATGATGAGGCTCTTGGAATAGCCAGGGTTTCAGGTTCCAGTGCACATGCTGCAATTTTCTCACTGGGGACTAGAAAATATACCTGCACTTACAGAGCAGTAGATGCTCAGCTGAGAGCCTGGAGATCCTGCCAGTGGCTGAGTGGGGCAGGACAGACAGTTGGGTGCTGTGGTTAAGATGCTGGGCTCTGGAGAAAGCATGGCACTTACTAGCAAACCTCTGAGATTAATATCATAACAGTATTTCCTACATGAGGAAATTTACATCTCAAGGGAAGCTGACTCTGTTTCCTTATCTCCTGTCTTATTCTTTCATGGCTTGTCTAGCCCTTTGGAGATTGAGTTTATGATCTCCTTGGTAAGTCACAAAGTCAAATCAGGGCCTCTGATTTTAGAATGTGGTTCTAAAGCATTGGGATTTTTTCTCCCCCAGTGAAAGAGATGTATATTTGGATGGGCTATTCTTGATCTACTCTATATTTCTTCCTTCCAATGCTGGAGACATTTTAACCTCAAACAACTGGGTGCTGGAAATATATTATAGCAATGTTTCCTACATGAGGGAGTTTATATCTCAAGGGAAGCTGACTAAGAAACAGGCATTTGTAATCCAGTATAATAAGAGCTAAAATAGGCACTGGCACACTCTAGAGGAATCAGAGAAGACTTCCCAAAGGAAGTGATGTCTAACTTGATCCCTGAGGGGTGAGTAAAAAGTGGAGTGGGAAGAGGGTTTCAGGAGGAAGGGACAGTCTGTGCAGAGGCCCAGAGCAGTCAAAGACGGTTTGTTTGAGGAACAGAAAGGCAAGAAGATAAAAGACCGTGCAGAGTTTTTAAGCCTCATTAATGCATTTGGGCTTTATACTGGGAACAATAGGAGGTCTGGAAGGCTTTTGAACAGAGGATTAAGCTGCCCTGCAGCGGAGAAGGAAAGATCACTGTAGCTCAGTGGAGAAGGGAATGGGGTGGGGACAGAGACAGCAGGCAAGGAGGCCAGTTAGAAGGCTGTTGTCATAGTCCAGATGTGAGATTATTTAAGGAAACTTAAAAACCAGTCTAGCTCGAAAACGTTAAAAGCAATTGCAACAAAAGCAAAAACTGACAAATGGGACCTAATTAAAGTAAAGAGATTCTGCACAGCAAAAGAAACTGTCATCAGCCTACAGAATGGGAGAATATTTTTGCAATCTATCCATCTGACAAAGGTCTAATATCCAGAATCTACAAGGGACTTAAATAAATTTACAAGAAAAAAAAAAAAACAATCCCATTAAAAAGTGGGCAAAGGACATGAATAGACAAGCCTCAAAAAAAAAAAAAGACATCTGTGTGGCCAACAAACATGTGAAAAAAAGCTAACATCACTGATTATTAGAGATGAGAGAAATGCAAATAAAAACTGCAATACCATCTCATGCCAGTCAGAATGGCGATTATCAAAAAGTCAAGAAACAACAGATGCTGGAGAGGCTGTGGAGATATAGGAACACTTTTACACTGTTGGTGGGAATATAAATTAGTTCAACCAGTGTGGAAGATAGTGTGGCGATTCCTCAAAGACCTAGAACCAGAAATACCATTTGACTTAGCAATCCCATTACTGGGTATATAACCAAAGGAATATAAATCATTCTATTATAAAGACACATGCATGCATATGTTCACTGCAGCACTATTCACAATAGCAAAGATGTGGAATCAACCCAAATGCTCATCAGTGATAGACTGGATAAAGCAAATGTGGTACATATTCATCATGGAATACTATGCAGCCATAAAAAGGAATGAGGTCATGTTCTTTGTAGGAACATGGATGGAGCTGGAAGCCATCATCCTCAGCAAACTAACACAGAAACAGAAAACCAAACACCACATGTTCTCACTTATAAGTGGGAGGTGAAGAATGAGAACACATGCACACAGGGAGGGGAACAACACACGCTGGGGCCTGTTGAGGGGAGCAGGGGGAGGGAGAGCATCAGGATAAGTAACTAATGCTGTGGTGCTTAATATTTAGATGATGGGTTGATAGGTGCAGTAAACCACCGTGGCACATGTTCATCTATGTAACAAACCTGCACATCTTGCATATGTGTCCTGGCACTTGAAATAAAATTAAATTAAAATTTTAAAAAACCTGAAAAATCCCATTGCTGTACAACATGGCCTCGTTCCATTAGCATGAACAGTCAGGCGTGGACTGCAATTCTAAAGAAAAAACAACAACAAAAAAACCCCCCCAAAAATCAACCTAGCTGTGCCCACTGGGAAAGACACTTCTCACCTTTCACCCTAGAGTAGCTGGGCTGAGGTCGTCTACGTCTGAAATATCTCAGACCACTGTGGTAGGTGAGAACCCCGCTCTCCTGGCCCCTAGACCACTGCTCGGCTCCAGAGCTTCCTCCTCCCTTGCCCTTTCCAGAATCATTCCTTTCCCCCAACTGGTTAATCTTTGCTTCCAGCGCCCCAGTGGCCTCTGGACTGACCAACACATATTTCATCTGGTGCCCTTTAGTATTCCTTCTGTCCCCTTTTTGATCTTCCCGTGACTTCCCATGACAGATGTGGAGATAAATTTGTTGGTTTCTTGGCTGGGAAGCTGGATCTTCTTTCTAGTTCTGGCCTGACATTTTCCTTAGCTCAGCAGGGCAGAGGTAGCAGCCTCACTCAGGCCTGCGATGGGGCAACGGAGCAGCGAAGAAGGTCTGGTTGTTGGTGGTCTTATTGTAGACACGAGGAAAGAAAGAGGAACTAATTCTGATCTCCTCCATCAGTAGGGTGTCCTTTCTCAGTGGTTCTCAATCCCAGCTGCACATAGAGTCAACTCTGGGCTCTTTAAAAAAAAAAAAGTCAGCTTCCCCCTGCCCAAAATTCTGACTTAATTTTCATGGGAAGAATCCAGGCCTCTGTAGTTTAAAAAGCAGCCCAGGTGGTTCTAATGTGTAGCTAGGATGGAGAACCACAGCACTATTAACATGATTCAGAGATACACTGACACCAGGTGGGGGCATCCAGGCAGGAGTCTCAACTCTGGCAGTTTTTTTTTTTTTTTTTTTTCTGGGTTTACCTTGGACAAATCAAATCATAGCTTCTTTGAGCTTCATCTATTTCTCCCTCTGTAAAATGCTGAAGTTACTTACTACCCCTTAAGATGGTTAGTTACTGCCTCTTAAGACAGTTAATAGGCCAATCAAGTTATGCATTTGCATGCTTGGTACATAATGCCCAACTGTGAGCACTGATTGGTTATTTTTCGTATTATTTTGCCTTCAAGTTAGGCACAGTTCTGTCCTTCTAGTTCTTTTTTTACCCCCAGCTACTGTAGTGTGAATTAAATGATCAAGTGTCTATCGTTTGTCTGTGGGAGGAGATGTACTAAATGAGGGGAAAAGGCGCAGGATTAAAACTGTTACAAAATGATTAAATAGAATAAGTTTGCCTCCAGGGACTCCACTCTCATTTCCTCTTTCTGTGCCCTAAGGTTCATAGACGGGATTTGGGGCCAAGAGAAGCACTTCAGTACTGAGTGAGCAGCCCCAGGGAGGATGGAGAGAATTCCTCTGCTCTGGAAATTTTGTCTTTAATAAGTACTTTCAATGCCATTATGAAATAAGACTTTCCATAGCTCCCCTGCTGAAGCGTGTTCCATTGGTCTCTAGATGGTTACATTTCTCCTGGTAGCCTATGTGGTCTTTTCCTATGAGTACTCTCAGAGTTGCCTCCCATTTCTCCTGTAGCTTCCTCTGGGTGTGACCAGGAGGGCTAGGATGTCTAGCATGGTGGGCCAATGAACGAGTCCTTCCAGTCACAATTAGCTCTGCAAAGAACTCTGCCCCTTACTCCTGATAGCACAAGTGTGTCTTGCTGGACACAGTAGAAATGTCGATGGAGGATAGAAAGGTCAGTGCAAATGCATCATCACCATACTAGGAAAAATATCAATATTAATATTAATAGCTCTACACATATTCTTCATAATGAAAAGAACAATGCATCTTTCTCAAAATATTTGATACTAAAGAGATAGGTTGTGGTGCTCTGGGGCAGCTGAAATTGAGTTCCAGAGGGGAGACTCAGAGGGCCAAGTGATGGCTGTTGAGAGAAGCCCAGGCTTTCACAGCCCTAGCAATGGATTTCCAGCTCAGAGGATATTACATTGCCTTGCCATAAAGATCTGCTCTCCATTAAGACAGACAACAAACAATGGCTTCAAATACGAGCCTTGAAAGGATTAAGCTAAAGAATCTAACAGCAATTCAATTTCCGAAAGTTGATGCTGTCTTAAAAAGAGGCAGTACAATTATCCTAAAGAATTTTTAAACGTTGTAACAGTACCTAGAAGTCCTTTGCATTGAATCACTTAATAATTCAACAAACCTTAGATGCCTAATGAGCATCTGTTTCTCCTGTTCCACCCCTTATACATCACAAGGACAGATTTTCCAAATTGCAGGCATCGATTTTTGATTGAACTGCCTCTCACACAGGCAACTGACTCTGTGTAGCGTGATCCAGGGCAAGTAGCTGCGTGGATTTAATTGTGTGTCCTGGTGAATTGAATGACTGACTCACTATATAAAGAAGCTTTATTGTAAAATTAAAAATGATCATAGCTTGCTATTAATTATTAGCAATTATAAAAATTATTGTGACTTCAACATTAACTTTTATGGTTTCCATTACATTTTATTTAACAATGGTTAATTCTTTCTCCTGAGCCAACCTCACAACACAGTGAGTGAGATAAAATATGTCAAGTGTTTAGCATGGCGTCATACATTTAGGAAGCAGACAAGAAATGATGGTCTTCATTTTATCACAAGAAAATTATACTTTTCCCAAAAGATAAAAGCATTTTGGAAAACTGTAGGTTTTCCAAAAGAGAGATAAAAATGGTTCCAACCTGGGCCCAGCACAGTGGCTCACACCTGTAATCCCAGCACTTTGGGAGGCTGAGGTGAGCGGATCACGAGGTCAGGAGTTTGAGACCAGCCTGGCCAACATGGTGAAACCCTGTCTCTATTAAAAATACAAAAAATTAGCTGGATGTGGTGGTGCGTGCCTGTAGTCCCAGCTACTCAGGAGGTTGAGGCAGAAGAATCGCTTGAACCCGGGAGGCGGAGGTTGCAGTGCGCCGAGATTGTGCCACTGTACTCCAGTCTGGGTGACAGAGTGAGACTCTGTCTCAAAAAAAAAAAAAAAAAAAATGGTGCCAGCCTGATGGCTAGTCTGATTATCTAAGAATGACAGTGTTCATGAAGTTCAGGCTTGGATATTCATTGACATTGTTGTTTTTGCCCTTTCTTGAATTAATACAGTAGTTCCCCCTTATCCATGTGTATTAATCTGTTTTCACACTGTGGATAAAGACATACCCAAGACTGGGTAATTTATAAAGAAAAAGGGGTTTAATGAACTCTTGGTTCCACGTGGCTGGGGATGCCTTACAATCATGGTAGAAGGTGAAAGGCACGTCTTACATGGAGGTGGCAAGGCAGAATGAAAACCAAACACAAGGGAAAACCCCTTATAAAATCATCAGATCTCATGAGACTTACTCGCTACCATGAGAACAGTATGGGGGAAACCACCTCCATGATTCAGTTATCTCCAACCAGGACCCTCCCAGAACATGTGGGGATTATGGGAGTTACAATTCAAGATGAGATTTGGGCAGGGACACGGCCAAACCATATCACCATGGCTTCTCTTTCTGCAGTTTCAGTTATCTGGTATAGTACAATAAGATATTTTGAGAGAGTGACAGAGAGAGAGATAGAGATACCACACCCACATAACTTTTATTACATTATATTATTATATTCTACTTTATTATTATTGTTATTAATTTCTTACTGTGCCTATTATAAATTGAACTTTATCATAAGTTTGAATGTATAGGAAAAAACAGCATATATTTTATATATAGTGTGTGTGTATATATGTATATGTGTGTATATATGCATATATACATATATATATATATATGCTTCAATACCTGCAGTTTCAGGCATCCACTGGAGGTCTTGGAACATATTCTCCAAGGATAACAGGGGAATACTGTGGCGATTTTAGTAGCAACTACTGTGGCAGTCCAGGTCTCCCTAAAGGCTGAATAGGCAGGCCTCCATAACAACTGTTTCAGCACTGAGTGGTTAAGTTAAATATTAAAAGCTGAAAGGCCTAGTGCCCCTATACAAAGGCTGGAATGTAACAAAAGCCCACCAGGAGTTTTGCCTAGGCCTTCCTGGGCTTTGAAGCATGACAAGATAACGAAGGAATTCTTAACAGGGGCCGTTTAAGATTAAACATGTCTTGTTGGGGGTCTGAAGAAACTCCCCAGGCCTCCACAAAGAAGCTTATTAGGGGTCTAAAGGAACTACCCAAACCTCCATGATTTAGCAGGAGACTAGATAAAGGTAATTACCCCAGCACCTGGACATATTTGGATTAAGTAAATTTACTAAGGCTCCAGAGGAAGGTGTTCAGGACTCAGATCTTAGTTATAGATTAGAAGAATTTAATCACTTACGTCTTTAGATGAATGCACACTTACATGTAGACATATAGCTTAGAAGGGTATATAAACTCTGGAAAACTGTAATTTTGGGTTGGTCTGGCGATATTTTCCAGGCCTTCTCCCTGTACCTGGTTATAGAAATAAACTCCATTCTCTCCCAGTTCATCTGCGTTTTTGTTACTGGGCTGTGAGAATAAGCAGCCTGACCCTTGGTTTGGTCTAGGAGCACTACTACAACTATTATTATTATAATAAATATTAATATCAGTAGGAATAGTGGTAGGTGCATTCATAATTATGGCTGGCATCAGTTGTTTCTGCTTCCCCAGTATTTTGGCCTCTGCTTTTGGTAACAACTAGGCTTTCCTTTGTATAATTACCCCTCCCGATTGGATCTGGTCTTGGCTGGGATGTCAGCGTGTACACCTTCCTTTGGCCAGTGGCTCAAAGATGGCACCCCGGTGGAGCTGACTGGTCCTGACAGTAGCACCCTAAAGAGTCCATCATTAGTTCCTGTGGCTGACGTATGTGGGGCTCTTCTGCTTCCTGGTTCTTTCCAAACCTTGGTCATTCAATTTAGCTTTTGATTCTTTCAGTTGTCTCAGAGTCATCTAATACATTTTCTTTTCTTTTAAGTTACACACAGATGATTTGCTTTGCTTAGTAATCAAAGAACCCTAAATAATACTTGAGGAGTCACACTGGTCATAGTAGCTGTGGTTGTTTTTGTCATCCTTTTTGAAGTCACAGTAGTAATAACTGCCACATACTTACTATCTATTATGTGCTGGGCATAGGCTAAGCCTTATCTCATATCATCCGTCTAACACTCCTGTGAGGTAGCAGATACATACCATTATCACCCCGTTTTGCAGATGAGAAAACTGTGGCTTGGAGAGATCAAGTAATTTGCCTGTGGCTGGTAAGTGATGGAACCAGGATACAAATGCAGCATCTCCAGCTGTGGTCCTTATACCCTTGATCACACCATAGCTACTCTATTAAATGACTCGTTGGGACGTGCCTGGTGATGTGCTCATCAATCGCCTTGCTTAATTTTCACAAAAATAATTACGTCTCAGTATGGGTTCTGATGGCAGCCATACAGATGAGGAAATATGGGCTCAGATAGGTTAAATACTTTGCGAATATTGCTCAATCCTAACATTCCAAGCAAAGCCATCAAGCTGAGAAAGGTCTGAGCCTGTTGGGAGAAGAATGAAGACAAGGGCCCGGTCTGCCCAGATTTAACCTCACTCACTATTAACAGAACAGAGAACCTTAAAAACATGTCGAGAATTAGGTTTCCTTTGGAGGATTCTCAGGAGGTTTCGGCAGAGAGGAAAAACTTCCTTGTACTGAGATAACTTTGAAATCCTCAAAACGAGGCCAATTTTTTCTCCTCTTTTCTTCTTTGAGAATTCCAGTCCTGATTAGATCATGCTCTGGACTGGAGTCGGCCAAGGGCCATGTTTTAAATCACGTGCTCCTGATGACCTTACAGGAACATCTAAGAAGGATAAATCTATTTGTTTTACACTGAGATAATGGAAAATAAAGCTACCCCTGCTCCTCTCCAGGAGACTGCTTGCCAAGTTGGTTTTCATAACACACTTTTACAGTTGATTTATCTTCTCTGAAAAGTGAGACAAAAACTAAAAAAATAAAGCAGCACTTAGCAGTGCTTTTGCCAAAAACAATGATGAAAGCCAAGAGCATCATCATAGACTCTGTTACCAGAATTGGCAGGCTGATGTGTTTCCAGACATGGGAACAAAGACCCCAAACTCCAATGAATCTGGAGAAATTTTCAATGGCCATCTTTTTAGTGTTTTTTCAGGAAATGAATGATTGGAAGGCACTTGTGTGGCTGCTGTTTGGCTTCTACCATTGACACCACATCCCACTGCCATTTATGGCACCCACCTCCAAACTCCCAGGTCAGCTGGGGTTGAAAATTTGGAATTTGTACCCAGGAGGTAGAATGGGGCCACTTTCATAATTGTCTGGTCGGGATGATTTCCTAGAGGATGCTGATGAGGGTGGTGTTGGGGAGGAACCAAGGGGATGGCAAAAGAGCAGGTGATTTGTGCTTTGCATTTTGTAGCAGTTACTTCTAGACCCAAACAACTTATTTGCAACTTTCAGAAGCATAGAAGGATGGGATTGTCATTGACTTAGTGTTTCTGTGCCTCACATTCTTTTCCATAAAATTGGGGCAATCCAGGGCCTAACTGAGGTGAGATGGGAGAATTACATGAGATAATGCATGCACCATGGCTAGCACAGGGTGAGTAACCAGTAAATATTAGGCTTTTGTTTTCATTACACTCCCAGCTGCCTTGCAGTTTGGGTCATTCTGGGTCCCCATCTATGCCCACTCTTCTGCCCTCAGGGACTTGTGGCCTTCTTAGATTATATATAAAATCTTTCCTGGGCTAACATTCTATTACCCGAGCCCATTCCTCTCTGTTTATAAGTGAAGAGAGAAACTGATGCCCAGAGAGGTGAAGTGGCTTGTTCAAAGTCACAGTTAGCAAGTTTAATTCTGTTGCTACTCTTATATATTAGTTATCTATTGCTGCGTAACAAATTACCCTAAGATATGGCATCTTAAAATCACTAACATGTATTATCTCACATGGTTTCTGAGGGTCAGGGTTCTGGGAGCAGCTTAGGTGTATGGTTCTCTCATCAGGTTGCAGTGAAGGTGTCAGCTGGGGCTGTGGTTTCTGAAGACTTGACTGGGGCTGGATTTCATCATTTCCAAGATGACTCTGAAGGGTAGCAGAAAATGCCACCCCAAAATATGCCATTTTGGTATAAGAATTATTTTGAGCTGGAGGCGAAGGAGAAAAAGCGGATAGACCCAAAAATAATTCTCTGCCCTCCCTCTATTTGCCTAAAACACCATGTAAGTTTGTAAAGGTGCCCTCTCTCTTCTCCCTACCAGGAAGGACAGAAATTAGTCACTAGAGACAACACCGGACCCTTATAAGCCCAGAGAGGGCACCACAGGAATCTTCATTAAAAAACCTTACCAATGAGTCCTTCTCTTCCATTAGCCCCCACATGTATTTGCCTTTCCATAATTTGCCACCCGTAAAAGCTCAAAGTCCTTTTCCTTTGTCTTACCACTTCTCTAAAACTGTATAGTTCTTTTGTTAAGTTGCAATATAAGCCCAAGTTCTAGCCACCCCTTTGAGTTACTCACTGGGTGTTCCCATGTGTGTGTGTCATGCACATGTTAATGCAATTCTGCTTGTTTTTCTCTTGTTTATCTGACTTTTATCAGTCTAATTTGCAGAGCCCAGCCAGCGAATGAATCTAAGATGGGTAGAGGGAAAACAGTTTTTTTCTCTCCAGCAGCTTACTCAGATGGTTGTTTTCAGGAAGCTTTCGTTCCTTGCCTGGGAGCCTGTCCTCGGGGCTGCTCAGGACATGACTTCCTGCAGGGCATGTGATCCAGTAGGGAGTGCAGATGGAGACAGCAGTGTCTTTCATAACCTAATCTCAGGAGGGATTTGCGGTCACTACTCCCATCTGTGATGGGTCACACATACCAACCCTGGTACACTGCAGGAGGGGATCATTCAAGGTTCATGACAACCAGGAGGCCAAAATTATGAGACACCATCTTGGAGGCTGGCGACCATCCCTTAAGTTAAAGACAAAGTCCTTAACATAGAACTGCTTACCTTATCAACCTCCACTCATAAAATACTCCTTTTGATCTCTGGGCTTCGGTTTACACTGGTCTCTTTTCAGTTGCCACATACACTACATTCCTGCCCAGCCAGCCTGGGCGAGTGTCGCTTCCACCTGCGCCTGAAACACTAATGTATCACTCCATCTATTAATATCCCATCAATTCTTCTTCATCCTCTAACACTCAGCTCTGGCAACACTTCTTCCAGGAAGCCTTCCCTGGTCCCTTAGCCTAGGTCTGGGCTTTTGGTCATACACATTGTCTTGGTTGAAATTGAGTCAACAATTATTGAATGGATGTCTCCCTTACAGGAGTATGTGGTCTGACTTGCGCTCTCTGGGTCACAGGCAGGAAGCACGGATCATAGAGCCATGCTTAGATTCCAGGTTTCTTCACTCAGAATCCTGGATTCAGACTCTTAATAACCACGTGTTAATCCTCATTCTTAGAGGGAGAAAAATAGCTGTTATTGTGCCTTGTCCTTATGCAAGGCTCTTTTCATTGGTTCTAAAAATAGAGTGGTGGATTTTCCAGACTGAGCATTGAGCCTATATTTTTGCCTCCAGGCCCCCTGCATTGGTCACATTTTTCTTTTTAACAGTATATTATTTTACTCCCTCATCAATTTGATTCTTCTTTGTCAGCCAGCATAGAGTTTTAAAAATCACCAGCAATACTCTTTGTCACAGACATTCTTTGGAGACCCAGGTCTGCTTCTAGAATACATTGGGAGGAAGAATTGGAGAAGATAATTCTTTATTTTTACCTGGTCCTGTGGTCTGGCACACTGAGAGTTGCTTGGGACAGTGGGGATGTCTCAACTTGAGCCTAAAATGGAATTCATGTCTGTAGAAGCAGTGGCGGGAGGCTGGCGGGGATCAGGAGGTGATTTGCAGGACGGCTCTCCCACCCTTAACTGGGAGGAACCAGGGGATGGGGAGGAGCCCTTTGAAGTTAGCCATGCATTTGAGTCTGGTGGAAAGGAGGTTCCTAAAGGAAAGAATGAGAAACTGTGTACACAAGAGTCTCTGTGACCCTTGAGGGCACAAGGAGTCCCTTTTGAAGGTCTGGGTGACCCCATGTGATGCTGAGGGGAGAGGGACAATCTCCTCACTTCTGAATGAACCAGAGCAGCCTGCTGGCACTTGGAGCAGCTGTGGGAGCAGTGGTAGGTAGCACCCTTGCCATGGACACTGACATTCTTGCGATGGACTGGCATCCACGGCCACTGGGAGGCAAGCATTGTCAACTCCCGGGGGACTTCAGATGCAGGCAACATAGGTGAGTGAGGTGGGGGAAGAGAAAAATCCAATGGCTGCAACTGGATGCATTGTGTCTAATGATGACTTGCTGGTTTGTGAGCACCTGAGAGACACTTCCAAGGGATGCTGGGATGCAGAGACTGAGATCTCATGGGTGGGGGAGGGGGGGTGATGTTCTCTAGGATCCTATGGGAGAAAGAGCCAGCGAAGTGTGGGAATGGCTGTGATAGGTGACCAGTTGCTACCCACAGGTCAGAGAGACCTGAGAAACTCAGTTTTATGTAGAATAAACCCACTGATGTTAGAAGCTTAGTGGACTTTAGAAATCACAGAGCTTAACCCTTCACTTTACAGAGGAGGAAGCTGAGGCCCAGAGAGGAAGGTTGACTTTCCCAGAGTAGATAGCTAAGATGGAGATCTGAGTTCTAGCCTTGCTTCTCTTGGAACCTCAGGGAGTTTGAGGGAACTTACATATATCACTGATGTTTTCTTGAGGCCACTGAGACTTGGAAGGGTGCACTGATGCTGATGCCAGCAAGTTGTCACCAGGCTGGGTGACTCCATGTGGTGTGACTTCAGGGACAGACCAAAGCCAGCCTGGGCTGGGTGTGGTGGCTCATGCCTGTAATCCCAGCACTATGGGAAGCTGAGGCAGGCGGATCACTTGAGGTCAGGAAATCGAGACCAGCCTGGCCAACATGGTGAAACCCGGTCTCTACTAAAAATACAAAAATTAGCTGGATGTGGTGGCATGTGCTTGTAGTCCCAGCTACTCAGGAGGCTGAGGCAGAAGAGTCCATTCAGCCCGGGAGGTGGAGGTTGCAGTGAGCTGAGATCATGCCACTGCACTCCAGCGTGGGCGACAGAGCCAGACTCCGTCACAAAACAAAAACAAAAACAACCAAAAAAAAAA
The DNA here is from genome assembly GCF_007565055.1 of Rhinopithecus roxellana. NCBI lineage: Eukaryota > Metazoa > Chordata > Mammalia > Primates > Cercopithecidae > Rhinopithecus > Rhinopithecus roxellana. The sequence goes on from NC_044563.1 coordinate 108,876,300, forward strand.
CAAACAAAAAACCAGCCTGCCCAAGATGTCTCTCTAGATGGCAGACCCTGGACTCAGCAACATCCTCCACTGAAGTCATTCCTTTGGACTAGAGCTAGGTACTTGGCGCAGATGCTTTTATTAGAGGAACTGTCTAATAAATCTAGTTAAGGGGGACAATTCCTGAGGAACTGGGCTCTGTCAGTGAGCATGGGAGAGGGGCTGGAGAAGGGAGCTGGAGCCTGTAGCACTAGCAGAGACAGCAGCGACTGTGTGTGATGGTAAGCCTGGGTGCAGCCTGGAGGGGAGGCCTGGGGATTCCAAAAAGGGTGAACAGATGTTAAAATGGGGAAGGAGTGGAAGTGGAGAACAATGAAAAAATGGGCTACTCTCAATTTTACCTTGAAGCTCCCAGCCCATTTCCCATGCCTCCTCAAGGCAGCAGTCCCTGCATCAGCCATGGGCACAAAAATCTCCCTTCCCGGGTAATGATGGTTAGGCCTGACTCATTTATGGTTTTGAGTCTTTCTTCCCTGCAAGTCAGGAGTGGGAAAGAAGAGAGGAGAGGGGAAACCAAGGAAAAGAAAGGGGGAAGAGAGAATGAGAGAGGGAAAAGGAGGAGAATAGAGGAGGAGAGAGACAAATATGTGAAAGAAAATGAGAAACAAACATGTGTGCAGAAAGAGAGACGTACAGAGAGACACAATAAGAGAAAGGGCAGACGTGAACAGTAAATTGCTTCCAGAGTGGAAGGAACCAAATACGCCCACTTTCAAGTCCTTCTGGGGCCACTGCTTAATAGCATCCAGCCGCCTGGCCACAGGTGGGCCTCTCGCCTAACTCCCATTAGAGCGCCTTGCCTCTGGAAACCGGCATGATTTATGGGTCCTCTGGACTCATGGCTAGACAGCAATCCCCACCTCCCACCCACCACATGCAGATTGGCCTTCAGTAGCCCTCCTGCATGCACGTGGTCCAGCAGGTGGATTTGAATTTCTGATGACTGCAGACACCTGTGTTTCCCTGAAGTGCTCACCATGGTGATGGAGAACAGACCCAGGCCATACCCAGGAGGGAGAGCCCAGTGGAGGAAATAGGAAAGGCAGACTTGTTGGAGACATGAAATATCACTGAAAGTGTGGGCCCTGTTCGATTTCATTAACTGTTTACATTTCCCTGGCTGCATTCCACTGATCACCTGACCAAAAACAGAACTGGAAGCACAAACCTGAAATGAGATCAGATTTTCCAATGAAATATGATAAAAAAAAAAGAGTCCAGAGCCAAATCACAGGTAAATTGACCCAGTTCACCACAGGGATATCCACGAGGAGCCCGGTGTCAACACAGCCCTGGTCCAGTCTGACTTATGGTTGTGCTGAGGCCCTGGGAGACCCACTGTGAAGGAGAAAGGGTAAAGCAGGTTTGCAGAGCCCAAAGGGAAGCATGTGTGGGCTTGGATTTATGGGGGCCCCCCTTCAGAGAGTAGCATACTTCCTCAGATAACGATGCTGTTGTGGCTCATGGAAACTCAAGATGCAAAGTTTAAGGCCTATGGTCAAGCCAGCAGGGCAGAGGGGAAAGAGAAGACTTTGTTACAAATCCTAAATCCCTTTAGATGCAACACAATTCATGCTGCTCACCTCTAAGCCACTTAGCAAAGAGTAACCCCTTCATTCCCAGGGAGCATGCCTGGAAAATTCTCCCTAGTCCATAGATGCCAGTTCTCAAGGGCCAGCAGTCCCCTACTGCTGCTTCTGCTTAAAGGAAAAAGTGTTTCCTGCTAAAAATCCTCATGATTCTCCTTTACAGCCTATTGAAAGAGCTTTTTCTCCTCTGTCAATTTTCCAGCCTATGACCTCAGAGGAGGTAACTCCTGCTCCTTTAAGTCCTCACTCCTCAAACTAGTACACAGACCAGCCTTTTTGGGGGCATTGCTTGGGACCTTGTTAGAAACGCAAATTCTCCAGTCCCTGTCCCATTCTTGGTGGGTCAGAATAGTGCCTTCTTAGGGAAGTAGCATTGGGAAGTTGAATATGCAGGGGTTTCAGTAGTTAGATTGGCCTTGGTAAGCTACAGCCTAGGCTGTTGTGGCCTGTGCAACACCTCTATCTGTGCTACTATGGCCATTCTGTTTATGTGCCCATCATGCCAGGCCTGGGTGACTGATGACAAACACTGGCTAATGTCAACTGGATGAGCCATTTTTGTCTATTTGGTTGCTCAATTCCTCTTCCATGGTGGAGGCTTTCTTGTTGACCACTGTCACACTTTCTGGTCACACTTGGTACCCACTCCCATATGCCCATCCATGTGCCTCTACTGTAGAGTTTCTTGCCTCCAACTATTCAGTCCATTTCACTTCAGGCTTCTGATCAGCCAGCAAAGCCATTCACCCCAGCCCATGAGTCTACAAATATATTCTCACCTCAGGCCACTTCTCCTTCCACACTAAGCAGATGAAAAGGTACACCACTCAAAGCTCCACCTATTGGAAAGATCTTTTCTCAGCACTGTCTTTCAAAGCTACTCTTGAAAGTGGCTGCGATGTACTCACCACCCACCTTCAGCTTGCACTCAACTACCAAGATATCCCACCTGTAAACCAAGCGTGGGGTTCCCTTCTTCAGGTAGTAGTACTGGAAATTCCCCTAACCATATGGCCACAGTGCAAGCTGAGAGAGGGGCACTGGACAGTCATGGAGGATGGCATGTGGGTCTGGAGTTTCCAATCATGAAGCTTGATTGTTCCCGCTGGTCCTGCTTGGGCTTGATTCTGGATGGACCATTTCCATCTTAAGATAGATTGCTATGGGCTCGTGTATCTTTAGGACTTGGAGGGTCTGACAGAACTCAGCTCATGATGAAGAGTTTCATACTTGTGGTCACTTGATACCCCAGAGTCAAGTGTTCTATGTCCACTGGGGTCCAGGAACAGTCCAGTATTCACTCTTCAGAAAGCATGGAATTCTGTGCTGCAGATGGCATGACCTTGGTCCAGAACATCAGGGGCTTAAGTTGATTCTCTCACTGGGGCTTGTATAAGATCCATAATGCATATTCCCCCCCCCCCCGACATCTCCAATACAAAATCTTCTGCCAGATCATATGTTCCATGTGGCCAAGTTGCTTGCATTATAGCCGGGACTGACTATAGATCCCTTTCTTGCTCCAGGCCCCATGCAAAGTCAGTTGCCTTTTATGTCTCCTGGGTTGAAGTGGCGTTGAGAGGTGTGAAACCAATGTCAGACATTGTACTTCATTCTTTGTAATAGAGGATGCAAGATGCAGCAATTTATCCTTTACTTTGAACAGGATCTCTCAGTGTTCCCCTAATCACTGGATCTCTAATAATTTTACCAATGCACCATGTTCACGCATCTACATAAAGTTTATCTCCTACCATCAGAAGTGAGTTGCCAAGGCCTCCAGTGTGCTAGCCAGCTTTTACTCTCCCTGCTCTGCTACTGAAGTAATGGATCAGTGTGTTATCCTGGAAGATGTCCAGATACTCCAGATTGTTTCTGACTATATGTGATGACTGCAGGAGAGTTAACATGCACTTGGGACAGTACTGTGCATGTATATTATTGTCCATTGCACATGAACAAAATTGTTTCTGATTTTCTTCTCTGATTGCAATAGAAAAAACTCAATGGCTGCATATCACGCACCTGAGTTGACATGGATCTTCTCTAGCAATGAGACCGTGCATGATAAGGCATCCATAATTGGATCTACCACTTTGTTGAACATGTGGTAATCTACAATTATTCTACATTCTGCAGGGACTAGACTGGTGAATTAAGTTGAGATAGGGAGCTAAGAAAGAGATTATCAACACTGCATCATTAAGATCTTTAGGGGTGACAACAATCTCCAACCATACCCTTGGAATGTGATATTGTCTTTGATTTACTATCTTGGGGAGAGGATGGCATTTTCAGAGGCTTTTCCCATGTACCCTCACTGACTGGGGGCTGCCTGGGAAGAATGTGGCCTTGGCTCAAATGTGGGAGTTAGGTCATTTTGGATAGGCTTGAGAAGGTCCCCACATATCCTGAAACTGTAAGCAAATATCAGAATGCATGTATATTTTTCTAGAATCCATACCTTTTTATTGAATTCTCAAAGGATTCTTTAACACCCAAATGATAAAGTTACACTGATATGAAGCCTCACTTGATCCTCCCGTTTTCTCCAGGCGCTTTTCATATTCTCTCTTGTTTAAAGAGTTGATGATGTACTTCAGTGCCAGCTACTCTGGCCTTCTTTGTGCTCTGCAAGAACACTAAGCCCATTCCCAGCTCAGGCCTTTTGCATTAGCTGTTCCCTCTGCCTAGAATGTCTTTCCTCAGAGGCTCCCACGGATGGCTTTCTTTTTTTTTTTTTGTTCACCTCGGTTTTCAGTTTAAATGTCACCTTCTCATAGAGGCCTGCTCTGATTCCACAAAATAGTCACTTTCTAGCATATTCTTCTGTTTCATTTCTAACGCTATCATCATCTGGTTTTCCTTTTTTATTGCATATTTTTGTCTGGTAGTACATGAACTCCATAAAAACAGAAATCATTCATCTTGCTCACCATGTTATCCCCACTGCCTAGAATAGTGCCTGACATATAGCAGACACTCAAAATGGTTTCTCAAATAAATCGATAAATGCTTGTTTTCTTTATCCGTCTGAAAATGGTTTCCTGCATGTTCCCCCCTTATGTCATCTCTATAGCACTATAACATTTATATATAATTATAAACAATCCAAGCATATAAAAAAAGCTTAGGTAATAACAGATACCTATGTACTCATCTCAAAGATGAAACAGATGTTAATATTTTGCTTCAATTATTTCAAATTTCTCCTGTGCGTCTTTTAAACTTTCGCTAAAAATTTCATATCCCATATTTTGCTCTGCCCTTCCTTCTCAGTGGTGTCTTAAAGAGACACACAGTGCTATCTTAAAGAGAATGTCATTTCTTTATATGTTTTAGTAGTTTAATGATACATGCTTATATTTATAAGTAATTTATGCTATTTTTTGTGTGTTCTGAGATTTTATATAAATGCTTGCATGCTGTAGATATCTTTTGGTAATTTGGTCCTGGGTATTTTACATTGTTGTTGAGCCACAGGATTAAACAACTCTGGAGCCGTTCTACCTGTGGACTCATTGTTATATGAGATAATAAAATTCCTTGTTATTTAAGCCACATGAATTTGGTTTGTTGTTATGCACAGGGAAGCCTCCTAACTGTGATAATCTAACTTTATTTAAACATTTCTCATTGTTGAGTCCTTAGGCTCAACAATGTATATTTACATTAAATATGGTTGGGCTGGCAGTTTTCATTTGGCTGCATGTTTACTGATATATAGAAGGTTTTAGTTTCTCCTCTAACCCATGTTGCCCAATCCAGAAACCTTTTGTATTTGTATTTTATTTCTGTGTGCTATGGTCTGATTGTTTATGATCTCCCCCAATTTATATATGTAACACTAATCTGCATCGTGACAATGTTAGGAGGTGGGAGGTTTGGGTGATGGTTAAGTCATGAGGGTGGAGACCTCATGAATTGGATTGGTAGATGCGTAAGGGGCTGTCTTAGTACAATCAGGCTGCTGTAAGAAAAGCACAATAGACTGGAGAATTTATAGACAAGATAAATTTATTGCTCACAGTTCTGGAGGCTGGGAAGTCCAAGACCATGGTGTCAGCAGACTCAGTGTCTGGTGAGGGCTCATTCTTTGCTTCATAGATGGTGCCTTCTTGCTGTGTCCTAACATTGCAGAAAGAGCAAATAATCGCCCTCAGGCCTCTTTTATAAGAGTACTAATCTCCTTCATGAAGGTTCTGCCCTCATGACCTAGTCACACCCTAAAGTTCCCACCTCTGAGTACCACCACATTTGGGATTAGGTTTCAACACATTTTTAGGGTACACAAACATTCAGACCATAGTGGGGACTGAAGATATCAGGGTTCTTTCCTTCCACCATGTGAGGACTCAGCTGTGAACCACATCATCTATGAACCAGAAAGTGAGACCTCAACAGACAACAAATCTCCTGGGACTTTGACCTTGGAATTCCCAGCCTCGAGGACTGAGAGAAATACATTTCTGTGGTTTATAAGCCACCCAGTTTATGGTATTTTGTTACAGCAGCCTGAATGAACTAACACATTTAGTTGCTTAAAACAATAAAATGCATTATCTTGCCCAGTTTCTGAGTGTCAGGAATCTGGGAGCAGCCTAGCTGGGTGGTTCTGGCTAGGAGTCTCTCATGAGATTGCAGCCAAGTTGCTGGCTGGGGCTGCAGTCATTTGAAGGACTGGGGGATATGTTCTCAAGCTCATTCATATGACTACTGTCAAGAGGCTTCACTTCCTCTCCATGTAAGACTCTCCACAGGGTTGTTCCCAGATTCTCCCAGACAGAGTAATCCGAGAGAGAGAGAGAGAGAACAAAGGGGCTCCTCCAGCACACCGCCACGCACCAACCACCGCCACATGGTCATTAAACTGGGAATCATCTTTGACTTCTCTGTCACTGTTATCCTCCGTGTATCATCAATCACAGATCCCATCCTTCTAACCTCTTCAGTGCCTCTCAGGTCAAGCCACTTCTCTCCATCCTATTTTAAAAACTCCAGGATGAGGTGTTCATAGATAGATAGTTATAGTAGTTATAATATTAAAAACAGTACACATTGATTGAGCTCCTATTATGTATAACAGCATCATTGTAGTCTTCTCACCAAAATTCAGAGGTAGTTATTACCCCCTTTTTACAGATGAGGACACTGAAGCTCAGAAGGGCTGATGGACTTGCCCCGGTTCATACATAGTAGAGCCTTGATCCACACGGGGATCTTTTGACCACAGTGACTTTTTTGTATGCCACTCTACTCCATCACCTTCTCTTGGAGTTATTCTATTTTTGTTTTCTTCCCTACCCAAATGACTCAACTGTTTTTGAGTTAGCCACTTGGACTCTGGTCAACGTTTTTGCCAGTGTTCTTTGTAAGGCTTTGCAGTTCAGTTGCATAGCAGACAACTTTTTTAAAAATTGAAGTTTATAAATATACATTTGGAAGTCAAGAACAGGTTTCCCCAAGTGATTCAGAAGCATATTAACTATGAAGGAGAAAAGCTTGCCGGCTTTCAGCAATTTGTGTGAAGAATGACATAGAGCCAGAAGAATGTGGCCGGAGAAAGAACCACAGATGTACCTACCCCCTTGCTGGCTCCCAGTGGAAGGGAGTGGAGCTGAGCCAGACCTGAGGCAGAACATGATTGCTCATTGTGTAGGTGAACAGCCGGGATTCATTAGGGCTGGAGACTTCCATGAAGGGACCAGTTATAGCAGGCTCCAGTGGAAGGGCCCTTTGTCTTTTCCACAGTCCTGCCCTTCTCCATCTCTGGCCTTGGCTGACTTGAACTTGGTGTTTTGCACAGCTGATGGAAACCAAACTTAATTACCAGAAGTCTGGGATGCCTCTTATAGGTTTGCAGACCAGTTCCACCTCTGCCCGCTTTCCTCTGGCTTTCCCAGTGTGTGGTTGCTTCTTAGCTGCTGATCTGCACAAGTGATAGCTGGGAGATTGAGGGAACTGTAAGAATTCACAAGGACAGTCTCCTCTCTGTTTCTCCCTATGGATTCACATGCAACCAGCCTCCCTGGTGGTACTGAAAAAGGTACGGGTATTGTTAGAGTGCCTCATCCTTTCGTGTGAAAATTAGTGGGTATTATGACTTGTAATTAAATGGGTGGCCTGACTCTATCTATTACAGCCAATTTTTTTTATTCCTGATGATGATTATTAGTAGATAATTCTTAATCCCCGGTATCATGCCCTACCTCCCAGCACGCCACTTTGTCTTTTTCATACACAGCCTTTCTTGTGATTTATTCTCCCCTGAAGCAAGCAGTGGTAGGAGGTGAGGGCAGAGGGGGAGATAAGCATCATAGAAATAGCTAACATTTACTGAGATCTTAGTATATTTTAGGCACTGTTTTGAGCTCCTTACTCTAGCCCTATGGGGACAGGTACTGTTCTTCAGACTTAACAGATGAGGAAACCAAGGCCATCATAGGTGAAATAATATGCCCAGGTGTATGCAGGTAGCGAGTGGTCCATCTGCATTCACCATTAGTCAGTGTGGCCCAGAGCAAGTGCTCTTAAGTCAGAAATATTTTTTTAAAGGTGAGGAGGAGATGAGAGGGTCCTCCAAATGTCCACTGTGCAGTTTATAGCCTAGACTCAACGACTGTATATATTCACAAAATCACTTTCCCCAAATCTCAGAAATATTTGGTCCATTTTTCAATTTCAACTTATGAAGATTAGTGATTCTAAAAAAGTTGCAAGTTTGCAAATGAGAAGGCTATGGCTCCCTCTTATTCAAAAGCATGCATGCAAAAATTTGCATATGATTTTGGAAGATTCAAAGTCCCTCAAAAAACCCTATCTCAACCAGGAGCTTCCAGATTAAGAACCCTTGATTTAGAACAATACTAAACTCTATCAATATGAAAATAGAATTGACCATAATGGGGACAGAAAAGTAAACTTGTGTAGAAACTAGAAATTTGTGTAGTGCTGAATGTCCTCGGTAAACTACTGACTTTTCTGTATCGTAATAACAGTTCTCCTCTTTCTCTTCTAGCCCTGGGATTATTGTGCAGTTCGACAAGGTAATATCTGATTACTGCTTTGACTTCTCCAGAAAAATACATCCTCCACCTTTGCAGAGCATCTTTTTGAGAGTTTCTTTCCAGGTTCCTCAGCTCTAGGAAATTTACAAACCCAAATTACTGACAACAAACTGGCAAATCAACTCTTGAAGGGGATTCCAGAAACAGAATAAGGGCCTCTGTTTCCAGACCCCCGAACCTAGAGAACTAAAGACCTACTACCAGGGACTTCCTTAGCAAGTAGCCAAACCGGTTTGTTGGGAAGGAAAAATAATCTTTCTTCGCTACTCATCTTAGATTCCTTGGCTGGGGCCCTGTAAATTAGAATGACAAACAAACAAACAAACAGAAAAACAACAAAAAAAAGATTAACAAGAGAAAAGCAAACAAAAGTTTATTAACTTGTGCATGGTGCTTACACGTGGAGGTACCTAGTGAGGAGTAACTCAAAGGGATGGTTAGAATTTGGGTTTATATTGCATTTTAAAAAAGAACAATAAATTCACAGAGAAGTGGCAAGACAACGAAACAGGCCTTTGAGCTTCTATGGGTAGCAAATTATGGGAAGATAAATAAGTGGGGGTACTAATGGGAGATAAGACTACTTAGTAAGTTTTGCTATGTAGATTCCTCTGGGCTGATAAGGGTCTAGGGTTGTCTCCAGTGATTAACTTCTGTCCGTCCTGGTAGAGAGGGGAGGTGGAGACCTCTTCTTGTATCTACTTCTTCTTAACTGCTTTCAGCTCAAAATAATCCTTATGCCAAAGGGGCATATTTGGGGGTGGTATATACTGCTACCCTTCAGGTTCATCACCTAGAGCCCCATCCTGTCAGGGGGATGCAATTCATGTAGGGATGAGGCTGCTTGGTATTGACTCAGGAAGGTGTGTGCGGTGGGGGTTGGGAGATGGGGACCCAGGAGATGAAAGGAAAAAGGAAGTAGTGCTGTCAGCTGGAGTTGAAACAGACGCCCGAGAGGCTCTTATGCCTACAGTTATTTGGAAACTAAGTCATCTTCTTCCCCCTCCCATCACCAAAGGACCAGTATTGGTTGGCCAGCAACAAGGTGAACTTCTCTTCTTCTAACTTCTGCCCTCTACTTCTTAGGTATATGCTGCCCTCTGGTATTCTGCTCCTGTTTAAGGCTACTCGTGGTGCTTATTTTAAACTGATTTCACCTCAATATGGAAGTTGAGTGTAGGAACAAGACTCATACCATGGGATGTTCTTGGGGGCAGTCTCAGGACAGATAATAGAGATAATGATTAATATTTATTGTGCACTTAGTATGTGGTAGGCTCTGTGCTATGGGCCTTACATGCATAATTTTATTAAATTCTTCCAATGATCTACAAAGTAGGTTTGATTATTCTTTCCATTTTACAGATGTGAAGACTGAGTTTCAGAGAGTTACTTAACTTGCTTAAGGTCACACAGCCAGTAAGTGGTAATCAACAGTTAGAAGACAGGCCTGCTGAGTTCTTGCTTCCAGTCACTTTACTGCAATAGGCCCCCAGAAGCAGGGCTGGAGTTCAGAAATTCTTTCTAGTAGAGCACCTGTGTCCGGGCTCCTGACCTTCTGATCTGTCCTGAGCCTTACAGATTCTATTCCTCAGGTTTCTCCCCTTATCTTTTCCCTTCCACTTCCATTTCTTAATCCTCACTCCAGGCCTTCATCAATAGTCCAGGGTGACTTCTCTTCCTGAGACGTTGCTTTGAGCTCAGCACCCCCTACTCCTAAACCACCAGGGCTCCCCAATATCTAGAAAATAAAATTAAAACTTTTATTAGAGGTAACTGTCCCCATGATTCAATTATCTCCACCTGGTCCTTCCCATGACACATGGGGATAGTAGGAGCCACAAGTCAAGATGAGGTTTGGGTGGGGACACAGCCAAGCCCCTTCAAATGGTTAAATATAATTCTGCATATGCAGCATCCTAAGAAGCTCTATAGCCTAGTGGCTAAGACTACAATACAGCCTGTGGACCTAAGCTGCCTGGGTTCAAACTCTGGCTCTGCCCCTCACTAACTGTGTGGCCTTGGATGAGTTATTGAATCCTCAATGGTTCCGTTTCTCTAATTGTAAAATACAGAGGCTAGGTTTATTGTGGCGAATAGTTGAGTTAATACATGTAAGGTACCTGGCACGGAGAAGTTTATAAAAAATGTAACCTATTATCTTATAAAACATCCTTCTTCCTCGCTTCGAGATGTCACTTGCTATCTTGTACCTAAATTGAGCCCTCTCGGTGGAGGCAGTGAGGGTTCTTATGTGTTCTTCTCCATCCCTGCCTGTGTTCATGTTGCTGAATTCACCATGGATCACAGTAAGAGGAAAACTTTTTCCAGTAGCCTATAGTTGCAAAAGATAAGCTTTCCGAACTGTAATCACCTGGAGCAAACGGAGAAGAAAGGAGATAAACGAGGGGTGTTGAGTGCAGAGTGGAGGAAGGCTCCCTTTCTCCTCCCATCACCAACTCCTCCTTCTCTTTAGGCCAGGCTTTTATTTTTTTTTGAGACGGAGTCTCGCTCTGTCGCCCAGGCTGGAGTGCAGTGGCCGGATCTCAGCTCACTGCAAGCTCCGCCTCCCGGGTCCACGCCATTCTCCTGCCTCAGCCTCCCGAGTAGCTGGGACTACAGGCGCCGCCATCTCGCCCGGCTAATTTTTTGTATTTTTTAAGTGGAGACGGGGTTTCACTGTGTTAGCCAGGATGGTCTCGACCTCCTGACCTTGTGATCCGCCCGCCTCGGCCTCCCAAAGTGCTGGGATTACAGGCTTGAGCCACCACGCCCGTAGGCCAGGCTTTTAATCAGCCTCCCCGTGTGCAGTCAGAGCGGGCACAGCCAGCTCCTGTCTCAGCCTCCCGTAGGAAGACCTCCCGGCCTCACCTGAGCTTCCCGCAGCCCTGTGTACCTTCGCTCCCACCCAGGGTCCTGCGGCCCCTCCTCCCAGCATCCAACACTGGGAGCCCACCTGGACCTGGGCTGGCTTCCCTGCCCCGCAGCTTCCTTCGCAGCCTCAGTCCCCGGTCTCCAGGAATGGCCACACCTCCTGGGGCCCCGCAAGGGTTAAGGCAGCAGAGAGGAGAGGTTTGGGTTGACGTCGCTCTGGCTGAAGGTGGTTCCCCTCAGATGAAGATGGGAGAGCCTGGCGAGCTGAAACCCGAGCTCCCGCTCAGCTGGGGCTCGGGGAGGTCCCTGTAAAAGCTGCCTGCCCCCGGCGTCCCTGGGTCGCTCCTCTCCCTCCCCAGCAGACGCTCGGGCACCAGCCGCGGCAAGGATGGAGCTGGGTTGCTGGACGCAGTTGGGGCTCACTTTTCTTCAGCTCCTTCTCATCTCGTCCTTGCCAAGAGGTACTGTGAGTAGCGTCCGGGACACCCTAGGAGGGAGCATTTTCCTCCTGGGGTCTGCCTGGGAGCAGGACTGGGAGTCTCAGGAGGTGTGGGGTGTGTGTGTGTGTGTTTGAGGTGGGGGGGTTGGAAGGGGGTGCTTTTCCAGTGATAATCTTGGGGACTTGGCTGGTGGTGCTGGAGCTCCTGTGGCCCTCCCTGAGACTGTGACATGGTTTTGTCATCCCAAATCGTGGGCCTGAACTGTCTCAGGAAAGCGGACCAGCTCCTATTTTATTTGCTCTTTTTAGCATTTTGAAAGCACCAAATTGCCTTAGGGAATCAATTCTGAGTTGCCCGCTCTGACTTGCAAAAGCTAAGTTTCCCTTGGAAAGGGCTCCCTCAGAGGTGAGCAGGAAAGAAAGAAGAGAGGGAAAGAAAAAGAAAAAGAAAGAAAAGGAAAGAGAGAGAGAAGGAAGGAAGGAAGGAGAGAGAGAGAAAGAGAGAGAGAAGAAAAGAAAGAAAGAAAAAAGAAAAGAAAGGAAAGGAAAGGAAAAAGAGCAACAGGGCTTGCTTGGTGTTCTGGTGAATGTTGCTTCACGAAATCCTACAGCCATACCCCTTCAGAGCATATCCAAGCACAGGAGATTGACTCACTCAGCATATGTAGAAACACTCCCTTTCTGATGAGAGTGAGAAAGAAGAAAAAAGCCAAGGTTAAAAGTGCAGATTGTTTCTGGGGACGCACAGGGTTTGTTTTGAAGGAGCTCTGGCTTCTTTGGTTTTCATATGTCATTTTCTAAGCCACAATCCCCAGGTCAAATGGGCTTCTGGGGACAAATGAGGCTGGTACATGACATGGAGATCCAGCTAAGGGCAGAAGCGAGGGAATGGCAGGCTTGTCTTATAACAGCCCGCTTGCTGGCAGGCAGGGAAATGGGAACGTCATAGGAACATCTGTCCTTCTATAGCCCAGGAGTGAGGTGAGACCTCATGAGGTAAGGGCAGGCTGAGATGTACAGATATGACCAAATGGGGCAGCTCTGAATAGGGGCAGGCTATGTGTGAGCCTTCGCTGCTTCCCTTCTGTGCTGGTTATCTGTCACCTGAACTCTACCTGAGCACTGGGTGCTCTGCCGCAGCAAGTAGCTGGCAAATGCCTGAGAATGAAACAGGCCAGGTGAGGTGGGGAGGATGCTAAATGCAATAGCCTGTATAGAAGGGAAACTCAGCCATGGGCACATCCCTTCATGATCAGCAAAAAACTGAGATACACAAACCCCCCTGCCCTTCATTTTGGTCAAACTTTCCATCTACCTAGAGCCTGCCTGCCCAGGTAGGATGTTCCTTAATGATTTACAATAGAGATGGTGAGTGTTTCATTTGAATTTTGCCTCCATGGTGTCTGGAGCAGCCCAAAGACAATAATAAAGGAAGAAGGAGCCCTTCATAAGGGCTGGCAATCCTTACACCAAGGGTAAGTGGGTGACTTTGCATTAAGGCACATCCCTACTTCATCTTCGCCTTTGGGCATGGTGTCGGTGGACCAGCTCCAGAGGACCTGGTTCTTCTCAGAGTGCCAGGGCTCAGTGGATTCGATTCCTCAGGGTTGCATCAGTGTTCCCCTGCTTCCTTTTTTATTACATGGCAGGTGAGGCTCTTCAAAGTCATAAAAGTTTTAAAAAAATAAAAATAAAAACACCTGAGCTGCCTCTTTTTCCTAGCCCAGAATCTGAAAAATCCATTTATTTCTGACCCAAGAACCTCTTTTACCTTTGGCTGTGAAAAAGCTTCAGGGAGGATGCACAGTTTGTTGGTGGCTAAACTGCTGCCTGAACCAGAGCGCAGCTTCATGTATTTAGCGAGGATATTTTAGTTGTTGAATGTTTTACTCACATTTCGAGGGAAGACAGAGGAATCGCGTGGAGAAGGAAAATATTTCTTCAAACAGTGAAGGGAGTCCACTCCCTGCTGGGATGCTGAATCTGGCCCCAGTCGAGAAAAACTTGGAAGCATATTTCCTCTAATTAACTTTTCTAAAAAGAGTATTTGCTGAATTATAAACATCCACGGGGATGGTACGGGAGAGCGTTATTGCTCACCGGCATGTGATACATGTTGGGAGGATGAGAATCCAAACATGAGGCCAAGTGATAACCCAACATAAACAGAAGAGGGGGAGAAGCCCAACTCCACTGACTTCACCAAATTGCAGTAGCTCTGCCAGTGTGATTCTGCCGAAGAGGAAAACCTCATTTAAAATATGGGACTCTTGGGAATGAAAACTTAATCTGGAGAACTTCATAAGTGTTGCTTCCAACAGACACTAACTTGTGGGGAATGAACATAAATGCAACCAGGGAAGATAATTTGAAGTGCAGATATTCAGTGGGCAGGAAAAACCAGCTAAGAAAGGAAATGTGGAAAGAAAGCAACGGAGGCGTGTCAAGAAAAATTAGATGTTAGATTACACTGGGATGTGTTGGCAAATTCCCAGGAGAAAGCTAGGAAAATTGGGCCTTCTTGGCAGGGGTGGATTTTTATGGGGATCATGAAGAGGGTGTTCCTCTAATATATACTCTGAGAGCTCCTGGCATCCCCAACAGGAAAATAATTTAATGATGGGATCATGGAGTTTAGGAGCTGAGAATGACTTTAGAGATGATTTTAGTATGAGTCCCTCAATTCAGAGGACGAAGAGATTAAACATCAAGCAAACACTTAGTGAACATTTATTAATGTGTCCAGTCTTTGAGCCAAAGGCTTTATGTGCATTAATTCTCAGACCACCCTGAAATGGCATTGCTATTATTATCCCTGTTTTACAGATGAGGTTCAGAGAGGTTCTGTGATACACAGAGGTTTAAGGATACACAGGCATGGTTCCCCCAAAAATTGAACATAGAATTACCATTTGATCTAGCAATTCAATTTCTGGGTATATACACAAAAGAATTGAAAGCAGGGACTTGATTAGATATTTTTACATCAACGTTCATAGCAGCATTATTCCCAATAGCCAAAAGATGGAAACAACCCAAATGTCCATTGGTAAACAGGATGCAGTTTACACCTACAATGGAATATTATTCAGCCTTAAAAATAAAGGATCTTCTGATACATGCTATAACACAGATGAACTTTAAGACCTTATGCTAAGTGAAAGAAGCCAGACACAAAAAGACAAATGTTCTGTGATTCCACTTACTTGAGGTACTTAGAATAGTCAAATTCATGTAGACAGAAAGTGGGATGGTAATTGCCGGGGGCCAGGAGAAGGTGGGATGGGAGTTATTATTTGATGGGTACAGAGTTTCAATGTGGAATAGTGAAAAGTTCTGGAGATAGATGGTGGTGATGGTTGCACAATAGTATGAATGTATTTATGCCACTGAACCATGCACTTAAAAACGATTTGAGGCCGGGTGTGGTGGCTCACGCTTGTAGTCCCAGCTACTTGGGAGGCTGAGGCAGGAGAATGGCGTGAACTCGGGAGGTGGAGCTTGCAGTGAGCCGAGATTGCACCACTGCTCTCCAGCCTGGGCAACAGAGTGAGACTCTGTCTCAAACAAACAAACAAAAAACCCAACTAACCAACCAAACAAAAAAACTATTTGAAAGGTAATTTTTTGTTATGTGTATTTTTCCACAATAAATAAATAAACAACTACACTAGCAGATTAGTGGAGCCCAGGGTGAGCTCAGGCTGTCTAGTTTCTGAACCCAAGTTCTCCTGTTACCTGGAGGACTTACATTCACACATCCAGCATATGGACTGATTATGCTGACGGACATCTACCTTTGTTAAGGTTTCGGGATGCACATGAAGCAGGGAAGAGAGAGCCCTTGCTAGCTCCTGTTTTAGTGGCATTGTTGCTGCGTCTTGGCTGGCTGTGGCAAAGAGGGAGACTATGCTCATAGACCACAAACTGGCAGCCTTTGGAGCCAAAAGACCTGCAGAAGGTATTTAGTAGGACATAAGTGCTTCAGAGTATTTTGAACCTGAATGTCTTGAGTTAGGCTGGATCCTCTCTAGGGTCTGACATCCCACCTCTCAACCCATATGTCTGATACCTGCTAATCCCTACTAGCATTTGAAGTTCTGACCTCCCATTTCTGAGAGGGATGGGACAGGAAGAGGGAATGAGAGGGAGAAGGTGGAAGGCTGGATGGTGAACGGAGGGAAACAAGGGAGTTAAGCTGCTGAGGACTAATTGGCCACAGGATTTTTCAGAGCATCTAGTACATCAGACTTTATCAGTGTCTAACATATTTTAATCTGTATATTTCATGGAACATAATCTTACCTGTCTCTGTGACCTCTAACTCATTGGTAAAATGTTTTACTTTCATAAATGCCCTTGAGCATGAGCTTTCAGTGGAAACTGAAGACAGGCCTGGGTGTTATATCTGGGTCAATTACCTGTGAACAAAGTACCTTAGACATGGGAGCCCAGAAGCAGAGGTGACCTAGAGTGTGTAAGTCCCTCAGGAATATGCAGAAGTCTTGGGGAGGGCTTTAGAATGCTACTGGCATGGACCATGGGTTTGACTTATTATTATCCGCATCTGGGTTATACTGGCTAGACAGAAATAGCCAAGATAATGGTGTCTGGGACCTAATGACAGGTCTTAAGTCTGAAAATTATTTCCATCTGCCCCACTGGGGTGGCCAATCCTGATGCAAAAGAAAACTTCTCTAACTGCCTCCCCTGAGATCAGCTCTAGAAGCTGCAGTTGATTTGGGGTGTAAGCAAATTGAGAAAAGTGTCATTTCCATGATAAATGAGGGAAGGTTGTGCCCTATTCCCCCCTCATGGGGGAGGAGCTGTCATCCTCACTTTGTGGATATTTGAAAGTAACAAGAGCCCAGCCTCCCTCCCCTCTTATTTTAAAGATGAGGGAAATGCAATGTTTACATTTTCCAGTTCCTGAATTCCAGGGCAGAGAACCCAGAGGCCAGCTGGAAAACTGAAAGCTACCAGATCAGTGGCAGAAACTCTATTAGATTCCAAGCCTGGTCTATGTTTAAGGAATTCTGTGTGTCAGTCATCTCAACACCTGGGCGAGAGCTTTAGATTAAAATGAAGAGAAAGAAGTAAAAAATTCAGGACACATCAGATCTCACCTATAAACAGAACCACTCAAGGAAGGCAGAGAATTGGAGTTGGCTGGAGATACTCCTCTCTGAATCAGTGTGTCTGCTACCCCCTACTCAACTCTACCCTCTTTCTTGGTTGTAATTGTCTGTGAGACAGACTCAGAGCCCATGTGGGTTGAGAGTGGAGTAAGTAGGGGTTGCACATCAGGGCATCTTTACCTTTGATGATAGAATCATCGATGGGGGAAACACCTTTGAAGAGGCTTCCATCCTAGCATACCTAAGGAAATGAATCCCAAGTTTGGTTATCCAAATAATTTATTGAGTTTGTGGTGAACACTAGGCACTCCCTTATATGCTTTTTATATATTTACTTAATCCTCACCACAAACCTAGGAGGTAAATACTATTGTTGTTTGCCCCACTTCACATACAAAGGAGCTTAGGCAAAGGGTTTCAGTACCTGCCCGGGTCATATAACTGGATATCCGTGTTTTTGTATCCAGTCTGACTCTATAAGGCATGCCCTGAAATACGTCACAACACCACCACAGTAAGCAGTAGGTCCAACGGTGGCAGATCTACTGGCTGTATTTTGGCCAAATGATAAAAAAATCATGGTGTTAGTAAAGGAGTCTGATTATCCCTGGAACATCCCATGTGCCCAGATTGGCCTGCGTCAAGTCATGTGCTCACCTCTGTGGAGGTGGAGTGGATGCAGGAAAAAACAGAGGCATCAGCAGCCCCAGTAGCACCACATGGAACCCAAGAGGAGCCGTTCCCTAGAGGAAACAGGGGTGCCAGGCAGACCGAAAGTCCAACCAGTTTCTGGGATAGTTGTCCATGGTGTCATGTACCTTGCCCTCAGTAGATATGAGAGGTGAGAATTTCTTTGTCCCATGGTAAATTTTTATCATCCAAATCACATGTCTGTTTGCAGAGGAACAGAATTGCGAAAGAGACCATTTATTTCCAGCGTGGCCCTGACATTGTGTACGTCTGCTCCTTTATGGATGTGTTCTGTGTAAACTCTTAAGCCATTGGATGGGAGGAGCAGACCTGGAATGGATAAGGGGGAGCACTTTTCTCCCTTCTTTTTTGGCAAAACATAGTTGATGAATATTGCAGGGGATGGAGACTCAATCCCTTTTACTCTAATCCTAAGATGGGTTTTAACCAATTCATCTCAACTTTGAATGAGGATCTACTATCTACCAGATACCAATGTCCTGGATCTTATATCAGCTATTTAAGGAAGTGGCCCCCTTGGCTGAGCAGCTATGAAGACTACTATTTCTGTCACTCTTCTGTCTCTAGTGTTGGATAAATGCCTTTATTTCTGCAGTCTGGGCATCTTTATCATCGTCTTCTCTGAAGTTCTGGCTGTCTCAGAGGGTTGAATTAGTGGTTTGGCAGCAAGTATCCCTGTAAGTAGAAGTCTGGTCAGTTGACTTGATGATTGGAAAACCAGGCTGTTGCTGCCAGAACAGAGTGAGGAACACATTTAGCTAACTTTAGCTCGGGGGAGACACAGCAATTGTCCTCACGCACTGAATTTATGGTGGGTTGAAAAAATTTCCAGCTGGTTTAATGAAAAACCACTGGATGGAGAGGGGATGTTGGGTTGGTTTGCTTGAAATCAAATGAATTGTTTGATGATTCCAAGAAACTAAAGCATCAATGTTTTTCAAATCCAGTTGCACTTCTATTTACTTTATTTTTTTTATTTTTTATTTTTTTTTGAGACGGAGTCTCGCTGTGTCGCCCAGGCTGGAGTGCAGTGGCCGGATCTCAGCTCACTGCAAGCTCCGCCTCCCGGGTTTACGCCATTCTCCTGCCTCAGCCTCCCAAGTAGCTGGGACTACAGCCGCCCGCCACCTCGCCCGGCTAGTTTTTTGTATTTTTTAGTAGAGACGGGGTTTCACTGTGTTAGCCAGGATGGTCTCGATCTCCTGACCTCGTGATCCACCCGTCTCGGCCTCCCAAAGTGCTGGGATTACAGGCTTGAGCCACCGTGCCCGGCCCTATTTACTTTATAATTCCACTGGATGGTATAAGGGAACAAGACAAAATGAGGCTCTGTGGTCAAACAACTTGAGGTGATCAGTTAATTCTCTGATCACCTCAAGTTGTTTGACCACAGAGCCTCTTTTTGTCTTTTTTCCTTACACTATACAGCAGAATTAGTGCTCCATGGAATACAGTTTGGAAAACTCTGATCTTTCATCCGTAAGGCATAAGACATGGAATAATATCTCACCATTAAAGAGGAAAGAGTAAGAAGGGAATTTGAAAGTCTAAGAAACATGGGCTTCCCTTTAGACTTTTGCATCCACCATAGGATCCCGCCTTAGAAGTTAACGAGAATGATGGAGAACACCTGAAATGTCCTAGGACAAGGTGCCTGGGCTTAGCTTCTACCTGGTATCATCTACACCTATAATTTCCAACCTACCTTTGCTTACTTGGGTACAAGCAGAAGGGAGGACATGGCTGGTGGTAAAAAAAACCTTGTTACAGCACTTTTTGTTCTGGCTTTTTGCCTCCCAGGGGGTTAACTGCCTGCTTCTCAATGGTGTTCAGCCTCCCTTTTGGGCAAGCCTGATTCTCTGGCCAATCCACTGGTAGAATACAATGGGTAAGTATCTCAAGCCCTCATGGAAATGAGATACAAATTGTAGTCAACAAAAATATTCACTAATGGATCCAGTGGATTCCTCTTTCTGTATAGTAGAGACTCTGAAAAGTCATAGCAAGAGAAGATTCTAATGTCAGTCTTTGTCACAAATAGCCTTTGCGCTGGGAATCACACATGCTCCCATGTCCATATTCATGTATTTATTCAGTAATCCTTATCAAGCCCCTATCAGGTGCCAGTCATGGTTATTGGTGTTGGGGATATCAAGATGAATAGGACAAAGTCCTTGTTCTGAAGGCAATCTACTGAGAGAACTTATGGTTCAACTTGGCATTTCCCAAAGTGGGTTTCAGGAAATGCTAATCCTGGGAGATATTCAGCAAAAGTAAACAGAATCCAGGATGTTATGATGAAATAAGTCTGGGGGATTTGGAGATTATAGACTCCGCAGAGTCCTGCAGTAAAGAAAGCTATAATTCATTTTTACAATGAAACATTTCACAAAGTTGTTTGGCCACAGAGCCTCTTTTTGTCTTTTTACCTTATACCATCCAGTGGAGTTAGTACTTCATGAAATACAGTTTGGAAAACTCTGATCTCTTGCCCATAAGGCATAAAACATGGAAGAATATCTCACCATTACAGAAGAAAGGGTAAGAAGGGACTTTGAAAGTCTAAGAATCATGGGCCTCTCTTCAGACTTTTGCTGAGGTATGGGTAGGAAGTCTGATGTCCTCATCACTTAACATTTGCTGAGATGTTGAAAGGGCTATGGAGATAATGGCACATCCATGTTCCTATAAGAAAGGTTCTCGCCAGCACTAATCGATTTGGGCTGTGGAGAAAACTCATTTCCTGTATTCCAGGTGCTTGTAGCAATGTGAGCGGTCTGAGATCACTTGGCAAACTGAGGTGTGAATCTCATTTATTAGCACGCCTGATGATGTGGCAGTCTGGGGGAGTGAGAAGAGCTGTGACTTGACTTCCCAGCTAGATGTATCATGTCAGATACAATTATCATCAGTCTACAGAGAATATTTGAGCATCCTTCTAATCCCCGGGACATTGAATCTAGGGTCTAATCACTCCCCTCCCCTGCCTCTTTTTTTCCCTCCCCTCCTCCAGAGGCTTCTTCAATCCCTTGCGATTATTTGTTTGAGCTGCCCCCTGCATTGTCACTGTTTCTACCTGATTGATATTTTATTAGATCATCATTGACTACCAAACATTTGACTACAATGTAAAGTAAGAATTGTGGTCCAATTTGTGGTCAAAATTACTCCTGTATTTGCCAGTTCTGATAGAGCCCAGGCACTGTGACCCTGATTTGCACAACCTGAAAGTGGTCTGTCTGTTTACCCTGGGGCTGTATCCCATAGAGACAGCATAAGGGTTTGAGCTGTTCGTTGACCCCTTCTTTGTTGTTTGTGGGACCGACTTTATTCCTGCCTTTGCTAAATATTGTTCTTGTTGTCACACAACACAGTTTTTCCCTTGGCCCTAGCATTGTGTGCCTTCTTTCTCTGCCCGGACTTGTTTCAGACAGGATGACTGCAGTGACAATGGATGAGGAATGAAACCAGCTGCTCCTTTAAAGGGCATCTTGCCTAGGTGGATTTTGGGAAGCTATGATCTTCTCAGCCCCCACTGAATATATACCGAATTCATCTTTGATACAGATTTCTTGAAATGGATATACGTTTACATGTGCATGCACACAGAATAATAAAAGTAGGCATAAGAGGTGCATATTTCTGTGTGTGTATGTATGTATGTGCACATGCATGGGGTATAAAGCATTGTGGTTTGAAACACTGATCAGGGTTTGAATCCTGGCTCTGTCATTTATGGCTAGTTTTATTCAGCAAGTTACTTCCCCTCACTGATGTGGCCCTATCACCTTCCAATCTGCAGACTGAGGATAATTGTGTCTATATCATAGGTTGACTGCAGGTATTAAATGAGATAATCCATTTAGCATACTTAGCATAGTGCCTGGCAAAATGGAAAGACTTGAGAAATTAAAGTTGTCACATACTCTTCCCCTTCCTTCTCATACTGTTCCCACTAACACAAGTTTCACAAGGAACTGAGAAGGAATGATACTGGGTGTTTTCATCTATAGTTTGATGAAATTTATATGATCCTCTTGAGACTCCTCTTTTCAGGCCAAACTCCCATTCTACTCATCTGTGACTCTGTCAGAAAGAGAAAGAAAAAAAGAATCCCAAAAGACTTGTCATACATCTATCTGTTGACACTTGCTCTCTCTCCTTGGTTTTAATATGTATCCACCTTCCAGCCTTAGGAGAAATGCCTTTCACATGCCATGGCTTCATTTCTCTGTGTTTGAAATAGGGCTGGTGGCAGGTTCTTGTAGGCACGTGAGGGATAATATCTTATAGAACAGGTGGTTCTGGGCTAATGATGTTCCACTCCAAACACTGAGGCCCCCTTAAAAGTCTGCAGATGAGACGTTGCTCATGACCATCCACCTGTTATAATTCAAGTTTAGAGCCAGCCAGGAATCCTCAGGCAAAAAGAAGTTTCCCTTGATCTTGTTCTAGCTTGCAGAGCTGGGGGAGGTAACTATAATAAGGACTAGCCTGCCTGAAGCTGCTGTCAGCTCAGGGCTTTGGGACCCGTTGGACATACCATTACAAATGCATCACCCTGGCTCAACATTTTTCTACACTTGACATCTGTTGTTGGCCAGCTGCCTTTGGTACACAGAAAATCTGGCTTCGGCTTTGCATAGGGGAATCTGGATAGGAGGAAAGTAACAGTAATTCTGGGAGCTTTTGGCAAAGAGGTTGACCATGGCAGATCAAGACCCCTGCTGTAGTCCTAATGCATTTGGACTCAGAAAGATTTTAAAGTGTGCAAGACTGGGAACAGGTGGGATAGTTTGTAAAATTCTTGGGTCTTGGGAAAACGAGATTGAATTTTTAGGGTATAGCTTATATTTCATTGTTTTTAATGTAGTCATTCTAATGCTTTGATTGATATAATATTTGCTGAATTGTACTGCCAAGTTTTATTTATCTCTTTTTGAGACTGGATCTTGCTCTGTCACCCAGGCTGAAGTGCAGTGGCACAATCATGGTTCACTGCAGCCTTGACCTCCTGGGCTCAAGTGATCCTCCCACCTCAGCCTCCTAAGTAGCTGGGACCACAGATGTGTACCACTGTGCCCAGTTAATTTTTTAATTTTTTGTAGAAACCGGGGGTGTGTGGCAGGGGGGTGGGTGTGCTATGTTGCCCAGGCTGGTCTCAAACTCCTGACCTCAAGCCATTCCCCGCCTCAGCCTCCCAAAGCTCTAAGATTACAGGCATGAGCCATCACACCTGGCTGCCAAGTATTTTTAGATGCATTATTCAATTATCTTTTTCGGTAACCAGTGCTAATAAAAATAAGACCTATTCAGCTCGTATTCCAACATTTGAAATAATCTAGAAGCAGCTGTCCTTCAACGATTTTGAGCACCACAGTTGTTGAGGATAATGGCAACTGGGGATTCCTCCAAACTCCTAGAATTTGGGTTTTGTTCCCTTTGGATATGGATGTAGAATTTCTGTTTTTGAAGTAAAGCAGCAGGGGGCAAGATAAATGGAAGAGGGATTAGAGAAAAGGGACCAGGAAAGGCAAAAGCAAGTGGGTGGTGCCCAGAATGCCATGATATAAACCTGAACAGACTGCTTGAAAAGGCCATGTATGTGTGGGCCCCTGGAGGAGACATTACATCTTGCCTCCTTCGCTCCTTTGCCTTCTGTGTCTTTTTGTGTTCTGCAGAGAATAAGGGTAATGTCTGACAAATATGCTTTTTTTTCTTCAAAAACCCTTTATGCTCATTGTGTTTTTTCAACTTCAGTGACATCAACAATCTCATCCCTGTACCTCCATCCTCTTGAAGCTTTGGGGAAATGCTGTGGCAAGCTGTCTTGTCCATGGTTGTCCGGCAGCATAAAGGAGGGGCAGGTTCCATGGATGTGGGTCCAGAGTATAGCCCAGAAGGTGAGAATCCCTTTCAAGGCCACTAAGAAGTCAGGGTTATTATCCTTCATCTTTAGGTAAGTCCATCTTTACATGGACTGGAGGGAAGGTACCTTTCTTGGTAACACATTCTCCTGGAAATAGTAAAAGCAGCATCATAGGGCTGTGATTGTTAAAGGAATGTGCTTATTTGAAAGGTAGAGACTTAGCTCCCACCTCCAGAGATTCTGAGGGAAGAGTTCTGGTCTGTGGTCCAGGAATAAGACATTTAAACAAGCATCGCAGGTAGTTTCAATACAGGTGGTCTGGAGAGTGTGTTGTAAATGAGAACATGGGCTTCTGATGCACACAGACTGAGTCCCAGCTCCGCCACTTACTGTTTAACTTTGATTAAGGTACTTAATCTTTCTGTGCCTTGATTTCTTTATATATAAAATGCAAGATAGTAATGCAATTGTGAGGACTAAATGAAAGAACACAGAGAAACACATGGAAAGCACTCAGCATGGTGTCTGGCTCAGAGCAAGCTCTCCATGTAAGTTTATTGCTGTTGTTGCCATTCAGAATGATGAATGACATACCTGAGAGCCAGACCAGCATGATGGTTAATGCTCTCTGACTCTGGAAACAGCCTGCTTGGATTTGAATTCTGTCTCTGCTACTTACTACTTGTGAGTATTTAACTCCTCTGAACCTCAGTTTTCTCATCTATAAGATAGAAGTGTTAATTGTCCCTATGCTATAGGGTTGTTGTAATGATTAAATGAGATGATATAGATGAACAACCTAGAACTGTGTCTGGTATATAGAAAGTGCTGTGAAGGTGTTTGCTATTATTATCTGAAACAGGTTATTCATCAACCATTTTCAGTGATTTCAGAGTATAGCAATATCTCCCCTAAACTTTCCTTTGGTGTCACCATTGGGAGCAGAGTTCTGTTCTGAATAGACTACTGATATGACTCAGAGCACGATTGTTGATCTTAAATATGATAGTAACACTGAGTGCTTACTGAGCACCCTGCTAGCCACCGCTTTCCTTTTTTATTTTTAATTTTTTTTTTAGACAGGGTCTCACTCTGTCACCCAGGCTGGAGTGCAGTGGTGTGATCACAACTCACTGCAGCCTTGACCTCCCAGGCACATGTGATTCTTTCACCTCAGCCTCCTGAGTAGTTGGGACTACAGGCACATGGGACTATGCCCAGCTAATTTTTATATTTTTAAAGACAGGGTCTCGCTATGCTGTCCAGGCTGGTGTCAAACTCCTGGGCTCAAGAGATCCTCCAGCTTCAGTCTCCCAAAAATGCTTGGGTTACAGGCACGAACCACCCTGCCCGGCCTAACCATTTTCCTTTTATTAGGTTTCGTATACTCATCACAACCATGAGGAAGTGCTATTATTACCCACATTTCACAGACGAGAAAACTAGGAAGTTCAGTGACTCTCTCAGGGCCACCTAGGAACTGGTGGAGCTGGGATTCAAATTTGGGCAGCCTCATTCCTAGATGTTTCTACTCACCAATGCTGCTTTCTTCTTCAACTGTAAAGTCAGAGGCATGAATTCTCAAGAACCAATGTATTGTGTTGGAAAGAGCAAGGCTTTGTCCCTAAAAAGCTGAGTTCTGATCTTTCTTTTCACCTGAAACTGTGTTACCTGGGGCAATTTATTTACCCTCTTTCCTTATCTACTAAATGAAGAAAATAACCTACTTCAAAGGGTGGTTATGAGAATGTAATGAGCTGGTATGTGTCAAGGGCTCATATATATTCTTAGCGGATGCTGGAAGTAGAGGAGGATGAATGAAAAGCCTCAGTGTGAGGTACTGTGCTTAATAAAAGGTGAGAAAGGAAAGAAAGCAACACATTCATTTTCACTCCTTTACCTCTCCCCAGGGTACATGATCAAAAATCAGATTTCTAGCAAATCCATTGAAAGTTTGATCACTCCTGGTACCCAAACAGGGGCTGATGAAGGCCTTGACTCTCCAGCTGTCAATATGCTGTTAACAGGAGCAGCTGTGAGAAGGAAGGAGAAGACTGAGGTCACCTAGGTTGAGATCTAACCAGGATGGACAGAGGGTCACTTGGTGACTGGTTGGCTGTCAAAAGCTCAGGGGAGGGATAGAATCACCAAGGGCCCCAGCAAGCAACCCTCTGACTCACAGTCTCATGGTTCCTGCCTGGTCTTGTCGGTGTCATCAGGCCCATGGAGCCAGTGGTCAGATCCTCCAGTGGTTAGGAATGTTGTGTGCTGTTTAGACATCAATACCAGAGATTCAGACAGCACAAGATGAGGGGGCAGTGAGTAGGGATGGGTGAGGAGCCCAAGCTGCCTAGTTGTATCTCTCTCTGATTCCTATGTCCTTTTTTCTCCTTCTGGTCTCAGAAGGTTTACAGAATGCAGACGGTAAAAATAAAACCTCAGTAGACATTTTAATTAAATGTGGTTAGAAGGGAGAGCTGTGGGGTTTTTGGTGGACTCAAAGGTAGGTTTTCACATCAAGGAAGAGGAGCAGGCACATGACAAAAGTGTCTTTCTTTGCCACCTTCTGGGGTGGTCTTGGCAGCCTTTAGTCTGACATCTGATGTTTCTATCCGGTCTGGAACAGCCTGACCTTTATGTTCATACAGAATCCTCAGAGTCTTTTCAGGTTGACCTTAACAGCCATCATGGCAACATGTTTTCTTAAAATATAATGTTGAAGACATTGCACTTGCAGACTATGCCTGAGGGGCACATTTGCTGCTCCTATCCTTCTGCACAGCTAAGCCCCTGCTGTTTGAGGGATTACATGCTTTTCCATTTGTCAGCAGTAGAAACGGATCAGTATTGGATAGTCGTAAAGCACATTTTGTCAGCCTGGTGAGGGGCTGTGCAAGATGATGATGATGATGATGATGATGATGACAGCTTTCTTTCACTCACTCATTCGTTCATTTGTTCACCAAATATATGAAAGCTGAACCTGTGCCAATTGGTCAGCATTGTGTTCATTGACTTGCTATTCTCATTGATAAAACAGGACCAAGAGGTTAAATGTCTTACATTTGCCAAAGTGAATTCTGGAAGAAATAGGGCAGGACTAATATAACTGGACTTCTCACTTTAGATAGGAGATACCAGTATGGCTGCCCATAGCTATGGAAGTTGAGAGAAGTGTTTGGACTTATGATGCCAAAATACTTTGCAACTCTGTTAATTTTTTTTACCCTGATTTTAGAGAGGGGATCCGGGGAGCACTTGCACACATAGAATAATTATGCAGCAATTTAAAATTTCTTGTAAAGACTATTCACTGCCAAGAGAAAATGTTCATGATACAAGAAAAAAAAAAAGCAGCTTATAAAATAAAACAATTTTGAGAGGTAATAAGACTCTGTTTATACATTTATTAATACCTACATGTGGATATATATGCCCATTGAACACATGACTTGAAGGATAGACATCAAAATGTTGACATTATTTTGAATACCTTTAATTTCCTTATTTAGACTTTCCTTCATTTTCCAAAGATTTTCACAAGGAACTCTTTTTTTGGGGGGGGAATAAAAAGTGTACTTTTTTTGGGGGGTGGGTGTGGGGAGGGTTGTGCAGGAATGATTAGGCAGAGCACAGACAATTCTTTTTTTTTTTTTTTATTATACTTTAAGTTCTAGGGTACATGTGCATAACGTGCAGGTTTGTTACATATGTATACTTATGCCATGTTGGTGTGCTGCACCCATCAACTCGTCAGCACCCATCAATTCATCATTTATATCATGTATAACTCCCCAATGCAATCCCTCCCTCCTCCCCCCTCCCCCCTCCCCATGATAGGCCCCAGTGCGTGATGTTCCCCTTCCCGAGTCCAAGTGATCTCATTGTTCAGTTCCCACCTATGAGTGAGAACATGCGGTGTTTGGTTTTCTGTTCTTGTGATAGTTTGCTAAGAATGATGGTTTCCAGCTGCATCCATGTCCCTACAAAGGACGCAAACTCATCCTTTTTTATGGCTGCATAGTATTCCATGGTGTATATGTGCCACATTTTCTTAATCCAGTCTGTCACAGATGGACATTTGGGTTGATTCCAAGTCTTTGCTATTGTGAATAGTGCCGCAATAAACATACGTGTGCATGTGTCTTTGTAGTAGAATAATTTATAATCCTTTGGGTATATACCCAGTAGTGGGATGGCTGGGTCATATGGTACATCTAGTTCTAGATCCTTGAGGAATTGCCATACTGTTTTCCATAATGGTTGAACTAGTTTACAATCCCACCAACAGTGTAAAAGTGTTCCTATTTCTCCACATCCTCTCCAACACCTGTTGTTTCCTGACTTCTTAATGATTGCCATTCTAACTGGTGTGAGATGGTATCTCATTGTGGTTTTGATTTGCATTTCTCTGATGGCGAGTGATGATGAGCATTTTTTCATGTGTCTGTTGGCTGTATGAATATCTTCTTTTGAGAAATGTCTGTTCATATCCTTTCCCCACTTTTTGATGGGGTTGTTTGTTTTTTTCTCGTATATTTGTTTGAGTTCTTTGTAGATTCTGGATATTAGCCCTTTGTCAGATGAGTAGGTTGCAAAAATTTTCTCCCATTCTGTAGGTTGCCTGTTCACTCTGATGGTAGTTTCTTTTGCTGTGCAAAAGCTCTTTAGTTTAATTAGATCCCATTTGTCAATTTTTGCTTTTGCTGCCGTTGCTTTTGGTGTTTTAGACATGAAGTCCTTGCCCATGCCTATGTCCTGAATGGTACTACCTAGATTTTCTTCTAGGGTTTTTATGGTATTAGGTCTAACATTTAAGTCTCTAATCCATCTTGAATTAATCTTCGTATAAGGGGTAAGGAAAGGATCCAGTTTCAGCTTTCTACTTATGGCTAGCCAATTTTCCCAGCACCATTTATTAAATAGGGAATCCTTTCCCCATTTCTTGTTTCTCTCAGGTTTGTCAAAGATCAGATGGCTGTAGATGTGCCGTATTATTTCTGAGGACTCTGTTCTGTTCCATTGGTCTATATCTCTGTTTTGGTACCAGTACCATGCTGTTTTGGTTACTGTAGCCTTGTAGTATAGTTTGAAGTCAGGTAGCGTGACGCCTCCAGCTTTGTCCTTTTGACTTAGGATTGTCTTGGCAATGCGGGCTCTTTTTTGGTTCCATATGAACTTTAAAGCAGTTTTTTCCAATTCTGTGAAGAAACTCATTGGTAGCTTGATGGGGATGGCATTGAATCTATAAATAACCTTGGGCAGTATGGCCATTTTCACGATATTGATTCTTCCTATCCATGAGCATGGTATGTTCTTCCATTTGTTTGTGTCCTCTTTGATTTCACTGAGCAGTGGTTTGTAGTTCTCCTTGAAGAGGTCCTTTACATCCCTTGTAAGCTGGATTCCTAGGTATTTTATTCTCTTTGAAGCAATTGTGAATGGAAGTTCATTCATGATTTGGCTCTCTGCTTGTCTGTTACTGGTGTATAAGAATGCTTGTGATTTTTGCACATTAATTTTGTATCCTGAGACTTTGCTGAAGTTGCTTATCAGCTTAAGGAGATTTTGGGCTGAGACGATGGGGTTTTCTAAATATACAATCATGTCATCTGCAAACAGGGACAATTTGACTTCTTCTTTTCCTAACTGGATACCCTTGATTTCTTTCTCTTGCCTGATTGCCCTAGCCAGAACTTCTAACACTATGTTGAATAGGAGTGGTGAGAGAGGGCATCCCTGTCTTGTGCCAGTTTTCAAAGGAAATTTTTCCAGTTTTTGCCCATTCAGTATGATATTAGCTGTGGGTTTGTCATAAATAGCTCTTATTATTTTGAGGTACGTTCCATCAATACCGAATTTATTGAGCGTTTTTAGCATGAAGGGCTGTTGAATTTTGTCAAAAGCCTTTTCTGCATCTATTGAGACAATCATGTGGTTCTTGTCTTTGGTTCTGTTTATATGCTGGATTACGTTTATTGATTTGCGAATGTTGAACCAGCCTTGCATCCCAGGGATGAAGCCCACTTGATCATGGTGGATAAGCTTTTTGATGTGCTGCTGAATCCGGTTTGCCAGTATTTTATTGAGAATTTTTGCATCAATGTTCATCAGGGATATTGGTCTAAAATTCTCTTTTTTTGTTGTGTCTCTGCCAGGCTTTGGTATCAGGATGATGTTGGCCTCATAAAATGAGTTAGGGAGGATTCCCTCTTTTTCTATTGATTGGAATAGTTTCAGAAGGAATGGTACCAGCTCCTCCTTGTACCTCTGGTAGAATTCAGCTGTGAATCCATCTGGTCCTGGACTTTTTTTGGTGGGTAGGCTATTAATTGTTGCCTCAATTTCAGAGCCTGCTATTGGTCTATTCAGGGATTCAACTTCTTCCTGGTTTAGCCTTGGGAGAGTGTAAGTGTCCAGGAAATTATCCATTTCTTCTAGATTTTCTAGTTGATTTGCGTAGAGGCGTTTATAGTATTCTCTGATGGTAGTTTGTATTTCTGTGGGGTCAGTGGTGATATCCCCTTTATCATTTTTTATTGCATCTATTTGATTCCTCTCTCTTTTCTTCTTTATTAGCCTTGCTAGCAGTCTGTCAATTTTGTTGATCTTTTCAAAAAACCAACTCCTGGATTCATTGATTTTTTGGAGGGTTTTTTGTGTCTCTATCTCCTTCAGTTCTGCTCTGATCTTAGTTATTTCTTGCCTTCTGCTAGCTTTTGAATGTGTTTGCTCTTGCCTCTCTAGTTCTTTTAATTGTGATGTTAGAGTGTCAATTTTAGATCTTTCCTGCTTTCTCTTGTGGGCATTTAGTGCTATAAATTTCCCTCTACACACTGCTTTAAATGTGTCCCAGAGATTCTGGTATGTTGTATCTTTGTTCTCATTGGTTTCAAAGAACATCTTTATTTCCGCTTTCATTTCGTTATGTACCCAGTATTCATTCAGGAGCAGGTTGTTCAGTTTCCATGTAGTTGAGCGGTTTTGATTGAGTTTCTTAGTACTGAGTTCTAGTTTGATTGCACTGTGGTCTGAGAGACAGTTTGTTATAATTTCTGTTCTTTTACATTTGCTGAGGAGTACTTTACTTCCAATTATGTGGTCAATTTTGGAATAAGTGCGATGTGGTGCTGAGAAGAATGTATATTCTGTTGATTTGGGGTGGAGAGTTCTATAGATGTCTATTAGGTCCGCTTGGTACAGAGATGAGTTCAATTCCTGGATATCCTTGTTAACTTTCTGTCTCGTTGATCTGTCTAATGTTGACAGCGGAGTGTTGAAGTCTCCCATTATTATTGTATGGGAGTCTAAGTCTCTTTGTAAGTCTCTAAGGACTTGCTTTATGAATCTGGGTGCTCCTGTATTGGGTGCATATATATTTAGGAGAGTTAGCTCTTCCTGTTGAATTGATCCCTTTACCATTATGTAATGGCCTTCTTTGTCTCTTTTGATCTTTGATGGTTTAAAGTCTGTTTTATCAGAGACAAGGATTGCAACCCCTGCTTTTTTTTGTTCTCCGTTTGCTTGGTAGATCTTCCTCCATCCCTTTATTTTGAGCCTATGTATGTCTCTGCATGTGAGATGGGTCTCCTGAATACAGCAGACTGATGGGTCTTGACTCTTTATCCAGTTTGCCAGTCTGTGTCTTTTAATTGGAGCATTTAGTCCATTAACATTTAAGGTTAATATTGTTATGTGTGAACTTGATCCTGCCATTATGATATTAACTGGTTATTTTGCTCGTTAGTTGATGCAGTTTCTTCGGAGCCTCGATGGTCTTTACATTTTGGCATGTTTTTGCGATGGCTGGTACCGGTTGTTCCTTTCCATGTTTAGGGCTTCCTTCAGGGTCTCTTGTAAGGCAGGCCTGGTGGTGACAAAATCTCTAAGCATTTGCTTATCTGTAAAGGATTTTATTTCTCCTTCACTTATGAAACTTAGTTTGGCTGGATATGAAATTCTGGGTTTAAAATTCTTTTCTTTAAGAACGTTGAATATTGGCCCCCACTCTCTTCTGGCTTGTAGAGTTTCTGCCGAGAGATCTGCTGTTAGTCTGATGGGCTTCCCTTTGTGGGTAACCCGACCTTTCTCTCTGGCTGCCCTTAAGATTTTTTCCTTCATTTCAACTTTGGTGAATCTGGCAATTATGTGTCTTGGAGTTGCTCTTCTGGAGGAGTATCTTTGTGGCGTTCGCAGAGCACAGACAATTCTTAGGGCAGTAAAACTGCTCTGTAGGAAACTCTAATGGTGAGTACATGGCATTATACATTTGTCCAAACCCACAGAATGTACAAGACCAAGAGTGAACCCTAATGTAAACTGTGGGCTCCAGTGATAATGATGAGTCCATGTAGGTTCATCAGTTGTAACAAATGCACAACTCTAGTGGGGATGTTGATAATGGAGAGGCTGTGCAATTGTGGGAGAAAGAGTATGTGGGGAATTTCTATACCTTCCTCTCAATTTTCCCGTGAACCTAAAATTGCTCTAAAAATGAAGGCTTAAGTGTTTTATAAAGAAAAAAGTATTTTATCCAATGGAAGAGCTAGTGATGAATGAATGCATGTAGCACCCAGAACTCCCTAAGCTTGATTTTGCTGTGTGATCATGGGCATATGCTTGCTTTCTCAGTGCCTTGGTTTATCCCAGTGTGGAGTCTATGAGTTCTTTGTGTTTTCTTTGTGCTTATTCATTGGGAAGCACTGACAAGGTAAAATTTATTTGCAGCTTTCATAAGGCTTTGCCTTTAAATGTGAAAAGCAAAGTAAAGTTTGCTCAATTCCAGTAGCTGGTAAAACTACAAGTTGGCCAGCTCTTTCCCCCCAAGTAGCAGGCTTGTTCACTGCCCCTCTCCCTACCCCTGGAATTCTGTGGACCCATCTTTTCTCCCAGAATTAATTCTCTAAAAAAAGATTATTTGGTATTTCTCTTTGTTTCAATAAATAAGACCAACTCTTCCCTACTTCACCCTTTTCTTCACTGGTAAAGTGAAGGAGTTGGGTTAAATAATTTTAATTTAAAATAAAATTTATTAGCAACTTAATAGATCATTTTGAAGATTAAATTGTATTAAGAATTTAAAAACATTTTAGCTAAAATAACGTTAAATTGCTTTAGCATACATATAAGAAAACATGCAATAATTTCTATTGCTGTTGACATCGCTCTAAATCCTAGTTTGAGAACTGGCCCTTAGCACCACATTGAAATTCCCTGAAATTTGTACAGCTGAAGCCAAATGGCCAATGTGACCTTTCCACAAATGTAATTCTGATAAATGGGGGGAAAAAAATGCAAGCAACAAGATGTTGTCTATTTATTGCATTTTAAAATGTCTTTAGCTGGTTAACTTGAAAATTTCTCAAAATATATTTCACGTATCTATTTCTTACACATTCATTTTTTGGGGTACTTTTCTGTCTCTGCTCAAGCTGGGAGAGAAAGAGGGATAGTGGATTTATCAAACCAGAGGGGAAGGAGCAAAGTTACAAAATCATCCAAACCATCACCTCCATATTGCTGGGAACTGGTTTTATTTTTGCAAATATAGTCATGTGCTATTTAATGACATTTTGGTCAATGACAGACTGCATATATGATGGTATTCTCGTAAGTTTATAATAGAGAGCACTATTCAAATAGCAAAGACATGGAGTCAACCTAAATGCCCATCAATGGTAGACTGGATAAAGAAAATGTGGTACATATACACTATGGAATACTACACAGCCATAAAAAATGATATAATATCCTTCACAACCACGTGGATGGAGCTGGAGGCCACTATCCTAAGTCAACTAACACAAGAACAGAAAACCAAACACTGCATGTTCTCACTTATAAGTGGGAGTTAAACACTGAGTACACATGGATACAAACAAGGGAACAAAGGACACTGGGGCCTACTTGCAGATGGAGGGTAGGAGGAGAATGAGCATAAAAAAATATCCCTTAGGTACTATGCTTATTACCTGGGTGATGAAATAATCTGTACATCAAACCCGCATGATACATAGTTTACCTACACAAAAAAGCTGCGCATGTACCCCTGAACCTGAATAAAAGTTAAAAAAAAAAAAAGATTATAATGGAGGTTCCTGTTTCCAAAATGGTGGCATAGAAGCAAGCTAGCTTCACTCTCCTGACACAAAACTAAAAATAAGTATATAGCACTAAGATTTTCAGCAGCAAAGTCCCAGAACTCAAATATGAGGATAACTGAGTTTCAGGGGCTACAGAGAATTGAAAAAACTCCGAGCAGATGGTAAGAGAATTGAACTTCTTTATCGATAATGTCCCTTTCCACAGTCTTCCCAGCACGAGGCATGTTGAAAATTTTCTTCTGACTCATGGTTTCTACACTGGAAAAACTGATATTGAGGCGGATAACCAGCTTCCCCACCATCTTGGGTTCTTTGACAAGAGATCATTTCCTGCCTCAAAGTGCACAGGAAGCATTGTAAGTACCTGAAGGGAAAAACATCCCTGGCAACAGCCAGAGATGAGCCAGAGAAAGGACTACCATCCACAGCCCTGGAAACTCTGCTTTTCAACTCGGCCAAAAGAAACACCAAATCAGAGTGGTGATTCAGGGGCGCTATGCTGCAGGAGGTACATCTACAAGTTCCCCAGGCATGAACTCCTAGCCAGCCTTTCAAAACTATTGGGGTATTCCTTTTGGGAATTCCCCAATTTGGAACAGGCAGTGTTCTGTTTACTAGAGCCAAGGCAAATCTGGGCTTAAGACACCATCTACTGCCCCAAAAGAAGTAGCAACTCAGCAGGAAGGAAAAAAAAAAAAAGATTTCAATAGGTAAATTACAAAGAATCTCTAAGCAAACATACCCAATAAAAAATAAGGCATACAGAGTAGACTAAAATAAATAATCCTTCAATGCAAAAACAAAGATGTGCATCCACAAAAAACAACAGCAAACAGGGAACCATGACTTCCCCAAACAGACAAAACAAGGAACAGTGACTGACCCTAATGAGATGGCAACATGTGGGCTCTGACCAAGAATTTAAAATAGCAGTTTTAGAGAATCTCAGTGATTTCTAAGATAACACAGAATATTAACTCAGAAATTTATCAGAAAAATTTCACAAAGAGATTAAATAATAACAAAGAAACCAAACAGAAATCTTGGAACTGAGAAATACATCTGCTGAACTGAAAAATTTATTTGAAGCTTTCAACAGCAGAATGGATCATGCAGAGGAAAGAATCAGTGAGTTTGAAGTCGGGCTATTTGAGGCCGAGCATGGTGGCTCACACCTCTAATCCCAGTGCTTTGGGAGGCCGAGGTGTGCAGATCACCTGAGGTCGGGAGTTCAAGACCAGTGTGACTCACATGGAGAAACCCCATCTCTACTAAAAATACAAAATTAGCCGGGCTTGGTAGCGCATGCCTATAATCCCAGCTACTTGGAAAGGCTGAGGCAGGAGAATCGCTTGAACCTGGGAGGTGGAGGTTGCGGTGAGCCGAGATTGCATCATTGCACTCCAGCCTGGGCAACAAGAGCAAAACTCTGTTAAAAAAAAAAAAAAAAGTCAGGCTATTTGAAAATAGAGGAGAAAAAAGAAAGAAAAGGAACAAAGATTATTTGTACAATATAGAAAATTACCTCAAAAGAATAAATCTAAGAATTATTGGTATCCGAGAGAGTTGTGCCAGAGCAAGGAGTAGAAAGCTTATCCAAAAAAATAATAACAAAAACCTTTCCAAACTTAAAAAAGATATAAATATCCACATGCAGGAAGGTCAGAGAACACCAAACAGGTTTGACCCAAATAAGACTACCCTAAGGCATATGCTAATCAAACTCTTAAAAGTCAAGGACAAAGAGGGGACCCTGAAACCAGTAAGAGAAAAGAAGCAAATAATATATAAAGGGAGCTCCAATTTGTCTGACAACAGACTTCTGAATGGAAACCACTCAGGTCATGGGGGAGGAGGACAACATATTCAAAGTGCTGAAAACAAACAAACAAACCCTGTCACCCAAGAATATGGCATCCAGCAAATCTACCCTTTGAATATGAAAGAGAGATAAAGTCTTTCTGAGATAAACAAAAGTTGAGAGAATTACCACCACCAGACCCATCTTACAAGAAATGCTAAGGGGAGTTCTTTAATCTGAAAGAAGAAGAAAAAAAAAAACACTAACATTCAAAAAAAAAAAAAATTGAAGGTATAAAACCCACTGGTAAAATTAAATACACAGATAACCCTAGAATACGCTAATATTAAAATTGTGGTGGGTCATTCACCCATAACTCTAGTATGACACCTAAAATACAAATCTGTCAAAAACAATAATAGTACAGCAACTTGTTAAGAAATAGGCACTGTAAAAATATGTAAATTGAGACAACAAAAAGTCAAAATTTGGGGGGGATGGAATTAAATTGTAGAATTTTTTAAAGTCTGTTTTCTTTCCTTGTTCCTGTTCTTTTTTAGTGATATAAGTTGTCATCTATTTAAATAATTTGTTATATCTATAAGATATTTTTGTAAACCTCATGGTAACTCAATGAAAAAAAGACTATAATAGATACACTAAAAATAAAAAGCAATGAATTCAAACATACCACCCAAGAATAACCCTTAACCACAAAGGAAGACAGTAAAAAAGGACAAAGGAAGAGATGAGTTACATGACAAACAGAGAACAAACCGCAAAATGGCAATAGTAAGTCCTTACTTATCAATAACAACTCTAAATTTACATGAGCTCAATTCTGCAAAATTAAAAGACATAGAATGACTGAAAGGATAAGAAACAAAGCTCAATTATATGCTGCCTACAAGAAACCCACCTCACTTATACAGATACAGAATGAATGTGAAGGGATGGAAAAAGAAATTCTATGCAAGTAGAAACCAAAAAAGAGCAAGAGTAGTTATACTTCTATCAGACAGAAGTAGCATACTTCTTCTATCAGATAGAAATAGCATGCCTGTTAAATACTGTGAAAACAGACAAAGAAGGTCACTATATAATATGAAGAAGTCAATTCAGCAAGAGGATATAATAATTATAAATATCTATGCACCCAACAATGTATGCACCCAACAATAGAGCACCCAAGTGTATAAAGAAAACAATATATCTAAAGGGAGAGATAGACTGCAATACGATAACAGTAGGGTACTTCAACACCCCACTCCCTGTAGTGGGCAGATCATTCAATCAAAAAACAAAGAAACATTGGAGTTAAACTACACAGTAGACTAAATGAACCCAACTGACGTTTACCCAGCAGATTTTACCCAGATGCTACGGAATGCACATTGTTTTCATCAGAACATGAAACAGTCTCCACAATAGACCATATCTTAGGCATTAAAGCAACTCTCAACAAATTCAAAACAGTCGAAATTATATCAGTTATCTTTTCTGACTATAGTGGAATAAAACTAGACATAAATAACAAGAGGAACGTTGGAAAATACATAAATAGATGGAAATTAAACAGTGTGCCCATGAATGACCAATAGGTCAATAAAGAAATTAAGAAAGAAATATAAAAATTTCTTCAACCAGAATAGGAACAGCTCCAGCCTCCAGCTCCCAGCGTGAGCGACACAGAAGACGGTTGATTTCTGCATTTCCAACTGAGGTACCGGGTTCATCTCACTGGGGCGTGTCGGACAGTCAGTGCAGGACAGTGGGTGCAGCCCAAGGAGCAAGAGCCAAAGCAGGGTGAGGCATCACCTCACCCAGGATGCACAAGGGGGAAGGGAATTCCTTTTCCTAGCCAAGGGAAACCATGACATGCAACACCTGGAAAATCAGGTCACTCCCACCCTAATACTGCGCTTTTCCAAGGGTCTTAGCAAATGGCACACTAGGAGATTATATCCCACACCTAGTTCGGAGGGTCCCACACCCACGGAGCCTCCCTCATTGCTAGCACAGCAGTCTGAGATATAACTGCAAGGTGGCAGTGAGGCTGGGGGAGTGGCACCCACGGTTGCTGAGGCTTCAGTAGGTAAACAAAGCTTCCGGGAAGCTCGAACTGGGTGGAGCCCACTGTAGCTCAAGGAGGCCTGCCTGCCTCTGTAGACTCCAATTCTGGGGACAGGGCATAGCTAAACAAAAAGCAGCAGAAACCTCTGCAGATGTAAATGTCCCTATCTGACAGCTTTGAATAGAGTGGTGATTTTCCCAGCACAGAGGTTGAGATCTGGGAATGGACAGACTGCCTGCTCAAGTGGGTCCCTGACCCCCGAGTAACGTAACTGAGAGAGCCTAACTGGGAGTAGCCTAACTGGAGTGGACCTCAAGCAAACTCCAACAGACCTGCAGCTGAGGGTCCTGACCGTTAGAAGGAAAACTAACAAACAGAAAGGACATCCACACCAAAACCCTATCTGTACATCACCATCATCAAAGACCAAAGGTAGATAAAACCACAAAGATGGGGAAAAAGCAGTGCAGAAAAGCTCAGAATTAAAAAAATCAGAGTGCCTCTCCACCCCTCCAAAGGAATGCAGCTCCTCGCCAGCAACGGAACAAAGCTGGACGGAGAACGACTTTGACGAGTTGAGAGAAGAAGGCTTCAGTCCATCAAACTTCTCAGAGCTTAAGGAGGAACTATGAACCCAGCGCAAAGAAACTAAAAAACCTTGAAAAGAGATTTGACAAATGGATAACTAGAATAACCAATGCAGAGAAGTCCATAAACGACCTGATAGAGATGAAAACCATGACACGAGAACTACGTGACAAATGCACAAGCTTCAGTAACCGATGACCAACTGGAAGAAAGATTATCAGAGATTGAAGATCAAATGAATGAAATGAAGTGAGAAGAGAAGTTTAGAGAAAAAAGAGTAAAAAGAAATGAACAAAGCCTCCAAGAAATATGGGATTATGTGAAAAGACCAAATCTACGACTGATTGGTGTACCTGAAAGTGACGGGGAGAGTGGAACCAAGTTGGAAAACACTCTGCAGGATATTATCCAGGAGAACTTCCCCAACCTAGCAAGGCCGGCCAACATTCAAATTCAGGAAATACAGAGAACACCACAAAGATACTCCTTGAGAAGAGCAACTCCAAGACACATAATTGTCAGATTCACCAAAGTTGAAATGAAGGAAAAAATGTTAAGGGCAGCCAGAGAGAAAGGTCGGGTTGCCTACAAAGGGAAGCCCATCAGACTAACAGCAGAACTCAAACAAATTTACAGAAAGAAACAACCCCATCAAAAAGTGGGCAAAGGATATGAACAGACACTTCTCAAAAGAAGACGTTTATGCAGCCAACAGACACATGAAAAAAATGCTCATCATCACTAGTCATCAGAGAAATGCAAATCAAAAGCACAATGAGATACCATCTCACACCAGTTAGAATGGCAATCATGAAAAAGTCAGGAAACAACAGGTGCTGGAGAGGATGTGGAGAAATAGGAACACTTTTACACTATTGGTGGGACTGTAAACTAGTTCAACCATTGTGGAAGACAGTGTGGTGATTCCTCAAGGATCTAGAACTAGAAATACCATTTGAGCCATCCCATTACTGGGTATATACCCAAAGGATTATAAATCATGCTGCTATAAAGACACATGCACACGTATGTTTATTGCGGCACTATTCACAATAGCAAAGACTTGGAACCAACTCAAATGTCCATCAACGACAGACTGTATGAAGAAAATGTGGCACATATACACCATGGAATACTATGCAGCCATAAAAAAGGATGAGTTCCTGTCCTTTGTAGGGAAATGGATGCAGCTGGAAACCATCATTCTCAGCAAACTATTGCAAGAACAGAAAACCAAACACTGCATGTTCTCACTCATAGGTGGGAATTGAACAATGAGATCACTTGGACACAGGAAGGGGAACATCACACATTGGGGCCTGCTGTGGGGTGTGGAGAGGGGGGAGGGATAGCATTAGGAGATATACTTAATGTAAATGACAAGTTAATGGGTGCAGCACACCAACATGGCACATGTTGCACGTGTACTCTAGAACATAAAGTATAATAAAAAAATTTCTTCAAACAAATGATAATGGAAATACAACATACCAAAATCTATGGGGTACAGCAAAAGTAGTATTAAGAGGGAAGTTTGGAGCAATAAACACCTACACCAAAAAAGTGGAAGGACTTCAAAAAAGCTAACAATGCACCTCAGGGAACTAGAACAACAAAAATATCCGAAATTAAGTAGAAGGAAAGAAATATAAAGATTATAGTGGAAATAAATTAAATTGAGACCAAAAAATTAAGAATATTCAATGAAACAAAAAGTTGGTTTTTTGAAAAGATAGAATCAACAGACCTTTAGCTAAAATTAAAAAAAGAGGAATCCCAATTAAATAAAATTAGAAATGAGAAAAGACATAACCAAGACCACAGAAACACAGAGAATTTTTAGAGACTATTATGAACAACTATAATCCAACAAATTGGAAAACCTAGAATAAATGGATAAATTCCAGGACACTTGCGACCTACCAAGATTGAACCAGGAATAAATAGAAAACCCCAACAAACCAGTAATTAGTAACAAGGTTGAAGCTGTAATAAAAAGTCTCCCATCAAAGAAAAGTCTAGGACTTGATGGCTTCACTGCTGAATTCTACCAAACATTTAAAGAATAATTAATACCAATTTTCCTTAAACTCTACCAAAAAAATTGAAGAAGGAATATTTCCAAATTCATTCTACGAGGCTAGCATTGCCCTATTATCAAAACCAGATGAGGATAGAACAGCAAAAAAGATAACTAGAAGCAAATATCACTAATGAGCACAGATGCAAATATCTTCAACAAAATGCTAGCAAACTGAATTCAACAACACATTAAAAGGATCATTCACCATGATTCACCCCAAGGATGCAAGGATGATTCAAATAATATGCAAATAAACAGACATGATACATGCATCAAAAAAACCAAGAACAAAAACCATATGATCATTTCAATAGATGCTGAAAAAGCATTTGATAAAATTCAACATCCCTTCATGATGAAAACCCTGAAAAAATTAGACGTAGAAAGAACATGCTCCAAAATAATAAAGGCCATATGTGACAAACCAACAGCCAATATCATATTTAATGGGGAAAAATTGGAAAGGTTTCCCTCTAAGATTGGGAATAAGGCAAGGATGCCCACTTCCACCACTTTTATTATTCATTATAATACTGGGAGTCTTGGCCAGAGCAATTAGACAAGAGAAAGAAATCAAGGACATCCAATTTGGAAAGGAAGAAGTCAAATTAGCCTTACTTGCAGACCAAATAATCTTATATTTTTAAAAAATCAAAAGACTGTACCAAAAAACTATTAGAACTGATGAGTGAATTCAGTAAAGTCATAAAATACAAATCAATCTATAAGAATCAGTAGCATTTATATACACTAACATAATCTGAGAAAGAAATCAAGAAAGCAACTCACTTACGATAGCTACAAAGAATATAAAATACCTAGAAGTCAATTTAACCAGAGCAGTGAAAGAGCTATACAAGAAAAACTATAAAACACTGATGAAAGAAATTAAAGAGTTCACAAGAAAATGGAAAGATATTGCATGCTTATGGATTGGGAGAATTAATACCATTAAAATGACAATACTACTCAAAGCAATTTATAGATTCAGTGCAACCCTTAATCAAAGTACCAATTACATTCTTCACAGAAATAGAAAAAGCAATCCTAGAGTTGATATGGAATCACAAATGATTCTGAATAGTTAAAGCAATCCTGAGCAAGAAAAAAAAAAAAAAAAAAAGCTGGAGACATCACACTACATGACTTCAAAGTACACTACAAAGCTGTAGTAACCAAACCAGCGTGGTACTTATATAATAATAGACGCATAGATCAGTGAAACATAATAGAGAACCCGGATACAAATCCACATTTCTTATAGCCACCTCATTTTTGACAAAGGTACCAAGAACATACAATGGGGGAAAGAACAGTCTCTTCAATAAATAGTGCCAGGAAAACAGGATATCTATATGCAGAAGAAAGAAACTTGACCCTTATTTCTTACATACAAAATCAAATCAGAATGAATTAAAGACTAAATCCAATATGAAACTATGAAGCTACTAAAATAAAACATTGGGGAAATGCTCCAGGACTTTGATCTGGGCAAAGATTTTTCGGGTAAAACCTCAAAAGCGTAGCAATGAAAGCAAGAATGGACAAATGGGATTATTAATACACTGAGCCAAAAGGCTTACACACAGCAAAGGAAGCAATCAACAAAGTGAAGAGACAACCACAGAATGAGAGAAAATATTTGCAAGCTATCCATCTGACAAGGGATTAATAAGCAGAAGATACAATGTGCTAAAACAACTCAATAGCAAAAAAAAAAAAAAAAAAAAAAAAAAAATCTGATTTAAAAATGGGCAAAACCATCAATGACAGACTGGACAAAGAAAATGTGGTACATATACACCATGGAATACTATGCAGCCATAACAAGGAATGAGATCATGTCCTTTGCAGGGACATGGATGAAGTCGGAAGCCATTATCCTCCTCAAACTAAGACAGGGACACAAAACCAAACACCACATGTTCTCACTTATAATTGGGAGCTGAAAAATGAGAACACATGGACACCGGAAGGGGAATAACCCACACTGGGGCCTGTCAGAGGAAGGTGGGTTGGGGGAGAGCATTAGGGAAAAGAGCTAATGCATGCCAGGCTTAATACCTGGATGATGGGTTGGTAGCTGCAGCAAACCATCATGGCACATGTTTACCTATATAACAAACCTGCACATCTTGCTCATGTACCCCAGAACTTAAAAATTAATTAATTAAATTTTAAAATGGGCAAAAGATCCAAATAGACTTTTCTCAAAAGTAGACATACAAATGGTCAACAGGCATATGAAAAACTGCAGATAAATGCAAATCAAAACCACAGTGAGATATCATCTCAACCCAGTTAAAATGGCTTTTATCAGAAAGACAGGGAATAACATGCTGGTGAAGATACAGAGAAAGAGGGACCCTGGTACAGTGTTGGT
Organism: Rhinopithecus roxellana; assembly: GCF_007565055.1. Classification (NCBI taxonomy): domain Eukaryota; kingdom Metazoa; phylum Chordata; class Mammalia; order Primates; family Cercopithecidae; genus Rhinopithecus; species Rhinopithecus roxellana. The sequence continues at coordinate 108,919,058 of NC_044563.1, forward strand.
GGGAATGTATATTAGTGCAGCCATTATGGAAAACTGTATGGAGGTTTCTCAGCAAACTAAAAACAGAACTACTATGTGATCCAGCAGCTCCACTACTGGGAATATATCCAAAATAAAGGAAATCAATATATCAAAGAGACATCTCTACTCTTATGTTTATTGCAGCACTATTCATTATAGACAAGATATGGAATCAACCTAAGTGCCCATTGGTGGATGACTGCTGAACGAAAATGTGGTACCTATATATAAGGGAGTATTATTTATTTATGCAAAAGAATGAAATCTTGTTATTTGCAGCTACATGGATAGAACTGGAGGTTATCATGTTAGGTGAAATAAGCACGCATAGAACCACAAATATTGCATGTTCTTACTCATATGTGGAAGCAGTGATCCTGACCCTGTGTAGGCCTAGGCTAATATGTATGTTTGTGTCTTAGTTTTCAACAAATAAGTTTAAAAAGTAAAAAAATAAAAATAAAAAAATTAATAGGAAAAAAGCATATAGAATAAAAATATAAAGAAAGAAAATATTTTTGTACAACTGTACTTGTGTTTATGTTTTGAGCTGTTGTAAAAGACTCAAAAAGTGAACACTAAAAAGTTTATTGGCTGGGTGCAGTGGCTCACACCTGTAATCTCAACACTTTGGGAGGCCAAAGCAGGTGAATTGCTTGAGCCCAGCAGTTCAAAACCAGCCTGGGCCACATGATGAAACCCTGTCTCTACAAAAATAATATAAAAATTAGCCGGGCCTGGTGGCGCATGCCTGCAGTTCCAGCTACTTGGGAGGCTGAAGTGAGGGGATCGCTTGAGTTTGGGAAACAGAGATTGCAGTGAGCTGAGATTGTGCCACTGCACTCCAGCCTGGGTGACAGAGTGAGACCCTGTCTCAAAAAAAAAAAAGTTTATAAAATTAAAAAGTTACAGAAAACTAAGGTTAATTTATTACTGAAGCAAATATTTTTGATAAATTGAGTGTAGGCTAAGTGTATGGTGTTTATAAAGTCTACAATAGTGTATAGTGAAGGCCTATGACATTCACTCACCACTCACTCACTGACTCACCCAGAGCAATTTCCAGTCCTGCAAGCTCTGTTCATGGTAAGTGCCCTATATAGCTGTTCCATTTTTTAAAATCTTTTCTACCATATTTTTTCTGTTTAGATATGTTTAGATACACCAGTACTTACCATTGTGTTACAATTGCCTATAGTATTCAGTACAGTAACATGCTATACAGGTTTGTAGCCTGCGTGTAGGTGTGTAGTAGGCTATACCACTTAGATTTGTGTTAAATACACTCTGATGTTCACACAACGATGAAATTGCTTAATGACACATTTCACAGAACATATCCCTGTCATTAAGTGATGCATAGCTGTAGATGGATTTCTTTCTGTAATTTTATTTAAACCTCGCTAACCTATGAGGTCCGTAGATTTGGTGCTAATGCACCTTCATGACCACTCATTCATTCTTCTAGCATTGTAAGTTTTCCTTATCATGGTTTATGATTATGTATTTGTGGGGTCATTTGACCAATGTCTTCTCTATTGAACTGTGAGTACCACCAGGCTAGTGATGGTGTCCATTTTTTTTCTATTGCATTCCAGCGCCCCATCTCTTGCCTAGGACATAGTCAACACTCAATAAATACTTGTAGAATGAAAGAATGAGTTCATCATTCACCCTTGCTCTAGGCATTGTGCTCAGTGGGGAAAATGAGGAACAGAGTGGTTCAAAGACTTGCTGTGGGCTAACCTTTCTTTCAAGAAGTCCCAGTATGTTAGTCCCCTGCTGATACTGTAACAAATTACCACAACTTTAGGGCCTTAAAACAGCACACATGTATTCCCTTCCAGTCGTGAAGGTCAGAAGTCGAAAATGAATCTTACAAGGCTAAAATCAAAGGGTTGGCAGGGCTGCTTTCCTTCCAGATGCTCTGCAGGAGAATCTGTTTCTTTGCCTTTTCAGACTTCTAGAGGCTGCCTGCCTCTTTAGATTGTGGTGCCACAGTCCATCTTCAAAGCACATCACTCTAACCTCCATTTCTGTCAGCAGACTTCCTTTCTGACTCTGACCCTCCTGTCTCCCTCTTACAGGGGTCCTTGTGACTACATTGGTTCCACCTGGATATTACAGCGTATTCCTCCCATCTCAAAATCCTTAAATTAGTCACATCTGTAAAATCCCTTCTGCCAGGATTCCCTGGGGTCATTCCCTTAGCCTGAGATGGATCTTACCTATAAAGTAAATAATCATGACGTAAAGGGGGCAGAGGTGGGCTTGCTCATTGAAGTAGAGAGAAATGGATCTTATCTATGAAATAAAGAGTAATGGAGTAAAGAGGGCTGAGGTGGGCTGGCTCATTGGAGCAAAGAGAAATGCCAGTGAAGGTATTTTAGGGAATTAATTCCTGGGTAAAAGGGAGGCCCCTCGTATGTGACAGGCCGGAGGTGACAAGTCTGCTGCTTAGGGGGAAACGGAGTGGAACAAACCTTACATGGCCTTCCGTGTTGACGTACAGAATCTTATAAAATTTGCAAATTATTTATCCTGTTGGTGTACCCCCTCGAGTTATTAGTATTTACAAAATTCTTAGAAAACCTAGAAGAATGTCGTGCTTGCCGCAGGGTGAATAGAGGGAGGGGGTGTGAGGCATGAGCCACACCCCATGGGCATATTCGCTGTTCAGAGGGTGGAGCAAACATACATCTGTACAGGGTGGGGGCTGAGTCCAGAAATACGGACCCAAGGCAGGCCACCTGGACCTTCATGTCTAGATACCTCACTGTGGGAGGAAAGGCACCCAGCTCTGGTATCAACAAATGAGAGGCAAAGCCAGCTCTCCTGGCTCATGGCTCCAAGCTGAACCCACTGGATGGAAATATTTGACTGCTGAAGAAAGGTTAGCTCTTGAGTTCAGACTAAATTCATTCAACAGATATTTGTTCAGCACCTCTGTGTGCCAGCCAGCCCTGTCCTGGCAGTGGTGAACACGTTTGATGTGGCTCCTGTTAGCTTATGGGCATGTAAGGGAGGCAGACACTCGGCAGGTAAATGAGAACAGAAAACGATTCTAAACTGTGGTTAAGGACCAGGAAACTGAGGATACTGAGACAGAAATAACCACGGATGGGATGGAAGGAGTGTGCATTTCAGAGGGGAATGCCAGGGAGGACCTCTCTGAACACACGTCATTAACGTGAAGGCCTGAGACAGAGGCCTGGGGAGAGGCAAATGTGGGGTCCCAAGGTGGGCCAGAGCTTGGTGATTTTGAGAAATGGAGAGAAGGTGGGAAACAGTAGCCAGAAAAAGCTTGACGGAGCTGGGAGACCATAGACCTCAAAGGCCTTGTGGGCCGTGGCAGAGGATTTGAGGGTTATTCCAAAAAGCAGTGGGAAGCAAGGTGACCATTTTAAGCAAGAAATTGACCTGACATGCATAAAAAACAATATCCTTGAGAAATATGGGCATTCTCTATTGTTTTTCTTTTTTTCTTTTTAAGCTATTAGTTTCTGAATGCTTAGTACATACTGGGTGCTGTGCTAAGCTGTTTCTTCGCATTATTTTGTCTAGTATTTTCAACAGGCCTAAATTGGAGAAAATGTACTCATTTTACTGGATACTAAACTGAGGCTGAGAGAGTAACGTAACTTTACCAAGGCAAGCAGCAGAGGGAGATTCCAAACCCAGGTCTGTCGACTCCCATGTTTGAGCCTCTAATCGATTTGTTTTTTCTCAGTCTCCCTCCCCTACTTTTCACAATTAAAACATTGTGGTAATACATATAGATAACATAAAATGTGCCCTTTGTGGGCTGGGCACGGTGGCTCAAGCCTGTAATCCCAGCACTTTGGGAGGCCGAGATGGGCGGATCATGAGGTCAGGAGATCGAGACCATCCTGGCTAACACGGTGAAACCCCGTCTCTACTAAAAATACAAAAAACTAGCCGGGCGAGGTGGCGGGCGCCTGTAGTCCCAGCTACTCCGGAGGCTGAGGCAGGAGAATGGCGTAAAACCCGGGAGGTGGAGCTTGCAGTGAGCTGAGATCAGGCCACTGCACTCCAGCCTGGGCGGCAGAGCGAGACTCCGTCTCAAAAAAAAAAAAAAAAAAAAAAAAAGTGCCCTTTTTTGGTATGACAAATACCAAAATTTGAATAATTTCAATAACGGGCTATACCGCATGGATTTAACACACTATAGCATATTATTAATAATACACATTCCAGTAGGAAAACTTGGCACAGGTAGGAGCTTGTGATCTAAAAAAGAACTCGTGCAGGATTCATAATCTTTGCTTCTTTCAAGCAAGCTTAGTTTTTGTCCTGTGCATATGGCCTGTGTTTATTTTCATCCCGTGGCCTTTGGGTGTGCTATTCTTTCTGACTGGATGACTTCCCTTCATTCTCTCAGCCTTTGAAAATATGATTTTTTTTCTATGTTAAAAAGAAGCTATATATATATAAAAGAAAGCTGTATTGAGTGAGAATTTTTAGGTATTTTACTTGCAATGAGAAAGAAGAAAAGAAGTTGAATGTTATAATGTAGTACAGTAATAAACATCAGTAGAATGACACGTTATAGTTGATCAATCAGCATTTATTGAAAATTCAGAGTGGTCAACATGGTCTTAGGGTTTATGGACACACAAAAACATTTTACCTATAGGAAGATATAAATGTACAATGAGGGGAGAGAGAGCTAAGGGGTAAAGCAGAGTGCAGATAATCAGAGGAGGAACGGAAGGATAGAGAAGAGAAGGCTAAGAAAATGTGCCATTTTAGCCATTTTAAGTGTGTAATTCTGTGGCATTAATTAGATTCCTGTGACTGTGCAACCGTCACCTCTATCTAGTTCACCACCCCAAACAGAAACTCTGTAACCATTAAGCAACAACTCTCCATTCAGCTTTCGCCCAGCTCCTGGTAACCTTTAGTCTACTTTCTGTCTCTACGAATTTGCCTATTGTAGATATTGCATTGAAGTAGGCTCAAACATGGGAGTCGACAGACTATATTTGTCCTTTTGTGTTTGGCTTCTTTTGCTTGGCATGATTTCAAGGTTCATCTACATTGTAGCACATAGCAGCTCTTCATTCCTTTTCACAGCTGAATAATATTCCATTGTATGCACATACCTCATTTTTTATTTTTTATATTATTTATTATTATTACTATTATTATTATTTTGAGACAAAAGTCTTGGTCTGTCCTCCAGGCTGGTGTCCAATGACACAGTCTTGGCTCACTGCAACCTCCGCCCCCTGGGTTCAAGCGATTCTCATGCCTCAGCCTCCTAAGTAGCTGGGATTACAGGTGTGCACCACCACTCCCGGCTAATTTTTTGTATTTTTAGTTGAGTTGAGGTTTCACCATGTTGGCTAGGCTGGTCTCGAACTCCTGGCCTCAAGTGATCTGCCTGCCTCGCCTCCCGAAGTGTTGGGATTACAGGTGTGAGCCACTGCGTTCGGCCCATATGCTTCATTTCGTGTATCCATTCATCTCTTGGTGGAAAATTGGGTTGTTTCCACTTTTTGGCCATTGTGAATGAACATTGGCATACAAGTATCTCTGAGTCTCTGTTTTCAATTTTTTAGATCTATACCTAGAAGTGTAATTGCTGGGCAATTCTGTTTAGCTTTTAGAGGAACTGCCAAACTGTTTTCCACAGGGGCTGCACCATTTCTCATTTCTATCAGCCATGTACAAGGGTTCCAAGTTATCTGCCTCTTTGCCAACACTTGTTTTCCATTTTTTCCTTCGTTTGGATCATAGCCACCCCAGTAAGTGGTAGCTCATTGTGATTTTGATTTGCATTTCCCAAATGACTTGTGATGTTAAACATCTTTGCATGTGCTTGTTGGCCGTTTATATAGCTTCTTTGGAGAAATGTCTATTCAAGTCATTTGCTCATTTAAAAACTATGTTGTTTGTCTTTTTTATGGTTGAGTTGTACGAGTTTTAGAAATATGTCCTGGAAATCAAGCCTTTATAGAAATAGTTTCTGATATTTTCTCCCATTTTATGGGTGGTCTTTTCACTTATTTGATAATGTCCTTTGCTGCACAAACATTTTTAATTTCGATAAAGTCGAATTCATTTTTATTTTGTTGCTCCTGCTTTTGGTATCCTATCTAAGAATCCATAGCCAAATCCAAGATCATGGATGGAGATTTACTCCTGTGTTTCCTTCTGCTGTTTCTTGCTTTTAACCATTAAATTCTTATCCAGATTTTAGAAGTCATTCACTTTGTCAGCAAATCATCAGAGACATGGGAAGCACAGCTAAGTGAGTCGTGGCGGTCCCCCTGAAGGGGCTCAGACAGTAGTGGTGGAAACAAATCTCAGTGGTGATTGTGCTGTGATGATGTAACCATTCATCCCCAAACACCAACGTAAGGATCTTTTCTGGTCCACTAATGTTTGTGGAAAAATGATTTAAAAAGTCAACTTTTCATAAAACTAAATGTATTCCATTTAAATAACTGTCCCACATTGTGCAAGTGGCTACCTTCTATGATACTGGCATGTTCTTATGACCTGAGGCTAAGAGTAGATGATGACACTTTCTTTAAATGGCTCGACTTGGAAAATTGAGAGTGACCAACCCTGTGTCACACTTCCTAATTTAGGGAGGAAACTATGAAATTCAAGGGTTTAGAAGCCACTGCATATGCTAGAGTTCATTTATGCAGGCCTGCGAAGCATGCTGGTGAACCCTGCCTGGAGTTTCTTGGGAAGGGTTTGTGGGGATCTTGTCTAGATTCACTTCTTCAAATATCTGATTCATTTCAGCTGTAATTGTCATCTTTGTGCAAAATTTTTAGAAATGGAGAGTGGGGAAAATGAAGAGGAAATCAAAACTAGAAGGTCTGTTTCTTAGCCTGACTTTTTTCGGGCAGCCTCTGACTGATTCCTCTTATAGGCTTTGCCAGATGGTTTTTGTTTTTATTGAAGGTATATATAAAAAAAGAAAACGAGAAGGAAAAAATCCTGCACAGAAAGGGATTTTTTTTTTCTTATGGGAAAGAACACTCAGTTGCACTTGGCGCCTGAATGAAGTTGGGCTAATGAGTTCACCATTGTAAAACAGTGAAATTCTCCCAAACATACTAATTAAGGTACTTTTTGTCTTTTCTGTTGGTTTTCGCTTTGGAGGTACTATGAAAATAGTACACTGAAAAATTGAGGGGCCGAGTTTGGAAGAAATGACATAGTCTCTACTTGGCAATCGGCCTTGCACTTGAATGACCTGGTGTGGAGACTGGTCTCCAAATTTTCTGATGGCCCACATTCCTGGGCTGCAGTGTGTAGTCATGCAGTTTAATGGCTGCCTATGGATCTGTGCAGTGCACAACCTATGTAGTCATAAACAGCGGCCTGATGTATTCTAACAAAAATATAAATGAGCATAGATACCTAAGAGATGTGTGCTGGTTTATAAATTATATACATTAAATTCTATTGTCAATCCACCTAGATTATATAAGGATGAAACTTAATTTCATTTTTTAAAGATAAAAATAAAAATGAATAGCAGTTAAAACAAATTTCATCTATGCTCCCATGGGTGGTTTCAAATATTCCTTGGGGTAGGTCTCCATACTTTGGAGACATTGGCCTGGGAAGAATTCACATGGATCTTCTTTCTCATTCAGGCAGGGCAATGCCTTTATAGGGCAAAGTTGCCTCTTAGCAGTAGAGTGCTTAAGAGTCTTACCACTCCCTGCCAGGCCCTAGCCTTACCTGCTGGTTTTCCATTTCAGAGTACACAGTCATTAATGAAGCCTGTCCTGGAGCCGAGTGGAATATCATGTGTCGGGAATGTTGTGAATATGATCAGATTGAGTGCGTCTGCCCCGGAAAGAAGGAAGTTGTGGGTTATACCATCCCTTGCTGCAGGAATGAGGAGAATGAGTGTGACTCCTGCCTGATCCACCCAGGTGAGTGTGGAATGGGAGACTTCAGGTTGCCTTCATGTTGTTGGAGGTAATGAACAGGAACAGGCTGAACGCCTGAATTCTAGCAGGCAGCCATCAGGAGGCTGTGGTGCCATGATTATGAAAAGTGACACAATTCAGCCTATTCTAACTAAAGGCACAGCAATAAAAGGAGTCAGTACTCTTTTCAGTGTTAAACTTGTACAACTTTGAATTCATTCACTCATTCATTTAACAAGCTGACTGAGCAGCTTTCTGTACCAAGTCAGGTACTAGGAATACAATGATAAAACAAAAGACACACTCCAGCATTCCCAGAGCTTATAGCCTGGGGGGATATGGAGAACAGGCAGCTACCATACAGTGTAGCAAATGCTATGATAGAGAAGCATGGGGGACTATGGCAACATGGATGGGAATGGGGGCAGGTGGGAGGAAAGTCAGTGAAGACTTACTAGAGAAGGTGGTGAGCATGCTGATGGGAGAAGCAGACTAAACAAGGTGAGGGGTCTCGGGAGAAGTCAAGCCACAGAGGATAACATGTGCCAAGGTCCTGTGGCAAGAGGAAGCATGGGGTTTTGGGAGATGCAAGTAGCAGTCTGGCAGGAGAAATGTGTATGTGATGAGAGACCTGGATAGATGGAGAGAGGGAGGGAGAGGGAGAGGGAGAGGGAATGAATGAATGAGAAAAGATTAAGAGAGAGCAATCTAAAGGGAGGAACAGGAGCCAGATCCTGAAGTGCTTTGCAAACTGTGCTTCAAAGTTTAGGCTATATACTGAAGATATTTTGGTAACACTGAAAATCTTTTAGTAAAGAAGGGAAAGCAGACTTTTCTCTTTAGCTGTGGTATGGGAAAAGGATTGGAGGACAAGCATGACTAGAGGCAGGAGAGAAATGATGGGGACCTTAATAAAGGTACAAGCTCTATGGATGGAGAGAGGTAGAGGGATTTGGGATCTGAGAGTGGAACTGACCACACATTGGGATCTATTGGGTAGGATAGGAGAGGGAAGGGAAGAACAGAGTCAAGTCTGATGCTCTGGTTTCTGAGCTGGACACTTGGGAAATGGTCCCAGTGATATGAATCTTGTTTTTGGATGAAATGAGACCTTTTAGCAGTTACTTCTTTGTGGTGATTATTGACCTTCCAATATCTCCCACTTGATATGTACAGTCAAAATATTACATGTTAAAATCAATTGATATAGTTCCTTTCTCTGTTTTGTGATGTCACCTATTTGATATACAAATAGGTTTGTTGTTTTTATGTGTTTTCCATATTTGAAAACACAAGCAAATGTATATATACATATATATTTTTCCTCTTCTTACACAAAAGATAGCATATCGGAAGCATTGCTAACCATCTTGATTTTTTCTCTTATTATTTTTTGAGACAGCGTTTCACTCTGTTACCCAGGCTGGAGTGCAGTGGCTCAATCATGGCTCACTGCAGCCTCTGCCTCCCAGACTCAGGTAATCCTCCCACCTCAGCCTCCTGAGTAGCTGAGACTACAGGCAAGTGCCACCATGCCTAAGTAATTTTTGTATTTTTTATAGCGATGGAGTTTCCCCATGTTGCCCAGACTTGTCTCGAACTCCTGTGCTCAAGCGATCTGCCTGCCTCAGCCTCCCTAAGTTCTGGGATTACAGGGATGAGCCCTGGTGCCTGGTCCTGCTTTTATCTCTTAACAATATATGCTGGAGGTCACTCTATGTCCATATGAAACTGTGTTCTTCATTTGTTTATGTGGTTGCATGTAACTGCCTTGTGTGGATTACCATAGTTTATGAACATTTGGGTTGTTTCCATCCTTTTGCTGTTGACAGTACTACAATGACTACCCTTAGGCATACATCACTTAGTAGTTTTGCAGTGTATTTTCGAGGTAGATTCCTAGAAGAGGGATTGCTGAGTCAAAGGGGGGTGCATATGTCACTTCCCAGCCTTGCTTTGCCATGTTTTCTCCATACATTTGACATTTTTTCCAGCAGTGTGTGAGAGTACTGTTTTCCCTAAGCCTTGCAACACGATGTGTCATTTTGGATGTTTGTCAGTCTCATAGGTGGGATCGTGGATAGTTTCAGTTTGCATTTCCATCATTATGATAGATAATGATCTTCTCTCTGCTGGTGGCAGTGGAGCAGCAGGATCAGGGTCGAGGGGCACCAATGGCAGGGATGTCAATGGTGACTTCTAGTAGCATCTGGTAGCACCAGGGTCCTCACTGGGCCAGTGTGGTTTCCTGTAGTTCTAGGTTGTATAGCTCTGCATTTGGTCCCCTGGCCCATCTAGCAACTTTGTGAACTATCTAATGTCTTTTTTTCCTTTTTAATTGATACATAGTATTTGTACACGTTTATGGGGTACATGTAATATCTTGTTACTTGCATAGAATGTGTAATAATCAAGTCAGAGTATTTAGGGTATCCATCACCCTGGGTATTTATTATTTCTGTATTTAGTGTCTTTTTAGTATAGCCTTGTTCATCTTAATCACCAGGCTGCTGTCTGTGGCTTACATCTAAGCACTCTGATGTGACTCTGCTAAGAAAGAGAGTTGGCCAGGGCTGCTGATAGGATTTGGCTCTGTGTCCCCACCCAAATTTCATCTTGAATTGTAATAATCCCCACAGGTTGTGGAAGGGATCTGGTGGGAGGTAATTGAATCATGGGGGCAGGTCTTTCACATGCTATTCTCATGATAGTGAATACATTTCATGAGATCTGATGGTTCTATAAGTGGGAGTTCCCCTGCACATGCTCTCTTGCCTGCCACCATGTAAGACATGACTTTGCTCCTAATTTGCCTTCCACCATGATTGTGAGGCCTCCCCAGCCATGTGGAACTGTGAGTCAATTAAACCTCTTTCCTTTATAAATTAACCAGTCGCAGATGTGTCTTTATTAGCAGTGTGAGAACAGACTAAGACAGCTGCTGGGGGCAGACTCAGTCCATTTGACTCCTCAGCAGTGATGAGATAGGGAGTTAAAGAGGGGGAATTGGCATGTAAGTAAAGATAATCTTTGGAAGGCACAGTGACCCTGCAGGGACCCAGTTATGGGTCACATGACTACTGGAATTTGACAAATCATACAGTCATATCTCAATATCCACGAGGGACTGTTTCCACAACCCCTGCAGATACCAAAATCCACAGATGCTCAAGTCCCTCGTTGGCCCTGTGGAACTCCAGGGCTCTGCATCCTGTGAGTACTGTATTTTTTAGCCATGGTTGGTTGAATCCATGCATGTCAAACCTGTGAATACGGAAGGCTAGCTGTATTAGCAACTCATCTTCTCTGATAGAAGGGGACACTGGAAGAAGGGAAGCAAAATCAGGATAGTGTGGAAAGAGAGAGCTATGAGTCTCTCTCCTACAGTAACCACACGTATATACACTACAGCCCAAGGAAAACCTAATTTCAGCTGAAAGCAAAGAAGCATACTATCAGCTCGAGGAAATGCTGTTTATCTTAAGAAATTCAGAAGCTTGGATTAGCCATTCCTTCTTCCTTCCTTCATTCACTCAAATAATATTTATTGAACACTTACTATGTGCAAGCCACTGTATGGTGCTGTGGATACAATGTTGGACAAGATACAGTCCTTGACTTAAGTCTATTATAGGAAAACAGCTAATAGGCTGTAAAAATTGAGTGGTTAAGAGTGGCAGGGATAAGAGTTCATATTTTGTATTATAGATACTATGTGCCGGCACTTTACTTGTGATAATTTAATTAAAAAATAAAACAGTCTGAAGAGGTAGATATGATATCTAATCCCAGGGTTAGGCCATTCTCACATTGCTATAAAGAAATACCTGAGACTGGATAATTGATAAGAAAAGAAGTTTAATTGGCTTACGGTTCTGCAGGCTGTACAGAAAGGATGGTGGCATCTGTTTCTGGGGAGGCCTCATGCAGCTTTTACTCATCGAGGAAGGTAAAGCATGAGTGAAAGTAGGAGCACAAGAGAAGGGGGAGGTGACACACAGTTTTAAACAACCAGATCTCAAGAGAACTCACTCACTATCGCAAGGACAGTACCAAGGGGATGGTACTAAACCATTCATGAGAAATCCACTCCCATGGGCCAGGCGCAGTGGCTCACGCCTGTAATTTCAGCACTTTGGGATGCCAGTGTGGGTGGATCATGAGGTCAAGAGATGGAGACCATCCTGGCCAAAATGATGAAACCTCATCTTTACTAAAAATACATAAATTAGCTGGGCATGGTGGCACACCTGTAGTTCCAGCTACTCGGGGGGCTAAGGCAGGAGAATCACTTGAAGCTGGGAGGTGGAGGTTGCAGTGAGCTGAGATTGCACCACTGCACTCCAGCCTGGGTGACAAAGCGAGACTCCATCTAAAAAAAAAGAAACACACACACACACACACACACACACACACACACACACACACTCCCATGAGCCAATCACCTCCCACCAGGCCGCACCTCCAACATTGGGGATTACATTTCAACATGAGCTTTGGGTGGGGACACAGATCCAAATCATAACACCCAATTGGACAAATGAGGACACTGAGTCACAGAAAGTTTAACCAATTTGCCCAAGACACACAGCTGCACAATGGCAGAGCCAGAACTTAGTTCTCTGTTTTGCTAAGTGGGATTGAATCATTTGTACTTTTTCTCACGACCTCCAACTCCCTCAAGAGACCACGTTTCTAAACAGGTCCTTGTTGCAGAATCACGCAGACCCCTCTGGTGTGGCCTGCTGGTTGCGAGGCGGGGAGCCGGACACATTCCAGGGTGAGCCTGTTGTTAGACAGGAGAGTTGTTTCCAATGTCATACTTTCATTACAGAAGTATATGACATAGAAGAGTATTTAATAGCACAGGAAGATATTTACTATCTATTATGAAATTCAAAAGTAAGTTACAAAAACAATATACCATAAGTCATATAAGTCTAATTTAAAAAATGTATGTGTTTATAGGCAGAGAAAGATTGTTAGCAATAGTTTGGGTGATGGGGTTTTAGATATTTTTTATTTAATTCTTTTTGCTGGTCTAAATTTTCTAAAACTTCCAAAATAAACATGGAACGCATTTATACAAAAGACTCTATATTGATAGATTCTTCCTTTTCCTGCAGGCAGTTTCGTGTTACTTTAAAACACCAGCCACTACCTGGGATACTTGTTGAGACCATCCTTCTAAACTCTCCAGTCTGAATTCTGGCACCTCTAGCAGTTTCTTTGAGATGAGAGGTTCTTCCTCTGGGCTCTGACACCTTTCTAGGCCCAGATGCTCTTAGTTGAGACAGGACCCTGAGAAGGTGCAGTTGTGCTCCCATGCAGCTGATTAGGACCCGCAGGTGCTTTGGCCTAACACTCCTCTTCTTGGGAATGTTTCAGGTTGTACCATCTTTGAAAACTGCAAGAGCTGCCGAAATGGCTCATGGGGGGGTACCTTGGATGACTTCTACGTGAAGGGGTTCTACTGTGCCGAGTGCCGAGCAGGCTGGTACGGAGGAGACTGCATGCGTAAGTAGACCTTGACCTAGCTCTATCTCTAGTGCACACTGTCTTAAAGTCTTAGCTTACGATGGACCAAGATTTATCTCCTTGGAATCTGAGTTTTGGAAAGCCTGCAGCCAGAGGGCTTTCTAGGTAAAACTATAAAAACAAAGATGGGTTTCCATCTGCAAGGTGTGGATTGTGAACATTTGTTTGAATTCTTGGCCACAGGAGTTTTATGTCTACTCTTCAATCTCCTCTTTCTAAGCGAGGCCAAGGCTTTCTGCTCTATGCAATCCAGAAGCAATTGCATGGTAGCCTTGGTCAGCAAACAGTGAATAAGTCTTCAGAAATGTTGTCTGTAGTGCACTGTACATATGAATTTCTGTTGGTAAATTTCTTGAATCCTGAATTAAATTCCTGGAACCCACAGCAAATTGCTAGCATGCCTTTTGTCCAAGGAAAGAGATTCTTTCTGGCATCTGCTTGTTGTGAAAGAATTACGTAGTTTTTATTAGAGTTCTGTGAGTTTCAGCAATTCTTTGAAAATGGAGTGGAAATCTAATCTCTCGTTCAGTCCAAGATTCCCCTCCACAGTGCCCTGATTGATAAATGTCCCTCTGACAGTCTGTATCTCAAGCAATGTACAAATTGCTTTTATTTCACTAACTTATTCCATATGCCTCCTACTTGGATCAGAAGTAATTAGAATGGTCTTACAGTCTAATTTTCTCCTATGAATGATATTTCCAGTTTACAGAGATGGAGGATCGAGTGTGGTTGGTATCTTTGACCGATATAATCTGTACTGAAATACCATCAGTTTCAAGACTCTGTGGCTAAGGATGAGTATATGGTCTGCAGCTGAGAAATTCAACTATACCAGGAGGAGAAGGGGCTTGTTGGCACTTCCAGGTGAACGGGGGAGTTCAGTTATCCATAATACAGATACTTTTTTAAGTGTTGGTCTCAGTTGCAGGTTTAAAACTTCCCTGTCATTTTAGATGGTTTCTCGTAAATTTAATTCAGTACCTGGCAGATTATGTTCCAGTTAGGTCAGCCGCAATATTTAACCTGGTCTTCTTTGGCAGCTGTTCTATGGAGACTGTATCGCATAATGAGCAGAATACAAGCTCTCGAATGAAACAGACCTGGGTTTAAATAATGTTTTTGTCTATCACTGCCCATATGACTTTGGACAAGTCATCTAATCTTGCTAATATCAGTGTCCTTTTATAAAAAAGGAGAATAAGGCTACCTACCTCATAAGGTTGATTTGAGGATTAAATGAGATAATGTATGTGAAGCACCTAGTTTTCTGACAATAGTAAAAGGTCAATTAATGCAATAAATACATCACTATTATCCTATATACTCCTTAATTACTGAATTGTTAGGTGATTCAGAAAGAAGACTACTCTTCTCCTTTCCTTTCTTTTCCTTTCTTCCGAGATGGGGTCCTTCTGTATTGCCCAGGCTGGCCTCAAATTCCTGGACTCAAGCAATCCTCCTGTTTCAACCTTTCAAATAGTGGGGACTAGAGGCACATGCCACCATGCCTGACAAAACTACTTTCAATAATAGTTTGGGATAGTCATAATTAAAGCTGTAGTGCACAGCTTTAGACTTCACATTGACCTTTGGATTATATAGGATCACTTTGGGTTCTTCCCTGCTTTGGATCATATGGAAGATTGCTCTTTCTCTGTGCACATGAGAGGGAAAGGGGGATTTGTTGGGGTTGGAGTGGGAGGCACCAGTGTGATCACACGTGGCCTTTGATATGATTAGGCTGTGTCCCCACCCAAATCTCACATTGAATTGTAATAATCCCCATGTGTCAAGGGTGGAGCCAGGTGGAGATAATTAAATCATAGGAGCGGTTTCCTCCATACTGTTCTCATGGTAGTGAATAAGTCTCACGAGACCTGATGGTTTTATAAACAGGAGTTCCCCTGCATAAGCTCTCTTGCCTGCTGCCATGTAAGATGCACCTTTGTTTCTCCTTTGCCTTCCGCCATGATTGTGAGGCCTTCCCAGCATGTGCAATTGTGAGTTCATTAAACCTCTTTTCCCTTTACAAATTACCCGGTCTCAGGTATGTCTTTATTAGCGGTGTGGGAACAGGCTAATACAGCCTTGTATGTAGGTAAGCTAGGTAAGGAATTTAGATGCTATTCCAAGTGCAGTGGGGAGCCAAGGAAGAGTGGTGAAGTAGGGAATGGACCAAGTGCTCTGAGAACTAGCTAAGAGAACATTTGATAACAGGGAGAGGGAGGGAAAGTTTCAGACAGGAGGTGAAGGTTGAGCTATGCCTTTGCTCATATGTTGGCAGAACAGGAAGATATTTCAGGCAGAGGGATAGTATGGTCAGGGTGTGAAAATGCAAGGTGTGTTCAAGGAAGCATGTGACAGGTGTGATCAGAGCAAGGTGATGGTCTTGGGGTGGCAAGCTCTGACTGTGAAGGTCATAGTGTGCCAGGGCTCAGAGCTTAGACATGGCTCTGAGATGATGGATGGTTTAATCAGGGGAGTACCATTTGACAGATAACTCTTGTAGCATAACTCCAGTAGAGTGGAGGAAGACCATATCCAAAGGTAGCCATTAGGAGTGCAATTGCAGTGGTTCAGGGGATGAAGAAGGGAGACTAGAGTTAGAAGAGCTTAAAGGAAGAAGTGACAGGACTCAAGACTCACTGAAGGTAGGGGTGAGGAACCTCAAGAGTTTGCCTTTCAAATTCTTAGTTTGATCAGCTCTCTAGAAGTTGATGCTGTTACGTGAATAATAAAAGGGAAGAGGTTTGGTGGGGGAAAGAAGGTGAGTTCCACCTGAGATAAGTTGGAATTTGGACACCTGTAGGATACCCTGCAAACAGTAGGAAATAGGTGTCTGGAGCTCGAGATAATTTTGGAGACTTGAGAAATGCATATGGCTGTTATAGATGGAAGTATGAGGTGAACAGAGTACCATGGGCAGAGGAAATAGCAACAGATGTAAAAAGAAAGGAAGAGAAAACCAGGAAGGAGATGGGAAAAGATAGAGAGATGGGAGGAGAACCAGGAAGGAGTAGGGTTCTGGAAGCAGTGTTTCAAAATAAGGCAGAAAGGTCACACAGGATGAAGGCAGTAAAGAGGTTTTTGTATTTGATGGCTAGCATGTGATCAGTGACCTGAGCAATAGCAGCTTCATATAAAGATTTGGTGGGGCACGGTGGCTCATGCCTGAAAGCCCAGCACTTTGGGAGGCCAAGGCAGGTGGATCACTTGAGCCCAGAAGTTCGAGACCAGCCTGAGCAACATGGTGAAAACCCATCTCTGCAAACAATACAAAAATTAGCCATACCACTGTACTCTAGCCTGGGCAGAGTGAGATAGTTTCAAAAAAAAAAAGGCAAGATTTGAAGGGTGAAAAATGGACATAAAGAATACAGACAACTTTTAAATAAGCTTAATCAAGCAAGGAAGGGGAGAATTATGGTGATAGTTTATACGAGTAAATAAACTGCTGTGGAAAAATACCAATTAAGATGGGAAAGGCCAGGTGCAGTGGTTCATACCTGTAATCCCAACACTTTGGGAGGATGAGGCAGTCAGGTTACTTGAGGACAAGAGTTCAAGGCCAGACTGATCAACAATAAAAGATTCTATCTCTGTACAATATTAAAAAAAAAATCAGCCAGGCATGGTGGTGCATGCCTGTAGTGCTAGCTACTCAAGAGACTGAGGAGGGAGAATCACTTCTGCAGCCAAGGATTTTGAAACTGCAGTGAGCTATGATTGCACTACTGCATTCCAGCCTGAGCAACAGAGCAAGACCTCATCTCTGTCTCTCTCAAAAAAAAAAAAAAAAAAAAAAAAAAAAGGGAAAGGGTTAAACATGTTTTAAGCTAATGTGAGTAAAATGTCAGTAGGAGAGATTGAAGATATTAGAGTAAGAATAACTGAAGAAGGTAAGACCATGTTATGCTGAAGGAGAAGAACTTCTTGTGAGATCAAGAACAAAAGTGAGAGTTAAAGGAGAGGGAGTTTCCTTTTCTGTCCTAGATTGAGCCAGGAGGGAAAGAATTATGTATAGGTAGCATATCTGGTTTGTTCATAATTGTATGGTAGGAACTGTGCTGAGCACTTTATGTGCCATGTCTTGTTTTATCTGTACCCTATGAACATACCCTATGAAAATACATACTCCCACTTTATAGATAATGAAACTGAGGCGCAGAGCTGTGAAGTAACTTGCCTGAGGCCATACACTTAGGGTAAAGCGCAGGATGATTACAGACCCCTTACTCTTGTTCTTAACCACAGTCCTAGCCTGCCTCCTGCTGGTGAGTTTCCCTGTTTTCTCTGAGAAGTAGGGAGTGAAATATCTGCTGAGAATGAGTAGAAGAGAGACTGGGGCTTGAAAGTACCAAAGGTTTGGGGCAGCCACTTGAGGAACAAGAAAAGGCGCCAGCTGGTGTTAAGCTTAAAGCATGTGCAAGCAAGACGGAGGACCCAGTCGAAGCCAGAGTTCTTAGGGAGGTGATGCAGTCAGTTAGGACGTTGACTGATACTTTCCAGAAGTGCAGTAGCAGAAGGGAATAAAAACAGTTGTTTTGTTAATCCAAGAATAAGCTGAGACGTGACTGACCAAGGATCCCAATTGAGAAGGACATGAAACCAGAAAGAGCCTGGTAGAGGGGGAATAGGGACAGGAAGTCTTAAGTGGAAAAGCAGGCTTGGTGGTAATAAAGTAATGGAACATGTAGGTGGAAGGGGTATTATGGTTGGAGAGTTTCTATGTTGAAGCTTTCAGAGGTGGTGGTGTTAAAGTGTTCAGTTTTTTTTTTCTGGGTAACTAACAATCTCAAAGGACAAATGTTTGTTTTTCTTTCTTATGGGTCTGTGAGTTGGCAGGGGTTCCGCTGATTTCAACTGGACTGGTCTGGGTTGGTTGTGCTCCAGGCTGCAGGGCTCAGGCAGAAGGGACAGCAGCCATCAGAGGATGCTCTTCTCAGGGTGGGTCGCAGGAAGCACAAGAGGCGAAGCCAAACACACAGGTGCACATAAGGCCTCTGTGCACATCACACTCACCCATATTACACTGGCCAAAAGGAGTCACATGACTAAGTTCCCAATGAGTGAAGTAGGGAAGTATATGCCATCCTCAAGGAAGCAGGGTGGATAAATATTTCTAAACAATACTCCAGTCACTCCATGTGAGTAAGGGGGTTTGTTCAGGGTACAGGGGACAGGAGGGAAAGAATATTTGCATGCACGAGGTCAATAAAGCAAATGGTAACAAAACAAGGATAGTAGTCACCCAAACATTATGAAACAGAAAATATTAATATTCAGAAATCCTGAGCATGTGTCTTTTTAAATAGCACCTACTGTTCGAGTCTTGTGTTGTGCCTTGGTGTAAGAGGCTTTTTATGGAGCCTCATTGGTTGGGCTGGTGATCGTGTCCATGTGAGGGTCCAGGCTTTCTCAAGGACAGCAGAACTGGCTCAGAGCAACCAGTCTATCACCTAGGCAGGTAGAACAGAGAGCTCACGCCTTCCTTCATTAATCTACCCATCCAGTCAAAAGATATTTCTTGAATGGATGCTTCTAGGTACTGGATATACAATGATAAGCCAGACAGACATGGTCTCTGACATCTTAGAGCTTGTGGTTTAGAGAGGATATTTTTTTTTTTTTTAAAGTTAAAAACAAACGGAGTGTGGTCAATGCTATGCAATTTAAAAAACTAATGGTCAGATTCCTATCCGATCCTGTGTTGGTTCAGTGGTGCTTGTTCAATTCCATTATGCTTGTTCTGAAAGCCTCATTCCACACAGTGTATGTTACCACCACCATGAGCACTGATGGAGCATTTCTTATGGAGCACTGGGCTAGGCACCAGGGAATACAATGATTCTGCAATGAGTTTACAATCCATCCGTGAAAACAGTGCTTGACCATAAGAAAACATCAATATGATGTTATTAGTTTCTTATTACACTCACCTCATACTGGCACTAAACATACGTGCAGGGAATTCATAGGAAGAAGTAATTCATTCCACTCTTTGTTGAATGCCCGCCTGGTGCTGAGCACTATACCGCCCGCGTATGTTAAGGGTGGCCTGTGTATGGCTGGGACACGGCGCTGGAGCCCCATGGCAGTGTAAGCATTTTCCCACTAGATGGCGCCCAAGTGATCCTTTCGGACAACGTTATCCTGAAGGCGCTTCCTTCTGAGCGTCTCCGAAGAGCCTGGGCATTTTTTTTTTTTTTTCCTGAGTACTACACAGAGCCTTAGAAGGAGGGAGGAGTGGCGGACAAGTGCCAGAAGGATCAGAGCTGTTTTATATGTGAATTAGAGTGCATCTGGCACTGAACAGATGCAGTAGCACCTTTATATGCACACTGTCCTTGACAATGTTTGTGTTACTAACCTAACTAATGACGACCTTAAAATTCTTTATGCAATTGATTCATGCATAACCATTGGCAGGTTGTATTATCCAGGAGGATGAGCAAACGACCTGAGGCTATTGAGCCCAGGAGAGAACTCATTCACATCTTTCTGTCCAGGAAAGATTGGTTTAGTAATCTCAGAATATCCAGACTAGGAGCTAGTGGCACTTTATTGCCATTTTAAAAAAAGAGCTGTTCTTTCTACCTTTCTCTACTTTTTAATGTAAAAATTTCAGTTCTACAGAGAGTTGAAATAGCATACATCCACATGCTCCTTTCCAGGATTCGCCACTTTTTCTCATTCTCCAACATCTGGCTCTCTCTCTTTTTCTGCACTATAAGACTCATGAATTTTAATTTTTTTCCGTTTCATGGCATTATCATAATTTTTCTTTTGATGCTTAGATTGTCTCAGATTTGGCCCTTTAAGCTGGCTGCACCTCATTTCTCCTTGAGCACTTACTTGCATTCTACCCCTCACCCTCAAATGTTTTAAGTTCACCTTGATTTTCTATACCAGGTCTTGAAACGAGCCATTTCTCCATGTATCCTGGTTTCTTATAGTGGGAAATTGTATTTAGGAACTGCGATTTGGGTGCTGGCTATTAGAGGTGCTGATATCCAAAGTCGAAACTAAGGCTTCCTCTTAGGGTTTCTTAAACTCAAAAGTTGAGTTCTGAAGTGGAACCACTCTGCTGACTTCCACTGCTGACCACCAGACTGGTGTTGGTTGAGCTTGGCTGTAGGCTGAGTTCTTTGGCCATCAAAAAAGATAAGCAGCGAGATGGCCCAAGAGGGACCCAGAATGCCACACTTCTAGCTGGCACGGCAGTGATCCCAGCCTTTCAGGCCTTGAAGGATACTGGGCATGTGAGAGGATAGGAAAGCAGCCCCGATGAGAGGATTTATGGGGAGAGATTATAGGCCCTTAATACATTTATCTTCTTAGTCATATTTTGGACAGAGGCAGAGAAACAGAGGAACTGGCCATAAGCCATGCCCAAAAATGTTTGTAGGGCAAGAGTTATCAGAGAGGAAGAGGATTTGTGCAGGCTGATTCCTGAGCCATAAGCAGGAATGATTAAGAGCAAACTTAAGGGGAGTGGGGAAAAGGCTTACAAAGCTGTGTGTTACCAACTTTTGGGGCTGCGCTCCAGGGGAGTTGTGGAACCACCTAGGGTGGTGTCACTGAAAATTGCCTCATCTCGCTCCAGCCTTTTGTGTCCTGATGTTCCCAGAAGAAGAACAATGCCCAGGTTGATTCAAACTGGGGATGGTATTAGGTAGCAGTTAGCAGCCTGGGCTTGGATTTGAATCTGTATTCCTTTCCTGGCTTTGGGCAAAGTTACCCAATCTTTGTGAATCTCAGTTTCCTCATTTACAAAATTAGGATCCTCATAGTGGCCCTCAGAGTTTTTGTGAAGTTTAAGTGAAGAACTGTCTATAAATCCCTTAATATGGAGTCTGATATATAGTAAGTGCTCAATAAATGGTGGATGGAGTCTGATATATAGTAAGTGCTCAATAAATGGTGGATGGAGTCTGATATATAGTAAGTGCTCAATAACTGGTGGATGCTATTCTTATAATCCAGAGCCATGAAATGAGCTCTGTTTCTTAGTTGTTGTTTTAGGGGGCAGGGGAAGAAATCCATATAGGCCAGAGAAGAAAGATAATAAAAGAGAAGTCTTTAAGGTTAAAGAATATACACTGGACACAAGGAGGTAGTCTTCACTAGACAAAGTATTGTATGGTAAATAGTATTTTATATTTTATGTGCTGAAGCTCTTTGACCCCAGAGAATTAATGTTTAAATCTTTGTAGAGGATTTTATGTTATTAAAGAACTCATCAGGCCGGGCGCAGTGGCTCAAGCCTGTAATCCCAGCACTTTGGGAGGCCGAGATGGGCGGATCACGAGGTCAGGAGATCGAGACCCTCCTGGCCAACACGGTGAAACCCCGTCTCTACTAAAAAATACAAAAAACTAGCCGGGCGAGGTGGCGGGCGCCTGTAGCCCCAGCTACTCGGGAGGCTGAGGCAGGAGAATGGCTTAAACCCGGGAGGCGGAGCTTGCAGTGAGCTGAGATCCGGCCACTACACTCCAGCCTGGGCGACAGAGCGAGACTCTGTCTCAAAAAAAAAAAAAAAAAAAAAAAAAAAGAACTCATCAATCATAGCTCAGCTTCTGGTGAAGGTATAGAAGGATGTGAAAGACCTTCCCTCCTGCTTAAACAGTAAGAAATCACTAGATTAAACCAAAGAAAATAACAATTTTCATTAAAGCCATAATATGTCTGTGAATATGAAATCTAAAAGAATTTAAACTCCAGAGGGATGAGTTCTTCCAGGGTGAACAAGAGATTTGGGATGCTTCATACTTGAAGGCAGCTGCTGAGGTTGGGGGCAGGGCAAGTGCAGGAAGGGGCCTAACAGAGGAGGAGGAGGGCCAGGAAAACTTTTGAATCTGTGGGCTGACTCCTTGAACTTAAATCTAGAGGAGACCCCAAGGCAAAGACAATCCTCTCCACCAAGTATTTTCTTAAATGGAATTTAGCTGTGCAAGCAGAGGCTGGAATGAGGCTACGAAGCAGGAGATCTTGGGATGTCGTCACCTTGCAGCTTCATAAGCCTGTGGTCTCAAAGTCTCACAGTCTCATGGGCTCACAGCTTCCCAGTCTTGTAGTCATGGGAGTGCAGGAAGCTGGGGGAAGGAGGAGATGAAAACCAAAGAGAGATTTCCTTAAGTTTATGGAGTTTGAATTTCAAGGCTCTTCTGGTGAGGTTATAGCTTCAGTCCTGCCCCAAATCAGCTTAACCCTTGATTGGGTCAAACTGATTCATCCCTCATCAGTTCTCCTGCCAACCTAATAGAGGAAAGGGCATTTCTAATCAAAGGAAACAATAGATCTCCTGTTGTGAAGAAGCAAGAAAATAAGATCTACATTCAAGAGAACACCCAGTCAAAAGAAATAGAGCATGGATGATGAAATGGAAATTTTCAAACAAGAAACTTTTACATAACTTTAAAATAAATACACTAAAAGATTGACAGGAAAAGATGAATATAATGGATGAAGACATGAAAAATTAACAAAATCAATGAGCAAAAATCACAAACATTCCTATATACCAACAATAGACAAGCAGAGAGCCAAATCATGAATGAACTCCCATTCACAATTGCTACAAAGAGAACAAAATACCTAGGAATACAGATAACAAGGGATATAAAGGACCTCTTCAAGGAGAACTACAAACCACTACTCAAGGAAATAAGAGAGGACACAAACACATGGAAAAACATTCCATCCTCATGGATAGGAAGAATCAATATTGTAAAAATGGCCATACTGCCCAAAGTAATTTATAGATCCAATGCTATTCCCATCAAACTACCATTGATGTTTTTTACAGATTTAGAAAAAAAAAATACTTTAAATGTCATATGGAACCAAAAAAGAACCCATATAGCCAAAACAATCCTAAGCAAAAAGAATAAAGCTGGAGGCATCATGCTACCTGACCTCAAACTATACTACAAGGCTACAGTAATCAAAACAGCATGGTGCTGTTGCCAAAACAGACATATAGACCAATGGAACAGAACAGAGACCTTGGAAAGAACACCACACATCTACAATCATCTGATCTTCAACAGACCTGACAAAAACAAGCAATGAGGAAAGGATTCCCTGTTTAATAAATGGTTCTGGGAAAACTGGTCAGCCATATGCAGAAAACTGAAACTGGACCCCTTCCTTACACCTTAAAATTTAACTCAAGATGGATTAAAGGCTTAAATGTAAAGCCCAAAACTATAAAAACCCTAGAAGAAAACATAGGCAACACCATTCAGGACATAGGCATGGGCAAAGACTTAATGACGAAAATGCCAAAAGCAATTGCAACATAAGCTAAAATTGACAAATGGGACCTAATTAGACTAAAAAGCTTCTGCACAGCAAAAGAAACTATCATCAGAACAAACAGGCAACCTACAGAATGGGAGAACATTTTTGTAATCTACCCATCTGACAAAGGTCTGATATCCAGAATCTACGAGGAACTTAAACAAATTTACAAGAAAAAAACAAACCCGTCAAAAAGTGGACAAAAGATATGAACAGGCACTTCTCAAAAGAAAACATTTATGGCTGGGCAAGGTGGCTCATGCCTGTAATACCAGCACTTTGGGAGGCTGAGGTGGTGGATCACTTGAGATCAGGAGTTTGTCACCAGCCTGGCCAACATGGTGAAACCCCATCTCTACTAAAAATACAGAAATTAGCTAGGTGTGGTGGTGTGCATCTGTACTCCCATCTACTTGGGAGGCTGATGCAGGAAAATCGTTTGAACCCAGGAGGTGGAGGTTGCAGCGAGCCGAGGTCATGCCACTGCACTCCAGCCTGGGCAACGGTGCAAGACTCTGTCTCAAAACAAACAAACAAACAGACAAATAAACAAAACAAGAAGATATTTATGCAGCCAACAAACATATAAAAAACTTAACATCACTATTATTAGAGAAATGCAAATTAGAAACACAATGAGATACTAGCTCATGCCAGTCAGAATGGCGGTTGTTAAAAAGTCAAGAAACGATAGATGTTGGTGAGGCTGTGGAGAAATAGGAAAGCTTTTGAACTGTTGGTGGGAATGTCAATTAGTTCAGCCATTGTGGAAGACAGTGTGGTGATTCCTCAAGGATCTAGAACCAGAAATACCATTTGACCCAGCAGTTCCTTTATTGGGTATATACCTAAAGGAATATGAATCTTTCTACTATAGAGACATATGCACACGTATGTTTATTGCAGCACTATGTACAATAGCAAAGATATGAAACCAACCCAAATGCCCATCAGTGATAGATTCGATAAAGAAAATGAGATACATAATACATCATGGAATACTATGTAGCCATAAAAAGGAATGAGATCGTGTCCTTTGCAGGGACCTGGATGAAGCTGGAAGGCATCATCCTTAGCAAACTAACACAGGAACAGAAAACCAAACACCACATGTTGTCACAATAAGTGGGAGCTCAACGATGAGAACACATGTCCACGGGGAGGGAAACAACACATACCAGGGCCTGTCTGAGGGTGGGGAGTGAGGGGAGGGAGAACATCAGGACAAATATCTAATGCATGCAGGGCTTAAAACCTAGATGATGGGTAGATAGGTGCAGCAAACCACCATGGCACACGTATTCCTATGTAACAAACCTGCACATTCTGCACATGCATCCTGAAATTTAAAGTAAAATAACAAAAAAAAAAAGAAAAGAAAAAGAAATTCAGGAGAGATTTGGAAAGTATTTAAAAGAACAAAATGGAAACCCTAGCACTGAACAATACAATAAAAAAGAAACCAACTGGAAGTCCTGGAACTGAAAAATGCATTATGTGAAATAAAACAAAAATTTATTGGAGGCGATTAACAGCCTATTGGTCAAAATAGAAGAAAGGATCAGGGAACTTAAAGACATATCAATAGAAATCAACCAAACTGAAGCAAGGGAAAAGAGACTGAAAGTATTTAGCAATCTTAACTCTTTGTGCTACCCTAGCCAGACTCTGTCCATTGAGTTCCATTAGCAGAGCTATTTCCATGTGAGTGTTTTATGATAACCCTGGCAACTTTGGGGGAAGAAAGACTTTCTGCAGCAAAGTGGTAGATGCTATTCTTTCTGGACAATCATTTTCTCAACTGAATGGACAGACCATTTGACACAGGGTGGTGGGGAGGGGCTTTAAAAATGGTTTGTTTGGACAGGAATAATTTTGAATTGGTTTTTTGGTCTAACCATTCATTCAGTTAGTAGCTATGGTAATTGAGCACTGACTTGATGGACATATAGGTGTAAACAGGACAGATGATATCCCTGCTCTCGTGGAACTGTGTCATGGGGGAGGCAGACAACTCAGTAAACAGTCGTCATGGAGTCAGGTGGATTGGGGTTACAGGTCAACTCGCAGGCTGAGCTGAGGACCTGTCATTGTTCCTGATGAACACCTGAGCCCCTGAAAAAAGCCAACACTTAGTACTTACTATGAACCAGACATTGTTCGGAGTACCTTCCTGTACTGACTCATTTAATCCCCATTGCAACCCTTGTCACAGCAATGTGACAGACGAGGACACTCAGGCACAGAGGGATAAATAACTTTTCTGCTGTCATACAGCTTGTAAGTGGCAAAGCCAAGATGCAAATTCAGAAGCCAGCCCCAGAGCCCCTTCTTTTATCCTCTCCACGAAACCATCTCTTGATGTGGGAGGCCCTTGGGGTCTTCATCATCCAAGCCTTGGCTCTGCTATCACTGTCTGGGATGCTAAGCCTGATGAGTTTAGGATTCTAGTCAGTGATGAGATGAGGCTCTCATGAACCCTGGAGCAGTGGGTTAGAACCTGAGCTGTCCCCTGTGATTCCTGGACCAAAACAGTCAGTGCCTCAGATCCAGACAAGACTCGAGAAAAATAACAGTATTTGTTGCCACTTATTGAGCATTTTTATGTACCAGGTGCTGTGCTAAGTGCTTTACATACAATATCTCATTTAATCCCCAAGACGAGTGAGAAAAACACATTGTTGTAGGTACAAATATTCTCATTTCCAAATAAGAGACCTTGGCTCAGAAAATACAGTGGCCTTTTTTAGTCACACAACTAGTAAGTGGTCGAACTAAGATTTGGACCCTGGCTGGCATCACAGACTGTCATCTTTGAAGGAGAAAAGAAATGCAAATGCCTCTCTCTGAATTTTCTTTAAGTCCTCCTTTTCTTTCTAGGAGGAAACAGTAAAGAAAAACAAAACTCAACCACTTCTTAGAAGTGTGTGTGTCTCTCCCGCAATCCCCTTCCCTGCACCAAATGCTGAAGATAAGAAGACTTTTGAATGAGGCTAAGGGTGTTCATTTTTGTTGAGAGCCTTTTCCAGCTGTCTTACTGGTCTAGAAATTAATAAAGATTTCCTTTCAGTTCTGTAGAAGCAGGGTCTCTCCAACTGCCCCTTCTGTTTGGGAATATAGTCATGGGGGAAGATTGGCGATGATGCCAGGATTTGAGAGCTCAGGGCACAGTTCAGCTTCACTGACAAATATCACTACACACACACAAACACACGCACACACCTATACCCCTCTTCTCCTGCAGTAAGACATTGTTAAGGAATCTGAGCACATCTTCCAGGCTCTTTGCTTGCTCTGGTCTTTCAGACTCAGGACCACCTGCTAGGTTGGCCAGTGATACTTCCTTGGCAGGGACACTCAGCTGTGTTCACTGTTCTGCCCTGGACAGAGAGGTGTAGTCAGGCTGCCCCTGCACCCAGGCTCGCCAGCTCTCCAAGTAGAGGCAAGAGTGGAGAGGGAATTTAAGGCGTTCCTTGATGTGGGGAGGGAGTGCAGCTCCCTCCTCCTCTTGCTGTTTCCCTAATATTCCTTCTTCCAAGCACATTTCCAAGAAGTGGCCCCTTTGTCTCTGGTTGTTTGGAAGTTGTTCCCCATCTTGGGGCCAACTCTGCCCTCCCCTTCAGAGTGAAAAGGAACCTCATTAAGAAGAATGGAGATGTTGCATGTGTTTAGAATCCTGGCTACTTCTGAAGGACAGCCCCTGAGCCTACAGGAACAGGTGGTCCAGCATTTTACACGGCCAGGGATCGGGCACCTGGTTGAGGATGGGAACTGAGCCCTCTAGAGACTGCAAGAGACCCTGGAGCTGGCCAAAGCCCAAATGGATGTGCCAAGGAAGCCTAAATGGAGATGAGCACTGCCTTCCCTTGGATTTGGGGAGGGGCCTGAGGCACAGCTGTCTGCTTCCAGCTTCCATATGGAGAAAAGAAACTGGGAGCAGGCTGGCAGCATTTGCTGCTGGTTCTAATTTGGGATCCCCAGCAGGAGGTTTGCTGAGGGAGCTGGGATTTAACACCTTGCAGGCTGGGAAGCTGCCCGTCCCTGAGGGCGGGGGCTGTGCAGGAAGGCTTGTTTTGTTGTCTCTCACACCCCACATATCACTTTCGTAGCCCAGCAGCAGATGGGTAGATGGGGGCGATGAGGAGTGTGAGGTGTGCAGGAAGAAGGAACGTGCATTATAAAAAGGGAGCGGGCAAAGATTCCATGTATCTCTCTTAGGGGTGGAAAAATTCTGCCGTTTCAAAATG